>NC_056514.1:1468472-1483683 GCF_014905685.2 Nematolebias whitei
AACCAGCTGATCACATGCTCAAGAAGGACCATCAGCCTAACAATGGGGCATTAGCACCTGATGGCTGTTTACTATTCACAGGGGGTTGAGTCAGAGTCAGAGTCAGAGTCAGAGTTTCTTTATTGTCATTCGCACCTCATGTGGTACATGTGGTGGAGCGAAATTATGTACACAGGGTCCCAGTTACATCCAACAATAAAATGTATAAGAAAAACAGTAATAACATCTAAGATATGAACTAAGAAAAACATCAACTAAATATACACTAAGCACTCATAACATAAAACATTGAACATCAGCACAAACATGAACATGAGTCTGTGAGCAGATGTGCACGCATGAACACATCAACATTGAAACAGATCAGCAGCAACATGAAACAGATCAGCAGCAACATGATATGGTTTTTCACAGTGATTATTCTAGTTAGAGATTCATGAGTCTAACAGCCTCAGGGTAGAAGCTGTTCCTCAGTCTAGTGGTTCTACACTTAATGTTCCTTAACCTCCTTCCTGACGGGAGTGGGGCAAAAAGTGTGTGTGCTGGGTGGGTGGGGTCCTTCATGATGCAGGTGGCCCTCTTCCTGCATCTGGAGGTGTAGATGTTTGTGATGGTGGGGAGACTGATTCCAACAGATTTCTGTGCAGCCTTCACCACTCTCTGCAAAGCTTTTCTTTCTGCAGCTGTGCAGCCTCCATGCCACACATTGATGCTCGAGCACAGGATGCTCTCCACTGCACACCTGTAGAAGGAGGTGAGGACTGAGCTTCCCAGACCAGCTCGCCTCAGCCGTCTGAGGAAGTAGAGTCTCTGATGAGCTTTCTTGATCAGGCTGGTGGTGTTGTTGCTCCAGCTGAGGTTGTCATTCATGTGTACACCCAAGTACTTGTAGCTGGAGACCACTTCCACCGCAGATCCTCTTATGTTCAGGGGGGTGTAGGTGTTTTTGTTCCTTCTGAAGTCCACAAGCATCTCCTTTGTCTTCTTCACATTGATGTGAAGGTTATTCTCTCTGCACCAGCTCTCCAGGTGTTCCACCTCTTGCCTGTAGCTGGACTCATCATTGTTTGTGATGCATCCCACCACCGCTGTATCATCTGCAAACTTTACAATGTGACAGCCTGGATGGGTAGCTGCACAATCATATGTGAGCAGAGTAAACAGAAGGGGGCTCAACACACATCCCTGAGGAGAGCCAGTGCTGAGGGTTATGGTGGAGGAGGAGAGGTTGTGGATCCTCACTAACTGTGGTCTGTTTGTTAAAAAGTCTAGTACCCAGTTGCAGATGGAGGGGCTTAGTCCTAGTGTGGATAGTTTGTCCATCAGGGTTTGGGGGATCATGGTGTTGAAGGCGGATGTGAAGTCCACAAAGAGCATACGGACGTAAGAGTTTTTCTGCTCCAGGTGGTTGAGTGCAGTGTGGACCACAGAGGAGATTGCATCCTCTGTTGATCGGTTCTCACGGTATGCGTACTGATGAGGGTCCTCGTTGATGTTGATGGTTGTTTTGATGTGAGTCATGACCAGTTTTTCGAAGCATTTAGCGACTATCGGGGTGAGGGCCACTGGCCGATAGTCATTCAGACCAGTCACTGTAGAGCTTTTTGGGACTGGGATGATGGTGGCAGTCTTCAGGCAGGTGGGAACTGTCTCCAGGGTAAGTGAGGTGTTAAAGATGTCTGCCAGCACCTCACAGAGCTGATCAGCACATTCCTTCAACACTTTTCCGGGATGTTGTCTGGGCCAGTTGCTTTGTGCGGATTAATCCTCCTGAAGGTACTCCTTACTTCTGCTGAGGTCACGCTGAGATGCTCTTCATCCGGTGGCGAGGTGAGTCTGGTGCTGGGTGGTCTGTTCGGGTCTTCAAAGCGTGCATAGAACTTGTTGAGGGCATCAGGCAGAGATGGGTCTTTGGGGCATTGTTCACTCCTTCCTTTATAATCTGTTATGCACTTAATGCCCCTCCACATGCTCCGAGGGTCTTGTGAGATGAATTGACCCTCGATCCTCTTTGCATATGTGCCCTTGGCCCTCTTAATACCAGCAACCAGCTCTTTTCTTGTCCTACTCAGCTCCTCTGAGTTTCCAGACCTGAAGGCAGTGTTCCTGGCTTCCAGCAGGGTACGCACCTCTGCATTCAGCCAAGGTTTTCTGTTTGGGTAGCTTTTAACATTTCTGATAGTGGAGACTGTGTCAGTACATGTACTAATGTAACCCAGTACTGAGGATGTGTATTGGTCAAGATCAAGCGAACCTCCATTTTCAGCAGCTTCTCTGAAAACCTGCCAGTCTGTTTGATCAAAACAATCTCCCAGTATGGGTCCACTGTCCTGGCTCCAACATTTAACTTTCTTTTGTACCGGTCTGGAGCGTCTCAGCGGGG
Organism: Nematolebias whitei; assembly: GCF_014905685.2. NCBI lineage: Eukaryota > Metazoa > Chordata > Actinopteri > Cyprinodontiformes > Rivulidae > Nematolebias > Nematolebias whitei. Next base: position 1,470,856 of record NC_056514.1, read on the forward strand.
GCATGTAAGCAGGAGCCAGGAAGATTGAGATGTGGTCTGACAGTCCTAGGTGGGGGCGGGGTTCGGCTTTGTATGTATCTTTTACGTTCGTGTAAACACGGTCCAGCGTGCGGTCTCCACGTGTCGGAATCGTCACATGCTGATTAAAGCTTGGGAGACAGTCCTTTAGATTCACATGGTTAAAGTCTCCGGCTACAACGTAAAGAGCCTCGGGGTGTTTGTTCTGCAGCGAGCTGATGATATCATGAAGCTCCTGTAGTGATTCATTAGCATTAGCGTCCGGAGGAATGTAAACGACAGTGATAAAAGTCACTGTGAACTCGCGGGGTAGATAATGTGGCCAACATTTCACTGTTATTTGCTCCAAAGCCTTCGAGCATGAGCTATTTACAACAGTACAGTTCGTGGACCAACTTTTACTCACGTAAATGCACACTCCGCCCCCCCCCCCGTGATTTCCCCGTTAGCTCGCTGCAGCGGTCCGCTCGAAAAAAAAGTCTGTCATCCAGCTGGAAGACTGAGTCCGGCGTTTCACTTGTAATCCATGTTTCCGTGAGGCAAAGCACTGCACACTTCTTCATCTCTTCTGAGGCGCCCGCTCTCAGACGAAGTAAATCCACCTTGTTGTCCAACGAGCGGACATTCGACAGAAAGAGAGACGGCATGGGGAGTTTACCGGCTTTAGCGTTAGCTCGTAGCCTCACCATAACCCCCGGCAAATCCGCTCCTATTCTCATCAGTTCGGTTCGGCTATAGTTCACACGCATAAATCGCGCAGAGTCAGGCACAGAGTCAATATCAAAACTTCTAAAAACTGGGATGGTACCGGGAGCCTGTGAAGCTGCAACTGCTCTGAGTGCTAGCAATCACAGCATTGTAAGAGGGGGACAGTTGAACCCGGAGGCTCCACCCCTGTTTAACAATGGACGATTTCTTTTCACAAAGATGGCCTCCTTTACTCCTCTCTCAAACCATCGTTCCTCTCTGTCCAGGATGTGAACATCTTCCTCCCTGAAAGTGACCGCTGGCCTGGAGATGAGTGTAGACCGCAGAATCCTGGCCTGATGATGTTAAGATGATTTTATTTTGAGAAATTAAAAAGTTGTATGTGTGATCTCATTCGATATTGCAAGGTTGCATAAGTGTTAGCGCTAAGAGTATATACTGAGGTGGACTCTCAGGATGGAAGGAAGTTGACTCAAAACTTTAGTCAGCTATAGATGTACATCCACTGATTAATTTCCAGTCTAATGATGTGAGAGTTAACATCTCAGGACATCACATTCATCACATTATTTTCGAGGCTTGAGGAAGGTTTCTCAACATAAGATCAGCTAAAGACTGACTTATGTTGTCACTAAAATTATTGTTGCTTCAGTGTGTGACTTTGCCAAAACCATGTCGGACTCCGTAGTTTTCTCCGGCCCCCTCCCCAACCTGACCAGCGATGGCATGTTTAGCCGTATGTCGTCGTTTAACCGCTGGGTGTCCAGGTGGTGTTCTGACAACGACGTGGGCTACATAGATAACTGGAGTTCTTTCTGGGGAAAACCTGGTCTGATGCGGAGAGATGGCATCCATCCACTTTGGACGGAGCTGCTCTTCTTTCTAGAAATATGGCTGATTTTGTTTATCCCCCAAATTATTGACAACCCAGGGTCCAGTCCAGGAAGCAGAGTTGTAGTCCTCCACCCCTCTCTGCTGCTTCTCCTCTGTTACCCACCCACACCCACATTGAAACATTATCAACTCGACCATGGCTCAAATTAAATAAACCAAAAATCAGCTCGAAAAATATAAACCATAAAAATCTGATTAAAATAAACACAGTTACTTTACCAGAGCAAAATCATAAAATCATTAAATGTGGATTATTGAACATCAGATCTCTTTCCTCTAAATCTCTGTTAGTTAATGAACTGATAACTGATCATCATATTGATTTATTGTGTCTGACAGAAACTTGGCTACAACAGGAGGATTTTGTTGGTATAAATGAATCCACTCCTGTTAATTATTTAAATTTTCATGTTCCTAGAACAACTGGCCGAGGTGGAGGAGTAGCTTCTATTTTTCAGTCAGGATTATTGATTAATGCCAAACCAGTTATTAGTTATGATGCTTTTGAATCGGGCAGCATGGTGGCGCAACTGGTAGAGCTGCTGCCTCTCAACGAGCAGGTCCCTGGTTCAAACCCTGGTCCAGGGGCCTTTCTGGGTGGAGTTTGCATGTTCTCTCCGTGCATGCGTGGGTTTTCTCCGGTTTCCTCCCACAGACCAAAAATATGCATGTTAGGCTGATTGGTAACTCTAAATTGTCCCTAGGTGTGAGTGAGAGAGTGAATGGTTGTTTGTCTCGTTTGTCTCTATGTGGCCCTGTGATGGACTTGCGACCTGTCCAGGGTGTACCCCGCCCCTCGCACAGTGATTGCTGGACATGGGCACCGGCGACCCCCGTGACCCAAAATGGAACAAGTTTGTAAAGAAAATGGATGGATGGATGGATTCTTTTGAATCACAGTCCCTCAGTCTTTCTCATCCAAAATGGAAATCAGAAAATATTCATGTAGATGTTGAGTGTGACAGCTTAAGCATAGCCTTTAATAATTTAATAGACTCATTTGGTTTTACCCAAAACGTCCACACATCTACTCATTCTTATCATCACACTCTTGATTGAGTTCTGACTTATGGTATAGAGATTAAGGACTTGGTAATAGTTCCTCAAAATCCTGTTCTGTCCGACCATTTTTTAATAACCTTTGAGTTTACATTAAATGACTACACAGTCACTGAGAGTAAATTGCATCTCAGCAGGTTTTTATCAGAAAATGCTGTAACCAAATTTAAACAATCTCTTCCATCAATGTTTTCCTCTGTCTTGCAGAGTAATGCATCAGAGCACAGAGACTTAGATCATCTAGTTGATCATCTTACAACTTCAATGCAAACTTCACTTGATAAAATTGCTCCACTGAAAAAGAAAGTAATCAATCAGAGGAAACTGGCTCCTTGGTTCAATTCTGAGTTACTTACTTTAAAGCAGGCATCTATGGTGTTCATGAATAATTATTGTTAAACACTATCGATCTTGAATGTTACTCACTGGAGGATGTGACGTGTTTTATGCAGCACGCGAGGGATGTTGTTTTTGTAACGTACTAATAAAGAGTGTTTGCCAGCACACAGAGTTCCATGTTTTGTTCTAAAAATAAGAACACGACATGGTGTCAGAAGTGGTGTATTGCTAAGGAGGAGACACTTTGTTCAGTCTGGCATGGATAAGAAGGGGAAAGACGAGCAACAGCAATTTTTAAGATGTCTAATAAAGAAGACGAACAGCCGAGGGCAGGAGGAGTTAGCATAGCGGCTAACACTCCCAGCACTACGTTCAGTATCCAGCCGCTGGAGCCTTTTGATTTATCTAAGCCACATGAATGGACAAAATGGATCTGTCGCTTCGAGAGGTTCCGCCAGGCCAGTAGCTTGTCGCTGAGTTCAGATGAAAACCAGGTAAACAACCTAATATACTGCATGGGAGATAAAGTGGATGATCTCCTGAGAGGATTAAAGCTAAACGATACAGACCAGCGCCAGTACGAAAAAGTGAAAGAGTGTTTCCAAAATTTTTTCATAGTGAAGAAAAATGTTGTTTATGAGCGCGAATGATTTAACATGCGCAAACAAGAGCCAAATGAGACTGTGGATGCATTCGTTACAGCCATACTTGCATTAGCAGAGCACTGCAATTATGGACTGCTCCACGATGAACTAATAAGGGACAGATATGTAGTGGGCTTAGCAGACGTCAGACTATGAGAGCGTATGCAAATGGAGAAAAAAATTGGACTTGGAGAAAGCTGTAAACATGGCAAGACAATCGGAAGAAATTAAAAGCAACAAATTGCTCTGAGAGCTCTTCATCTCTGTTGATAGAGTTGTTAAAAGCAGACAACAATTTGAGAAAACCAAATATAACAAGTTTAAAATAAAGTGCTAAAACACATCCACAGGTCGACAGCAAAAGCACATCAAGTACAAAGTGTTTCAAATGTGGAGGCTCCCCTCACCCTAAACATGAGTGTCCTGCTAATGATGCTAAATGTCATTTCTGTGGGAAGAAAGGACATTATCAACGTGTGTGCAGATTTAGCAAAAAGGTGCAAAGCATCGAAGAGGAGGAAGAGGAGGAAAGTTTCTTCCTTGGATCTGTGACCACAGAAAATCAGGCATGGACAGCTGATATACAAACCGGATTACAAAAAAGTTGGGACACTAAACAAATTGTGAATAAAAACTGAATGCAATGATGTGGAGATGGCAAATGTCAATATTTTATTCGTAATATAACAGATGACAGATCAAAAGTTTAATCTGAGTAAATGTAACATTTTAAAGGAAAATATGTTGATTCAAAAGTTCACAGTGTCAACAAATCCCAAAAAAGTTGGGACAAGTAGCAATAACTGGCTGGAAAAAGGAAATTGGGCATATAACGAACAGCTGAAAGACCAATTAACACTAATTAGGTCAATTGACAACATGATTGGGTATAAAAAGAGCTTCTCAGAGTGTCAGTATCTCTCAGAAGCAAAGATGGTAAGAGGATCACCAATTCCATCATTGTTGCGCAGAAAGATAGTGCAGCAATACCAGAATGGTGTTACCCAGCGTAAAATAGCAAAGACTTTTAAGTTATCATCATCAACCGTGCATAACATCATCAAAAGATTCAGAAAATCTGGAACAATCACTGTGCGTAAGGGTCAAGGTCGTAAAAATCTACTGGATGCTCGTGATCTCCGGGCCCTTAAACGTCACTGCACCTCAAACAGGAATGCCACTGTCAAGGAAATAACAGAATGGGCTCAGGAATACTTCCAGAAAGCATTGTCAGTGAACACAATCCACCATGCCATCCGCTGTTACCAGCTGAAACTCTACAGTGCAAAGAGGAAGCCATTTCTAAGCAAGCTCCACAAGCTCCGACGTTTGCACTGGGCCAGGGGTCATTTAAAATGGAGTGTGGCAAAATGGAAGACTGTTCTGTGGTCAGATGAGTCACGATTTGAAGTTCTTTATGGAACACTGGGACGCCATGTCATCCGGACCAGAGAGGACAAGGATAGCCCAAGTTGTTATCAACGCTCCATTCAGAAGCCTAGATCACTGATGGTATGGGGTTGCATGAGCGCTTGTGGCATGGGCAGTTTGCATGTCTGGAAAGGCACCATTAATGCAGAGAACTATGTTCAGGTTCTAGAACAACATATGCTCCCATCTAGACGTCATCTCTTTCAGGGAAGACCCTGCATTTTTCAACACGATAATGCCAGACCACATTCTGCATCAATCACAACATCATGGCTACGTAGGAGAAGGATCTGGGTACTGAAATGGCCAGCCTGCAGTCCAGACCTTTCACCTATAGAGAACATTTGGCGCATCATAAAGAGGAAGGTGCGACAAAGAAGGCCCAAGTCGATTGAACAGTTAGAGGCCTATATTAGACATGAATGGGAGGGCATTCCTATTTCTAAACTTGAGAAACTGGTCTCTGTCCCCAGACGTCTGTTGAGTGTTGTAAGAAGAAGGGAGGATTCCACACAGTGGTAAAAATGGACTTGTCCCAACTTTTTTGGGATTTGTTGACGCCATGAAATTTGGAAACAACAGATTTTTCCCTTAAAATGATACATTCTCTCAGTTTAAACTTTTGATCTGTGATTTGTGTTCTATTCTGAATAAAATATTAGATGTTTGCACCTCCACATCATTGCATTCAGTTTTTATTCACAATTTGTTTAGTGTCCCAACTTTGTTGGAATCCGGTTTGTACAAATAAATGAGACAATACTAATATTTAAACTTGATACAGGTGCAGACGTCACAGCCATGGCTCAGACAGATTGAAACAGACTATTTCCCAGTGCTGAAAAGCCTGTTCTCATCAAACCAGTGAAACCTCTGTTAGGCCCTGGCCGAACACCACTGGATTTTGTAGGTTACACAAAACTACAGCTTACCTACAGGGACAAGAGTACAATAGAAAAGGTCAATGTTGTTAAAAACCTCACCACACCACTGCGTGGACTGCCTGCCATCACAGCTCTTGGTCTTCTGGTGCGTGTGAACGCTATATCAATGGACATTCTAAAAACAGTGTACCCCAGACTCTGCAATGGACTAGGTGAGGTGCAGCAAACATACCACATCAAACTCAAACCTAATGTGGTTCCATACTCGCACAATGCCCCTAGGAGAATTCCTCTGCCTTTAGTAGGAAAAGTAAAGGAGGAACTTCACAGAATGGAGGAGCTGGGGGTCAGCAGCCGAGTGGAAGAACCTACAGACTCGTGCGCCGGCTTGGTGGTCGTCCCAAAACCAAACAGATGCAGACTGAGACTGTGTGTGGACTATACAGGACTAAACAAGTACGTTTGCAGAGAAAAGTATGTACTACCATCAGTCTATCAAAGTCTGGGAATGCTGGCTGGAGCCAAAGTGTTCAGTAAACTGGATGCCAATATGGGGTTTTGGCAAATTCCCTTATCGAAGGATTCAGCCAAGCTCACACCATTCATAACACCGTTTGGGCGATTCCACTGTAATCGCCTTCCTTTCGGAATCAACTCTGCGCCTGAGCACTTCCAGCACATAATGGCGGGGGTTATTGAAAGACTGGAGGGAGGGATTTGTCACACTGATGATCTGCTTGTTAGGGGACACAACCAGGAAGAACATGATGCCCGTCTCCACGCCACACTGCGAAGGCTGTAAAAAGCAAATGTAACACTGAATGTGGAAAAGTGTGATCTCTCACGGAGCAAAGTTTTCTTCTTAGGTCACATCATCACAGATTCAGGCATCAGCCCTGATCCAAAGAAAACAGTCAATTACAACATGAAAGAACCAAGTAATGTGGCAGAACTTAAATGTTTTCTGGACATGGTTAACCAAATGGGCAAATTCATTCCCCATTTGGCTGAAAAGGACAAGGCCCTGCGTGATCTGCTGTCAAAAAGAAACAGTTGGTACTGGGGCATGGACCAGGATAAAGCATTTAAAACTCTAAAAGAGGCTTTAACCTCAACTCCAGTACTGGCCTTGTATGACTCAAACAGAGACACCAAAGTTTCTGCAGATGCTTCATCATATGGACTGGGAGGGGTTCTTCTCCAGATGTGGGAGGAAGGCTGGAGCCCAGTAGCTTATGCTTCGCAGTCACTGTCTCCAATGGAGCAACGTTACACACAGGTTGAAAAGGAGGCTTTAGCCCTTACTTGGGCATGTGCACTTTTTCGGGACTTCCTCATAGGGAAACACTTCTCCTTAGAGACAGACCTCAAACCTCTCATTTCCCTGCTGGGAGGACAAGCTTTGGACCTTCTTCCACCAAGGATTCAGCGTTTCAGGATGAGACTCATGCGCTACCCCAGGTTAATCACTCTGGACAGCAGACACATTGTCCCGTTCACCAATTAAAAGACAGATGTCCAATTTAGACAAAGAACTAATTGAGGACACTGACATCTATGTGGACAACATCATTGCAAATCTACCAGTTAGTTCTTCATACTTGGACACACTTAAAGGACAGCTACAGAGTGACAAAATTTGTGCATGTGTCATGGAGGTGTGCACACAAGGATGGCCAAATCATGCAAACCAGGAAACACTGCTGAAAAATTACTGGCTGGAACGTGCCACTCTCACTGTGAAAGATGGCTTGTTGCTTAAATACTCACGACTTGTTATTCCCTCAGCAATGCACAATGATGTGTTGGAAAAGCTTCATGAGGGACATCAAGGGGTTGTTAAGTGTAAAGCCCGTGCTTGTCAGTCAGTGTGGTGGCCCGGACTCAGTCAGCAAATAAATGAAATGGTGTTAAAATGTAGAACATGTATAGAGGAAAGGCACAACCATAGTGAACAACTCATGCCTTCCCAGCACCCTGCCCACCCATGGCAAAAATTAGGCACAGATCTTTTTGAATTGGGTGGGAAACAGTAACTTCTTGTTGTGGACTATTATTCCAGATATGTTGAATTAGCTCTTCTAAATAGGACTAAAACAAATGATATCATAAATAATCTTAAGTCCATTTTTGCCCGACATGGTATCCCTGAGGTCCTAATGTCAGATAATGGACCACAGTATTCTGGGCGAGTCTTTGAGTCTTTTGCTGCCTCGTATGGGTTTGAACACATCACCAGCAGCCCAAGATTTCTGCAGAGTAATGGGGAAGCGGAGCACTCAGTTCAAACTGTGAAAAACCTGTTAAAGAAAGCGGCAGACCCCTGTTTAGCTCTTCTTGCATATAGAGCTACATCGCTGCAGAATGGATACAGCCCTGCGGAGCTCTTAATGGGCTGATGATTCCGCACAACACTACCAGCACTTCCCTCTACTTTGGATCCTGCACTGCCTAACAGTGACAACCTGGCTCAAAAGGAAAGACAAACGAGGATGATGGACATCACTAACTTCAACAGGCACCATCGTGCCAAACCTTTGTGCGACCTATCACCGGGAGAACAAGTTTGGGTTACAGATGCAAAAACACCTGGGACTGTGATCCAAAAACATGCCACACCAAGATCCTACATAGTGGATTTACCCCAGGGATCAGTGAGGCGCAATTGCATGTATTTGATCCCTTTACATTCAACTTTGCAGGATAAGATTGTGAAAATGGGGTTGACGGAAGTTCCTACAGAGCAGTCTTCATCAGCTTTTTCATCATCTGTTACTCCTGTAAAAACTGATGTTGTGAGAACAAGATCAGGGTGAATAGTGATAAAGCCTACTAAAGTGGACCTTTTAAAAAAAAAGATAAAAAATTATTTAAAAGACTGATAACAGATTGGATTGAAGAAACAGGTTATGTTTGAATTACAGTTATTTTATGTTGTGTTCCTAGCCTGTGAAAGAAAAAAAAAGAGGCTTCCTTATTTGTTAAAAGGGGAGATGTGGTGTTCATGAATAATAATTGTCAAACACTAGCGATCTTGAACGTTACTCACTGGAGGATGTGACGTGTTTTATGCAGCACGCGAGGGATGTTGTTTTTGTAACGGACTAATACAGAGTGTTTGCCAGCACACAGAGTTCCATGTTTTGTTCTAAAAATAAGAACACGACAATATAGAAACCAGGAGAGAAAATGGCGCTCTACTAATGTTGAAAAGCTCTCCGTAAAGCTAGAACTTTATATTACTCATCTTTAATAGAGGAGAATAAAAATAACCCTAGGTTTCTGTTTAGTACTATTGCTAGACTAATTAAAAGTCCCATTTCTGTTGAACCATGTATCCCTACAACTATAAGTAGTGATGACTTCATGAGATTCTTTATAAATAAAATTATTTCAGAGAGAAAATTCAAACCATCCTTCCTTCTACTATCTCTAGTCCCCTGTCAAATGAAGCAACTTTAAAAATTTCACTAGAGCCTGATTTATGTTTGGACAGTTTTTGTCCTGTTGAGCTCTCTGAATTGTCAAAATAATAACTTCATCCAAACCATCCACATGCCTGCTAGATCCCATCCCAACCAGACTGTTTAAAGAGGTATTTCCCCTAATTAATGTCCACATTTTGGATCTACTTAATTTGGCTTTAATAAATGGTTATGTACCACAGAGCTTTAAGGTTGCTGTAAATAAACCTTTACTTAAGAAATCTGATCTTGATTCAGAAATTCTGGCCAACTATAGACCTATATCTAATCTAACTTTCATCTCAAAAATTCTAGAGAAAATAGTTGCAGGTCAGTTGCGTGAACATCTACAAAGAAATAATCTGTTTGAAGAGTTTCAGTCAGGGTTTAGAGCTTATCATAGCACAGAAACAGCACTAGTAAAAGTAACTAATGATATTCTCATGGCCTCGGACAATGGACTTGTGTCTATACTGGTCCTGTTAGACCTCAGTGCTGCATTTGATACAGGTGATCACAATATTTTACTACAGAGGCTTGAATATGATGTTGGAATTACAGGAACAGCTCTAAAATGGTTTAAATCATATCTATCTGATAGAGTCCAGTTTGTACCATACCATACCAATTTATTTATAAAGCACACCAAAGTGCTGTACAGGGACAAACAGAACAAGCACATAGCAACAGATTACATAACAGGACACCAAAAAGTAGAAACCAACAAAAACAATGGATAACAACAACAACCGCAACATGACTAACACAGTGTGATGCACACAGACTCAGCACAGATCACACAGTGCAGAAAGCCAGGGAATAGAAGTGTGTTTTTAAGCGAGATTTAAAAACTGTGAGGGAGGGGGCCTGTCTAACCAGCAGAGGTAACTCATTCCAAAGTCTTGGTCCTGCTACAGAGAAGGCCCTGTCACCTCTGCGCTTGAGACGGGTTCCTGGGACTGTTAGGAGCAACTGGTCTGCTGATCTGAGAGAACGTGGTGGGACATACGGCTGGAGCAGATCAGTAAGATAGAAGGGGGCAGAGCTGTTTAGTGATTTATAGACATACAAGAGTATTTTGAATTTGATTCGAAGGTGAACCGGAAGCCAGTGTAGGGAGGCCAAAACAGGTGTAATGTGCTCCCTTTTGCTTGTGCTGGTCAAAAACCGGGCTGCTGCATTTTGGACCAGTTGGAGTCTAGCTATGGAGGTCTGACTGATACCGCAAAGGAGTGAGTTGCAATAGTCGAGCCTGGATGTAATGAATGCATGAATTACTGTCTCCAGGTTATTTTTGGACAATATGGGCTTCAGCTTAGACAGTCGCCTCAGCTGGAAAAAGCAGGATTTAACAATCATATTTACATGATTGTTGAGTTTCAAAGAAGGGTCAAGTATCACTCCTAGATTAGTGACTCTTTGTTTCACTAACGGTGACAGAACGGATAGGTCGATGCAGTGGTTGGTGATTGTGTCATTGGGAGGAAACAACACAACTTCAGATTTCTTCTCGTTGAAACTCAAGAAATTTAAAGCCATCCAATCTCTGATGTCAGCCAGGCAGTCCAGTAACGGTTGAATAGAGCGAGTACCGTTGAGTCTGAGGGGGAAGTAGATTTGGCAGTCGTCTGCGTAGAAATGAAAAGGTATGTTATGTTTACTGAAAATAGCACCTAGTGGCAGCAGGTGTAAATAAAATAAAAGAGGACCAAGGATGGACCCTTGCAGTACCCCCCCATTTAAGCGCTGCCGAGGCTGAACTAAAATCTTTGATGGAGACACAAAAGGACCTGTCAGCGAGGTAAGATCTAAACCATTCGAGGGCTGACCCAGTGATGCCCACCCACTGATCTAACCTCGCAATGAGGATCTCGTGGTCAATTGTATCAAAGGCAGATGTGAGGTCCAGTAAGAGAAGGAGCACAGAATCACCAGCGTCTGTGAATAGGAGAATGTCGTTGAAAACCTTGAGAAGAGCAGTTTCAGTGCTGTGGAGAGGTTTAAAGCCAGACTGGAATAGCTCTAAGATGGCATTATCCTCTAGAAAGCATTTCAGCTGGGACTCCACTATTTTTTCCAGTAGTTTAGCGACAAATGGGAGTCTGGAGACAGGCCGGAAGTTGGACTTGACTGAGGGGTCAAGGCTAGGTTTGTCCAGGAGAGGTTGTACAGCAGCATGTTTAAAAGTTATTGGCACCACACCTGAGGCTAAGCTGCTGTTCACAATGCCAAGAACAGGAGGGCCCAGAACAGTAAGAAGCTCCTTAAGGAGTCGAGGGGGGACAACGTCAAAAGGGGAGCCAGATGGCTTCATGCCGCACATGACCTGCTCCAGGGAAGACAGAGAGATGGGCTCGAAGTGGTCCAGAACAGCAACACAATGAGATGGGATGGACGGATCATGAGCAGGTGGAGAAATGAGTGCCCGGGTGTTTGCAACTTTTTCAGAAAAGAAATGGAGGAAGTTTTCACACAGCTCAGTTGAGGCTTCTAGAGGTGAAGGTTCACTGAGGTGTAGAACTGAGTTCAGGGTGGAAAAAAGGGCTCGGGGGTTGTGGGAGTTTGAGGCAATTATTGTAGAAAATAACTTCGATTTGGCGGCTTTAACTGCCTTCTGATAATGACGCCAACTCTCCTTTAGGATTTGAAAAGAAACCTGCAGCCTGTCTTTCCTCCACCTGCGTTCAGCTCTCCTACACTGCTGTCTAACGGCTTGAGTGACGTCATTAAGCCATGGTTCTGATAAAAGTTTTGTTTTCCTGGTTTTAACGGGAGCAACACGGTCCAGAATATTTAAGCTAACAGAGTTAAGCTGAGAGGTTAGCTCCTCGGTGGAGAGAGACACTGAGAGCTGATCGATCCTCTCAGAGCTAAAAGCTTCAGTAAAACGTGCATCAGTGAAACGGTTAATGGCGCGTGAAGAACGTGCAGAATCACATGACTTAGCAGTAGGACAAGGCGGGATGATATCAAACAAGACAGGCATGTGGTCTGAGAGAACGTTGTCACCGATTACCAAATTACAAACAGAGACATCACGTGTTAAAATGAGATCCAGAGTGTGACCGTGTTTTTGGGTGGGACCATTTACATGTTGAGTTAAATTAAACGAGTCCAACAAATCAAGGAAGTCCTTCACTAATGGCTTCTCCTGACAACAGACGTGAATATTAAAGTCACCAACGATAATAAAGTGATCATATCTTGGTTTGATGTAAGCCAGAAAATCAGAGAATTCACTCATGAAGTCCTTGAAATGAGGGGGGCGATAAACAATCGCACACAGAACGGACGGGGAATGTCCGAGTTCAAAAGCACTCAGCTCAAAACTGGAGTAGGGCATGAGGGTGGACAACTGTTTACAGGAAAAGTTTGATTTAAATACAG
>NC_056514.1:1483783-1485475 GCF_014905685.2 Nematolebias whitei
ACATCCTGGACAGAGAGGAACGATGGTTTGAGAGAGGAGTAAAGGAGGCCATCTTTGTGAAAAGAAATCGTCCATCATTAAACAGGGGTGGAGGCCTCCGGGTTCAACGCTCCCCCTCTTACAATGCTGTGATTGCTAGTATCACTCAGCCCTCTGTGAACAGTAAACAGCCATCAGTGTGCTAATGATCCATTGTTAAGCTGATGGTCCTTCTTGAGCATGTGATCAGCTGGTTTTGGTTGTCAGCAGGTGTCAGTCCAACGGAACAGCAGAGGTGGATCAAGTTCTTCAGGCAGCTGACCTCCCCAACATCCAGCTGTTGTATCTTTGTCCTCATTTCATCATCCACTGGATTTGTGGAAATGATTGTCTCTCGTGAAAAATAAGTGGACTGATGTGCAAAACAAATGTTCTTCTGAACTAATTAGAAATGAGCTCATTGTCAGTCTAAATGATGAAATGTCTTGCTCAGAGTTTTACTCTTAGGCTCTGAAAAACAAACCACTCCTTACTGTAGCACGAGCTCAATAGATACAAATGGAGGAAATGGGCTGACTCCAGTGATGGAGCATTGTCCTTTTTAGTTTACAAGTTATTTTTTTACTACACATGGAAAGTCATGGCTTTTGAGGCTCAATGTGTTTGTTTACAAACGTCCAACAAACTTTATGTTTGCACTAAATGCATTATTACACAAATGTTCTTATTGTTTTCTGTAATTTAATACTGTTTTAAGCTAAGCAGAACAAAATGATGTTTAAGAAATATAAATTATTTTAAGATTTTACCCTGGTAATTGTATTTGTACTCAAAATAAATTATAAAATTGTGTAATAATTAATGTTCTATGCATATTTTTATCATTCAATAACATGCATCCAATTAAATTCAGGTTCATTTCAGAGCAAGAAAAGTGGAGTGGGGGGGTTGAATCATCACGCTGGTAGGGGTGGGGTCGGCCAGCCCTGCCGTGATGTGTCCCTTATTTATTTTTCAAGGAATTGGCAACCCTACTCACCGACCAGTTTTGCTTCCCCGACATGCTAATATTATTAGCTTAGCCAGACGGAAATGGCAAAGTCGCACATGCACAGTCATGTCAGTGTTTCACGATTAGAAAAAAATGAACAGATTAAGTGTTTACATGTGCATTGTTCAAGTTATGAATTGGCGTAAACAAATAAACAAAAAACAACCCGAACAGGGTGTTTACATGACGCGTTTTTATTCAGAACGGCCGTTTGATCAGATTACTTATGTATGTATGTATGTTTTATTTATTCATTTCATTTCATCTAAACAACAAATCTAATACAATTTAAAGAAAATAAAAAAGATATACAATCACAGAAATAAAATGAAAGGCAGCAGAAGAAGAATGAATTCTTATAATATCTGCCCCTTGTCCCCAAAATATATTCCAAACAAAATTACTATACAAAAGCAAGATGAATTTATAAAAAAAAAAAAACAGCTAAAATATAAGATCAAATGTAAACAATTTTTATGAACTCACATTATACTTAATTACTGCAGCTTCAAGACTGAGCTGAACTGCAGCTTCAAGACTGAGCTGAACTGAGCTCAGTCTTGAAGATGGAGTAGCAGTTCTGAAACTCAGCAGTTCCAGAGTTCATGAAGGCTGGAATTCAGGATGCTGATGAAAGAAAAATCAAGCTGAACCAGAGAAGA
>NC_056514.1:1485575-1490962 GCF_014905685.2 Nematolebias whitei
ATAAGATCAAATGTAAACAATTTTTATGAACTCACATTATACTTAATTACTGCAGCTTCAAGACTGAGCTGAACTGCAGCTTCAAGACTGAGCTGAACTGAGCTCAGTCTTGAAGATGGAGTAGCAGTTCTGAAACTCAGCAGTTCCAGAGTTCATGAAGGCTGGAATTCAGGATGCTGATGAAAGAAAAATCAAGCTGAACCAGAGAAGATTCTGGGAATTATGAAAGTCTGTCTTGGATGACCTCCACACGACTCTCGAGGTTTAGCTGTTCTCACGGAGACGCTGAAAGAGTTGAAAGGAGAGCTCTACACCAACGCTGAAACTATCTTCAGAAAAGGTAAAAGTTCGATCTCAACCAAGCGTACCATTGGGCTAAGCTGGAAAAGAAGGAGCGTGTTGGTTCTGGTTAAAACAGACAAATTCCCTCATACATCTTTCTCAAGATAAACTTCATCTTTCCATCTTTAAAATTCTTCTATCTGCTAAAATCTTTACAGATATTTTTAGAAATGTCTGAAGCAAAGTTTCACCACCGCCGTGTGGTACACGTCTGTTCTTCTGGAAATGAGAACAATCGCCGCATTGTTCACTCCTGTAAACTGATTAATAAGCTGTCGTTATTCTCAATTCTTGCCAATTAATGTAAATGTGTGATGTGTTAAACTTGATTCTGTTAATAAATGACCCACTGTCGTGGTGAGTCAAAGATAATTAACGTCTCACGTCCACATTTTATTAAATTCAATGCACGTTTTATACAGTCCAGAAAAATGAAAGAATCCGTTTTAATATTATCAATATATCTCATGCATATGTTCATACTACCACTGGTGGACTCAGAATTGAACTAGGAAGTGTCAACATTTAAAGAAGGGTCACTTCCGGTTCATTTGAGAGTTTCTGATTGGTTGATGGACCAAAACAGAGGTGTGTTTTGTGATGTAAGGTGTTATGAAAAGTCAAGGAAAAGATTAAGATTGTTTAAGAACAGACAGAAAGATATTATGAAGGAACCAGACTTCGTGGAGTCACTTCTTCCAGTATCTTGCTGTAAAAGTTAAACATGACATTTCTTTTCAGTAAACTTTCAGTTGACCGAAACTTGAACTTCGACACACTTACAACTTCGCTCATTGAAGACAGAAAATCAGACAATGCATCATTAACCTGATTTCTTCTTTGAATGAGGATTAAAAATCGTTATTACTGTTTTACAGTTGATTAAAATGATTAGTTCACTTCAACATGTAAACATTGTTTGAACTAACACAATTTGATTATCAAAACATTTGTAAAATAGTAATGATCATAGAGAATTGTCTTTTTCCACTTGATTAATTCAAGAAAGAAAGTCTCAGGATGGGTCAACCTGTATTTCTGGATTCAAATCAATGAAATGACAGTTCTGTCCCAAATGGTTCTTAAGGTCAAGGTCTTGACCTTAGGTCTAGTTCACTACAGTTGAAACCAATTTTGTATTTTCACAAATTCTGTTTGTGCCATCTTCAGCATTTGCACAACATTTTCACCCACACAAAGAAAAGTAGTATCATCTGCAAACAAAATACATTTAAAAAATCCAGTCACATTTACCAGGTCATTCACATATAAAATAAATAGCTTAGGTCCAAGTATAGAGCCTTGAGGCACTCCACATGTAATATTACAGAATTCAGATTTTACATCATTTATTTGAACAAATTGTTTCCTTTTTTCTAGATAACTAGATACCCACTGCAATGCATGCCCTCTAATACCATATATATTTAGTTTTTTGAGAAGAATATTGTGATCAATAGTATCAAATGCTTTCTTTAGATCAACATAAATACTAATACAATTTTTTTTTTGATCCACAGCAGTCGTTATCTGTTCCATTAAATCCATGAGTGCCATTGACGTAGAATTTTTAGGTCTAAACCCATATTGACTATTACTTAATATATTTTGCTTATTGATAAATTCATCTAATCTAGTGACAAATAATTTCTCTAAAATCTTCGAAAACTGTGGCAACAACGATATTGGCCTGTAATTATTAAACACACGTTTCTCTCCACTCTTATATAATGGTATGACCTTGGCTGTTTTCATGTTATTAGGAAATACCCCTGTTGAAAATGATAAATTGCATATATATGTAAATGGCTCAATAACATAACTCATAATATTCTTTACCAGCATCATATCCATGTCAATCCAGTCTTTTGATTTTTTATCTGCAAGATGTTTTACGATAGTCATAATTTCTTCTTTATCAGTTCCCCCAAGAAAAAAACTGTTTGTGTGATCTGTAACCGTATGGTTTACATTTTTATCTATATTTGGGATTTTTGCTGCCAGACTTGGGCCAATATTCACAAAATGTTGATTGAATCCATTTGCGATTTCATTTGGGTCATAAATTTCTTTGTCATCCTTTACAAAATATTGTGGAATGCTCGATTTTGTTTTATGATTTTTCAGAACACTGTTCATTATTTGCCATGTTGCCCTCATATTACCATTACTTTTGTCTAATAATTCACTGTAATATTTCTTTTTATGCTTTCTTATAATCCCTACCAATTTATTTTTATATCTCTGTTCTGCTTCGTTTGTTCTTAATTTCAGAAAGTTTGAGTATAAGTAGTTCTTTTTTTTACAAGCATTTCTTAACCCTTTGGTCATCCACGGTTTGTCATCAACACGTTTCTTTGTGTAATTTTCTTGTACACAATTTTTTTCATATAAAGCTCCTAAAATATTCATAAATACATCATATGCTTTGTTTACATCATCAACATATACATCCTTCCAATTTTGTTTTGTTAAATCTTCTTTTAGTTTATCTAGAGCTTTCTTTGATGTGTTTATTTTTTTCATAATTTTATCTACTTTCACATCATATTGATCTTTTTTATAGATAGTGAAGGCTGGTAGGTGGTCACTGACATCCATGATCAAAATGCCACCCATAAGTTCTTTATTTGTTATATTTGTAAAAATGTTGTCAATTATTGAAGCACTATGGGCAGTAATTCTTGTGGGTTTTGAGATCAATGGATAAAGATTTAAACTGTGCATTTGGTTTATGAATGTTCCGATATTATTTACTTATGTCCATGTAAACATAGCTACTGTCTGTCCAGAACGCACACAGATACTTCCTGAGAAGCAGATATGATCATTTTCCTCAGCAAGAACCATTTCTGATTTTATACTGTACCTGCTGCTAATCTGGACTGGATTGTACAAATTGTTCTTTTTAATAATAATAATAATAATAATAAAAATTAAGGCTGCAAGCAACATTGGAGGCCCTCGCAGCAAAGCGCCACTCCGGCCTTATAGCGACTGCGGGAGCTCCAGCTAGTTCACCCAGTCGCCATCGCAAATGCTTTCATGTCAATCCCACACACGTTCACCACGAAGCACATTTCCCGAATCTTTGACATTGCCTTCTGTCCATGTCTTTACTTGTCCAGCATCAGGTCTTACAAGTATAGGCGAAATCTGACCTTCCAGACATGAGTTATGGTGACTTGCTGTTTTGTGGCAAATGTTTGACAAGCACTTCCTTTATGCTTTTCAACATGTCATGTGTGGTAATCAATAGTTAGCGAACAAAGTTTCAGTCTATTATTTTACACAGTGTGAAGCTGGAAGTGTCATCCAATCATCAACAATCTGACTAGGTGGGGCTTAAGTTATGTCATGAATCAACAATACCAATGTGTTTAGACATGCTCACTGATGAAACACAAAAACTCAGGTTCAGATCAGATGATGTCACTGAGATATAAGTGTTGGAATAATCTAGGGGGGCGCACTGGAATCAAAAGTTAAACAACAATACCAGTGTATCTAGAAGTGCTCACTAATGACGTACCCAAAATCTTGTCTAGATTGGATGATATATCACTGAGATATAACTGATTAAATAATCTAGGGGACACACTTGAGTCATATGCTAAACCACAATATCAATGTGTCTAGACGTGCTCACTGATTATGCATAAAAAATCTGGTTCCGCTCGTATAGTATGACATATGCAGGATATATTCATACATTTTACGGGTTCTTCATTTTTCTGAACTGTGTAAATGCGTGCATTGAATTTAACAGAAATGTAACGAGGGACGTTATTTATCTTTGACTCATCAAAATGAATGCGGTCATTTATTTACAGAATCAAAGATTAACATCAAACATTTACATTAATTTGGCAAAATATGAAAACAACAACAGCATAGTTTTACAGGAAGTGAGAACAATTCGGCGACTGTTTTCACTTTTCAGCAGAACAGCAGACTTCAATTCACACGGCGGTGATTGAGGAACTTTGCTTCAGACATTTCTAAAAATATCTGTAATGAACTTAAGGGAAAGGAGAGTTTAAAGATGGAAAATGGATATTTATCTTACAGAGAGATGTGTGAGGGAATTTATCTGTGGTACCAGAACAACACGCTCTTTGGAGAATCAGCTTGGCCACGGTACGCTTGGTCGAAATAGAACTTTTTACCTTGTTGATGATAAAATCAGCGTCGGTGTAGAGTTCCCTTCTGACTCTTTCAGCGTCTCCGTGAGGACAGCCAAACCCTTAGGAGTCGTGTGAGGTTATCCAAACAGAAGTTATAATCCCCAAAATAGTCTCTGGATCAGCTTGATTCTAATAGAAGCATCCTGGACGCCTGCGTTAGCATCCAAGAACTCTGAACTCTTTAACTCTCTTCAGAGAGTTAAACTCTGGAACTCTTCTCCAGGGAAAACTTTCAAGCTCTGAAAAACTCTACATCTCGTCTCAACTCTGCTGTTGAACTGGGAAGTCGCCACATTTAAATGGGTTCGACTTCCGGTTCATTTGAGAGCTTTCTGATTCGTGGATGGACCAGAACAGAGGTGTGGTTTGTGATGTAAGGTGTTATGGAAAGTCAAGGATTGTTTAAAACAGACAGAAAGATTATTGGAGAAAACCAGTCTCAGTGGCGTCTCTTCTCCTAGTATCTGCTGTAAAAGTTAAACATGACATTTCTTTTCAGTAAACTTTTTAGTTGACCGAAGCCTGAACTTTGACACACACTTACAAACTTGCTCATTGAAGACAGAAAAATCAAGAAATGCATATTATCCTGATTTCTTCTTTGAATGAGGAATAAAAATCATTACTTACTGTTTATGTAAATAATAATGAGTAGTTCTCTTCACAAGCTGTAAACATTGTTTGAACTAACACAATTTGATTATCAAAACATTTGTAAAATAGTAATGATCATAGAGAATTGTCATTTCTACTTGATTAATTCAAGAAAGAAAGTCTCAGGATGGGTCAAACTGTATTTCTGGATGCAGATCAATGAAATAACAGTTTCTGTCCATCTGGTCAGATTTGACATCAGGT
>NC_056514.1:1491062-1492418 GCF_014905685.2 Nematolebias whitei
CAATGAAATAACAGTTTCTGTCCATCTGGTCAGATTTGACATCAGGTCAAGTTCACTACACTCGGATGATGTATCACTGAGATATAACTGTTGGAATAATGTAGGGGGCACACTGGAATCAAAAGTTAAACAACAATACCAGTGTGTCTAGAAGTGCTCACTAATTACATACTAAAAATCTGGCCTAGATCGGATGAAATTTCACAGAGATCTAACTCTTGGAATAATCTAGGGGCGTACTTGAGTCATATGTTAAACAACAATATCAATGTGTCTGTAAGTGCTCACTGATCACGCACATAAAGTCTGGTACATATAGGATGATATTTTACACAAGGACGGAGGAAGCCAAAATAAAATCATTTCTCACACTATTTCCTGGCCTGGAAAGAGTGTGAAAGATGAAAAAAGAAAAAAAAAAGACCTCGCAACATAAAGTTGCAACATACAATGAATGGTAAATGCACGGTACTTATATATTTGATGGGAACAGAGGGGCCTCATCTGTGAATTAGAGGAACAAAAGACTCTTACTGTTAATGTTTGTTTAGGTGTGAATTGCCAATCTACATATGTGTGTGTGTCTTATCTCAGTTTATAACCTGAATCTCTCACTCTCTGCTCTTTGAATTGAGAAAGCTCCTCGGATGAGGAGAGAAACGTCTTCTGTTACAAATAAAAGGGCAGAAGAGCTGCTGTAGCTGTGGACAAACTTTACATCAATGGTCAGCTGTTTAGAGATCCAGAGGTTACTCCCTGGCTCTATTAGTAATATAAATAAGGTAAGTATGATCTTCAGTTGCTAATTTTACTTAAAATGTATTAGCAAGTATATATATTTGTCAAGGATCTGATGGCAGAGGATCCCACACACAAACTCAGAATGGTTTTAAAATGTTTATTGAATGAATAAACAGCTTCTGATGATTCGGGTCCAGAGCTGGAACTGTGTCTTTCTTGTTGTCGGGGGCTGCTCAGCAGAGACACAGAGCTGAAGGGACCAAGGAGAATCCAGAGGCGTAGTCGAGGACGAGCAGAGTTCATTAACGGGATCCGAAAAGGCGACAGTACCAAAAGGGAGAGGCGAAGGCGAAATCCAAAAACGTGCAAAGGTCATAAACAAGGTCTGAAGGGCTGAGGCACAAAAGGAGCAGGCAAAAAACGTGGTAGAGGAAACAGGCGTGGGTCAAGATACAAAGAGCTGTGAGACTATGGAAACGCTGGATAACTGTGACAAAAGCAAGCAGTTGATCTGGCAAAGAGTGAAGAAAGCAGGAAGTATAAATACACCCAGAAACAGGTGGAGACCATCAGCAGTAATCAGAGAGAGAGAGAGGTGTGACATGCAGCAGGCTG
>NC_056514.1:1492518-1504913 GCF_014905685.2 Nematolebias whitei
GTGAAAACAACAAACATTAAAAATAACTGCAAACAGTGAAAACAGCTACAAACTGTAAAAACTGTTACTAACAGTAAAAACAGCTGCAAACAATAAAAACAGTTGTAAACAGTAAATACAGTTGCAAACAGTAAAAACAGCTACAAACTGTAAAAACTGTTACTAACAGTAAAAACAGCTGCAAACAATACAAACAGCTGCAAACAGTGAAAACAGCTGCAAATGGTAAAAACAACTGCAAACAGTGAAAACAACTGCAAACTTTGAAAACAGCTGCAAACAGTGAAGATATCTGCAAACAGTGAAAACAACTGCAAACAGTGAAAACATCTGCAAACAGTGAAAACAGCTGCAAAGAGTGAAAACAACTGCAAACAGTAAAAACAACTGCAAACAGTGAAGACATCTGCAAACAGTGAAAACATTTACAAACAGTGAAAACAGTTGCAAAAAGTGAAAACAACAAACAGTAAAATCAATTGCAAACACTGAAAACAGGTGCAAACAGTGAAAACAACTGCAAACAGTGAAAACATCTGCAAACAGTGAAAACATCTACAAAAAGTAAAAACAGCTTCAAACAGTAAAAACAACTGCAAACAGTAAAAACATCTGCAAACAGTGACAACATATGCAAACAGTGAAAACATGTGCAAACAGTGAAAACAGCTGCAAACGGTGAAAAGAGCTGCAAACAGTGAAGACATCTGCAAACAATAAAAACAGTTGTAAACAGTAAAAACATTTGCAAACAGTGAAAACAGCAAACATTAAATACAGTTGCAAACAGTAAAAACAGCTACAAACTGTAAAAACTGTTACTAACAGTAAAAACTGTTGCAACCATTAAAAACAACTGCAAACAATAAAAACAGCTGCAAACAGTGAAAACAGCTGCAAATGGTAAAAACAACTGCAAACAGTGAAAACAACTGCAAACATTGAAAACAGCTGCAAACAGTGAAGATATCTGCAAACAGTGAAAACAACTGCAAACAGTGAAAACATCTGCAAACAGTGAATACAGCTGCAAAGAGTGAAAACAGCAAACAGTAAAAGCAATTACAAACAGTGAAAACAGCTGCAAACAGCAAAAATATCTGCAAACAGTGAAAACAGCTGCAAACAGTGAAAACAACTGCAAACAGTGAAAACAACTGCAAACATTAAAAACAACTATAAACAGTGAAAACATCTGCAACCAGTGAAAACAGCTACAAACAGTGAAAACAACAAACCGTAAAAACAGCTGCAAACAGTAAAAACAGCTACAAACTGTAAAAACAGTGGCAACCATTAAAAACAACTGCAAACAATAAAAAGAGCTGCAAACAGTGAAAACAGCTGCAAACAGTAAAAAAAGCAACAGTAAAAACAACTGCAAACAGTGAAAACAGCTGCAAACATTGAAAACAACTGCAAACAGTGAAACCAGCTGCAAACAGTGAAGATTTCTGCAAACAGTGAAAACAACTGCAAACAGTGAAAACAACTGCAGTGAAAACAGCTGCAAAGAGTGAAAACAGCAAACAGTAAAAGCAATTACAAACAGTGAAAACAACTGAAAACAGTGAAAACAGCTGCAAACAGTGAAAACAGCAAACAGTAAAAATAACTGCAAACAGTGAAAACAGCTGCAAACAGTAAAAACAACTGCAAACACTGAAAACAACTGCAAACAGTAAAAACAATTGCAAACAGTAAAAACAACTGAAAACAGTGAAAACATCTGCAAACATTGAAAACAGCTGCAAACAGTGAAAACATCTGCAAACATTGAAAACAACTGCAAACAGTGAAAACAGCTGCAAAAACTGAAGACATCTGCAAACAGGTAAAACAGCTGCAAACAGCAAAATTATCTGCAAACAGCGAAAACATCTGCAAACAGTAAAAACAGCTGCAAACAGTAAAAACAGCTGCAAACAATGAAAACAACTGCAAACAGTGAAAACAACTGCAAACAGTGAAAACATCTACAAACAGTGAAAACAGTTGCAAAAAGTTAAAACAACAAACAGTAAAATCAATTGCAAACACTGAAAACAGGTGCAAACAGTGAAAACATCTGCAAACAGTGAAAACATCTACAAACAGTAAAAACAGCTTCAAACAGTAAAAAAAACTGCAAATATTAAAAACATCTGCAAACAGTGACAACATATGCAAACAGTGAAAACATGTGCAAACAGTGAAAACAGCTGCAAACGGTGAAAAGAGCTGCAAACAGTGAAGACATCTGCAAACAATAAAAACAGTTGTAAACAGTAAAAACATTTGCAAACAGTGAAAACAGCAAACAGTAAAAACAGCTGCAAACAGTAAAAACAGCTACAAACTGTAAAAACTGTTACTAACAGTCAAAACAGCTGCAAACAATTGTCCTAGTCCTAACCTGGCGAGGAAGTACTGGCCAACGCCCTTAGCTTGAGCTAGCTATTTTTAGCTATCTTTGTCTAGCCCCAACCTTCGTAACAGGCCTGTTCCATTTTCTGTTGTGATCAGACATCAGCTAATTTAGCCACTTGAGCTCAGTGGAACCTCCTGGCAGCAGAAGTAGGAGGCAGTAGGACCTGACGACAGTGGAGGTTTGGAAATGTCTTGAAGAGATGGCAGTGAGGTTTTTGACAAAAATATTCAATGGCATATTTGAGGGTGAGAAAATGCCTGAGGAATGGAGAATAAGTGTACTGGTGCCCATTTTTAAGAACAAGGGTGATGTGCAGAGTCGTAACAACAAGGGAATTAAGTTGATGAGCCACACAATGAAGATCTGGGAGAGAGTTGTGGAAGCAAGACTTAGATGAGAGGTGACTATCTGTGAGCAGCAGTATGGTTTCATGCCAAGAAAGAGCACCACAAATGTCATCTTTGCTTTGAGAATGCTGATGAAGTGCGGAGACGGTCAGAAAGAACTCCATTGTGTCTTTGTGGATTTAGAAAAAATATATGGCAGGGTGCTGGGAGGAGGTGTTTTATTGCATGAGGAAATCTGGAGTGGCAGAGAAGTATATTAGACTGATACAGGACA
The DNA here is from genome assembly GCF_014905685.2 of Nematolebias whitei. NCBI lineage: Eukaryota > Metazoa > Chordata > Actinopteri > Cyprinodontiformes > Rivulidae > Nematolebias > Nematolebias whitei. The sequence continues at coordinate 1,495,550 of NC_056514.1, forward strand.
GCAGGACAGTGGTGAGATGTGCTGTAGGAGTGACAGATAGCTTCAAGATGGAAATGGGATTGCATCAAAGATTGGCTCTGAGGCCCTTCTTGTTTTCTCTGGTGATGGACTGACTAACAAATGAGGTCAGGCAGGAATCCCCATAGCTATGATGTTCACAGATGACATTGTGATCTGTGGTGAGAACAGGGAACAGGTGGAATAGAACTTGGAGAGGTGGAGGTATGCACTTGAAAGAAGAGGAATGAACGTCGGTCAGTAAGACAGAGTACATGTGATTGAATGAGAGGGAGGCTGGTGAAACAGTGAATCTACAAGGAGCAGAGGTCACAAAGGTGCAGGACTTGAAGTAATGTGGTCCACTGTCCAGGAAAATGGGAAGTTCATCCATCCATCCATCCATTATCTTTACCCGTTTATTCCATTTTTGGGTCACGGGGGTCGCTGGTGCCCATGTCCAGCAATCACTGTGCGAGGGGCGGGGTACACCCTGGACGGGTCGCAAGTCCATCACAGGGCCACATAGAGACAAACGAGACAAACAACCATTCACTCGCTCACTCACACCTAGGGACAATTTAGAGTTACCAATCAGCCTAACATGCATGTTTTTGGTCTGTGGGAGGAAACCGGAGCACCCGGAGAAAACCCACGCATGCACGGAGAGAACATGCAAACTCCACCCAGAAGGCCCCTGGACCGGGGTTTGAACCAGGGACCTGCTCGTTGAGAGGCAGCAGCTCTATGGGAAGTTCAATTCAATTTAATTCAGTTTATATATATAGCACCAAATCACAACAAAGTTGTGTCAGGGCACTTTACAGGAACATTCACATAAAAGCCAATTAGTAAAGTTCTCTATCTAAGGAATCCAGCAGACAAGTTGAATCTTGGCTTCGTTGCAGTCTCCCAACCTGAGCAAGCACAATGGCAACAGTGGAAAGGAAAAACTCCCTTTTAACAGGAATAAACCTCCAGCAGAACCAGGCTCAGGACAAGTGACCATCTGCTTTGGTAAAAGGATGTTAGAAATGCAGCTACCAGGAAAAAGACAAACAGGAATGCCAAAGTGGAGATAGATGCAGTTAGAGGACATGGAGTAGTTGGAGTGAGGACGGAGGATGCAGAGGACAAAGTGAGATGGAGGAGGATGACTCTCTTTGGTTATCCCTGAAGAGGGAAAAGCCAAAAGAAGAAGGTGTAAAATATCATCTCAACATATGGCTACTCTCATTTGGTCCATAACTTGTTCAACACACATTTTTTAGGAAACACCTATGCACACATATAGATTATTATTATCTAATTATTACTGACATTATTATCATTATTATTATTTAATACCTAGATGGATTTATTGTCATCTCTTTGCTTTGCTCTGTTTTTTTTTTTCTTTTATTATCTGACCTGCAGGGTATCCTGCAGGATACCCAAGAGGGGATCCTCTGGATTAATGTTCCATTGTTAGGCTGATGGTCCTTCTTGAGCATGTGATCAGCTGGTTTTGGTTGTCAGCAGCAAACTGGTTGATCCACTCTGAGAGGGTGCTATTTAAGAGACTGAGCTGAAAACAGCACCTCAGACTGAGGAAGTCTCTTGGATGAGAGACGAAACGTTTCTATATTTTTTTGCTTTTATTTGTTTGTTTTTTTTGTTTGTTTTTTTTGAATGTCCAGAGGACCAGATTGAACTTTTTTGGATTTTTCTACCTGGATTATTGAGCATGCATCAGGATAACTTCCATACTTGCACACACTGGTGCCATTTTCACACACAGACACATACAAGCAGCTATTCTTTCTTTAAATACATTATCAAAGTTGTCAAGTCCCCAGTGACTTTTATTAGTCCTTCCATGACTCCCCTGTCAACATATGATTTCTCTATAATAATGTAGTACCAGACTACTACCCAAGGTTCACCAAACCCTTATATGAGACTCCAGGTCTCCCTAAAGCAATGCCAGGATCCCAGGTCCCCCAGATACATTGTGGAGGTCCTAGACCTCCCAAAAATTATCATTGAGATCCCAGACCTCCCTAAAACAATAAACATGTTAAATCAAACAATGCTAGGATCCTAGATCCTCCAAAATAATAATAAACATAATCTTCTCACCGTCTACGTGCGTGGCTTCATTCTCTGTTCAACACCCTTCATGTCCCTGAACATCAGCCAAATCCTTTCATTTCAGGAGATCAATCCTCCCCGTGCATGGTATCAGATAAGCCTGGTGCTCCAGGGCAATGTGGGGGCTGGCTCAGAAGGACCAAAAATGTTGGATAAATTAAATAAACCTTTCATCAGCTCTTTTCTCAAATAAGCTACTCTGAGGACACAAGAAGATTTTTCAACCCAGTTTACTACTTGCAAGAGGGCAGAGTCAAAACAAGCTTACACAGATGTCATATTGAAGCTCTGGTCATGAGGTCTGCCCATGGACAGTATAAAGAAGTGCCTTTTATTATGTTTATCAGACAGAGACGAGGTCAAGATGGCCTCTGCTTTCCAGCTTACAGACATCAGAGGAGGAAGCCTTGGAGACACATCTGCAGACCTGCCTGCAGACACACAAGCAGTCTCTAACTTACACACATTAGTTTAACATTAGTTACTAATAAGCATCCATAAACTTTACCTAAGGTACCCTGACAACGGGTTCCCCATCACTTGTGAGAACAAAATGATGCCATTTTTTCCAAACAACTATGTAAATGAGAACAGATTTCTCAATATCTTGCAAAGTTTATATCAGCCTTAAAAAGAAATTTCATACAATAAAATGATGCTAATGGACATTTACCAGACAATTATACACAATTAGTTTTGACTAAACCTAAAAAGTGTACATGTATTTAACGTTTTTCAAATGTAATTTTTTATTAATATAAATAAGACAGTCTGCCCATCTTCCCTGAGATTCTTGTCAAGGCTAATTATGGGAACACTTTCATATCCATAGTCACAAAGTGGAAAGGTTTTTTTGTTTTACCTCATCTCAGTTGTAATAATCCATGACAAGTCATCTATGGATGCATAGTGTTTGCTGGGAGAGATCATGTCATGGCAAATCACCTCCAACATGTTCAGTCCATCGCTGGACTTCACCAGAACTTTTCAACAGAAAACAAAAACCCTGAGTCTGAATGTTTTTAAGGATGGCACTGGTGTTATGATGATAAATATGGCTGACTCTATTTGTGTATTATGTGTCTATGGTGCAGGTCATCGTCCAGAGGTCACTGTCAGCCAAGTCTTTGTCTCACGCCAAAGGAGGAAGTATTTTTGGAGGCTACCTCAAACTGTTGCCCATGTTCTTTATTGTGATGCCCGGCATGATAAGTCGATCTCTGTTCCCAGGTAACCCTAGTTTCTGATATTTTCTTCTTTTTAAAGGGTCTGATCATTTTTGAAGTGATGTTATGTCCAATAGTTATGAGTAGTTAGTATTTTTTCAGCCATTACTTCAGTCATTCAGCATTTTACCTTTTGTTGTGTCTGTTTACAGATGAGGTGGGTTGTGTGGATCCAGTCCAATGTCAGAGAATTTGTGGAGCATCAGTTGGCTGCTCCAACATTGCTTATCCTAAACTGGTGGTAGAACTTATGCCTGTGGGTGAGTCTCAGGAAAACATTGCTCCAATCATCACATCCATCAATCATTTAGGTTTGACATTTCACCAGTGGTAGGGATGGTTCTGCTATCCTGCTAATAGCGGAGCTAACTTTCCATATAGCAGGTTAGCATTTTTTCTAACTTTAAAAACCTTTACCAGAAGTAGCTCCTGCTAAATTTAAATCCAGTAGATTCAAGTATGCAAATTTTTACTTAAAAACAGTTGTCCGCACAAAAATCATACCGTACAATGGGGATTTCCATGGACCTATGCTATATGAAGAGACAAGTAAGGCTAAGCACCATCAACAGATGTCACCAACCTTGCAATGCTTTGTACACCATGTCTACCACAAACAGTCCATGACTCATGGTGTCAGTTTAGAATCAGAATCAGAATAAGCTTTATTATCATTGTACCGAGACACAGCGAGAATATGTTTGTGCGGTCACCTAAAAGATGGGTGGAGCGCACATAGCTGCTGCTCTTTGACAGCACAGCATCGCATCTTATCCTTTTCAGAATACATTTTTAGATAGAAAAAGAGACAAATCCATGAGGAGAGGATAGTGGCATTACAAAAAAGATCTCTTCACATCCTGTCCTATCAGGACACGATTTAAGACATCAAAAACTCTGCCAGCAAGCACATTTATGAACACGTTACATGTGCAATTGATGAAAAGGAAGTCCATGAAAGCACTTACAGATAGTCCATTGTCCTGATAAGATGATGGTCAGCCAGCACGGTTCTGATCAGCTTCTACAGAAGTTCGGGGGGTGGGGGGTGGGGTTTTGATAGACAAAGATTTTTCCTTAGTTTACACATTTCCCAAGATAAATTGATATGTCAGCCTGTTTTTGAGGCCAACCCAGGGTAGTCAGATTCAGATAAGCCACAATTGTTGATTTTTGTTCGGCAGACTATTTTTCTTGTCATACTTGAGTCTTACTGGTACTTTCAAGATCTGAAATGGCCAGATTAGGGTGCATTCTACTGGCCCATGCTTATGAGCCTCTCCAAAGTCGTTTCATGCTGGTGAGTCCCAAAGCCGCAGGTGGCCAGATTGAAGGCGAAACATTTCAGCACAAAAAAAGAAACTGTCCAGATGACCTGACTGAAAAATAGTGGATGTATAAATAAAAGTTGAATTGGAAAAAATAATTAAACTAAGTCACTTTGGTGATCCTCTTTATGGTTATCTACTTTTATAAACTAACTACAAAGTCTTTGTGCATCATCACCAATATTCTTTTGACAATAAATGTGCTTGTATTAAAATAAAAATGTGTGAAATGTATTTGAGTTATGTCCCAGAAATAGTGAGAGAGTTGCAAAGCACGCTGGGTACGAATTATGTCTATAATGTTTCTGACTGTTTCTGATGTTTCCGAGTGTGAATTTTTTTTTTCCTTCATATTATTTTCCTGTTCTGGCTTAGTTTCATTTATGTTAAAATTTCTGTTATTGGATCTTTCACTCATTCTGGTATTGTCATGTTTGTAGTATGTCTTGACCCCAAGTGGCAGACCGGACAGAAAACAGAAACAGAGTTATCAAAAAATAATCTCTTTATTTACAGGTGCGGGGCTGTTGAGGGAGAAGAGGACAATGGTGAGTAATGGATTTGTAAAGTTGAACCTCTTAAAGGAAATGATAGTAATTCTTTCTCTTACTGAAAAAACAAGTCCTTGTTGTGGCAGAGTCTGTGAGGGAAGAAGAGTCCTTGGTTCAACTGGAGGTTCCTGGATGAGAGGCGAGGATCGTTGGAGAGAGGATCAGGTTAGTAGAAGTTCCTTTTCCTGGTATTAGTTTTCAAGCGTGGTTTCCTTGAAGAGACATGGATCCCGGTGAATGAGCATCCACGATACACGAAGGCCTAAGAAGGCTGAGTGGAGTCCAAGGCTAGGGAGTCACAGTGGCTTGGTAATGTTCCGGCGTCGAAGGAGTGTCTGGCTGAGGCTTTTAAGCTCCTCCAGCATCGTCCCTCAGAATCAGGTGCAGGTGTGTGGTGGTTGATTGTGGAAACTGCTGCTGCTGTGAAAGAGAGAGAGTGTGGCCGACAGAAACAGAAATCCTACAGGTATGAGGCATATGCATTTTCTTTCCTCTCCTGTTCTCCTCCTGCTTTTTGCTCTCTGTCTGTGTATCAGAGCTCCTATTTTTACACATCTTCCAGAATGAAAACTACTGTTATGTATCTGACCAAGTGGACTTTCGGCGCAATTGACAAAACCTTTTCAACAAAGTGACAGGGTCCTGGAGAGTGTTTGTGTCTGACGACATGTAGGCAGCTGGATATGTCTCTGGAGGGGAGTGGAATGTGATGTGTCTATCTCTGCTGTTGACCAAAGATGCCGAAATTGCATATAATTGGATTTATGATAACAGATTTCCTCTTTTTGGAATTGCCTGGTGCCTGGTTTATCAACATACAAAGAAGACAGCTGCAGCTAACCTGGCCTGGTAAGGCTGCTGCCTATGTGAAGGTTTTGTTTGTGCTTCAAGGACTCAAAATCAGCTGATTTATGAGCTAAACCGTAAGATGGAAGTGATTTGTGAGAATCGCAGACCACCTGCGACTTTGGGACTTGCCAGCATGAAACGACCTTGACGAGGCTCATTAGAACAAACCAGTAGTATGCACCCTAATCCAGCCATTTCAGATCTTGAAAGTACCAGTAAGACTCAAGGCTGACAACAAAATAGTCTGAATTGCCTGGTACCTGATTTATCAAGATACAAAGAAGACAGCTGCAGCTAATCTGGCCTGGTAAGGCTGCTGCCTATGTGAAGGTTTTGTATGTGCTTCAAGGACTCAAAATCATCTGATTTATGAGCTAAACCATAAGATGGAAGTGATTTGTGAGAATCGCAGGCCACCTGCGGCTTTGGGACTCGCCAGCATGAAACGACCTTACCATACCATACCATACCAATTTATTTATATAGCACTTAAAACAGCAACAAGGCCAACCAAAGTGCTGTACAAAAGAACCAAACATGCACAGCAGACAGGAAAACATAAAATAGAAATACAGGTACAAATAGCAGCAGAAGCTAACTAAAATGGCCAACAGAGTAGAGAACAGACCGGACCAAAACAAATCACACCTTGACCTTGAAGAGGCTCATTAGCACGAACAAGTAGAATGCACCCTAATCTGACCATTTCAGATCTTGAAAGTACCAGTAAGACTCAAGGCTGACAAGAAAAATAGTCTGCCAAAAAAAATCAACAATTGTGGCTTACCTGAATCTGACTGCCCTGGGTTGGCCTTAAAAACAGGCTGACATATCAGTTTCTCTTGGGAAATGTGTAAACTAAGGAAAAATCTTTGTCTATCGAACCCCCCCCAAACTTCTGTAGAAGATTATCAGAACTGTGCTGGTTGACCATCATCTTAGCAGGACAATGGACTATCTGGAAGTGCTTTCATGGACTTCCTTTTCATCAATTGCACATGTAACGTGTTCATAAATGTGCTTGCTGGGAGAGTTTTTGATGTCTTAATTCGTGTCCTGATGGGACAAGGTGTGAAGAGATCTTTTTTGTAATGCCACTATCCTATCCTAATGACATTCTCCCTTTTTCTATCTAAAAATGTATTCTGAAAAGGATAAGACGCAGTGCTGTCAAAGAGCAGCAGCTAAGTGCACTCCGCCCATCTTTCAGATGACTGCACAAACATATTTTCACTTTATCTCTGTACAATGATAATAAAGCTTATTTATCAGTCAAAGAAAAACACAACAGAAAACTGATTCTTCCCCCAACAGCTTACTCCAAAGTGGAACAAACCAGTTAAGTTGGTGCTAAATTGGTCTCTTTGTGGATGAAAACAACAAAGCCCATGCTCAATATTCCAGGTATACATTCCAACAATGTTCTTTTAGATCATCTGGACAGTTTCTTTATATTTGCTGAAACATTTCACCTTCCATACGGAAGGCTTCATCAGTCAAGGAAACACACAAAACAAAAATGATTCTTGTCCCAAACAGCTTACTCCAAAGTGGAACAACGCAGTGATGTCGGTGATTAGATGGTGTCTTTAGCACACCCCCTCCTCTTGTGCCGGCCCTCTTCCAAGTCGACAGTCATGTCAAACTGGTTCAAAACCAATAAAGGTCCATGCTCAATAATCCAGGTATACAATCCATCAATTTGCAGTCAGGTCATCTGGACAGTTTTTTTTTTCTGAAACGTTTCACCTTCTGTACAGAAAGTATCATCAGTCAAAAAAACAATCAAAACAAAACTGATTCTTTTCCCAAAGAGTTTATTCAAAAGTGAAACAAACCAGTTATGTTGGTGCTAAGATGATGTCTTTGGCACGCCCCCTCCTCTTGTGCAAGCCCTCTTCCTCATCGACAGTCATGTCAAACTGGTTCAAAACCAAAAAAGGTCCATGCTCCATAATACAGGTATACAATCCAACAATTTTCAATCCGGTTATCCGGACATTTTCTTTTGTTTGCTGAAACGTTTCACCCTCCATCCGGAAGGTTTCATCAGTCAAGGAAACACAAAATAAAACTGATTATTCTCCCTAATGGCTTACTCCATTTTGGAACAAACCAGTTACGTTGGTGCTAAGATGGTGTCTTTGGGACGCCCCCTCTTCTTGTGCCGGACCTCTTCCTCGTTGACAGTCATGTCAAACTGGTTCAAAACCAAAAACGGTCCATGCTTCATAATCCAGGTACATGTCCTTTTCAAAAAATTAGCGTATTGTGATAAAGGTCATTATTTTCCATAATGTAATGATAAAAATGAAACTTTCATATATTTCAGATTCATTGCACAACAACTGAAATATGTCTGGTCTTTAATTGTTTTAATACTGATGATTATGGCATACAGTTCATGAAAACCCAAAATGCCTGTCCCAAAAAATTAGCATATCATGAAAAGGTTGTCTAAACAAGCTATTAACCTAATCATCTGAATCAACGACGTAACTCTAAACACATGCAAAAGATTCCTGAGACTTTTAAAAACTCCCAGCCTTGTTCATTACTCAAAACCGCAATCATGGGTAAGACTGCCGACCTGACTGCTGTCCAGAAGGCCATCATTGACACCCTCAAGCAAGAGGGTAAGACACAGAAAGAAATTGCTGAACGAATAGGCGTTTCCCAGAGTGCTGTATCAAGGCACCTCAGTGGGAAGTCTGTGGGAAGGGAAAAGTGTGGCAGAAAACGCTGCACAACAAGAAGAGGTGACCGGACCCTGAAGAGGATTGTGGAGAAGTGACGATTCCAGACGTTGGTGGACCTGCGGAAGCAGTGGACTGAGTCTGGAGTAGAAACATCCAGAGCCACCGTGCACAGGCGTGTGCAGAAAATGGGCTACAGGTGCCGCATTCCCCAGGTCAAGCTACTTTTGAACCAGAAACAGCGGCAGAAGCGCCTGACCTGGGCTACAGAGAAGCAGCACTGGACTGTTGCTCAGTGGTCCAAAGTACTTTTTTTGGATGAAAGCAAATTTTGCATGTCATTCGGAAATCAAGGTGCCAGAGTCTGGGGGAAGACTTGGGAGAAGGAAATGCCAAAATGCCAGAAGTCCAGTGTGAAGCACCCACAGTCAGTGGTGGTCTGGGGTGCCATGTCAGCTGCTGGTGTTGGTCCACTGTGTTTTATCAAGGGCAGGGTCAATGCAGCTAGCTTTCAGGAGATTTTGGAGCACTTCATGCTTCCATCTGCTGAAAAGCTTTATGGAGATGAAGATTTCATTTTTCAG
>NC_056514.1:1505013-1505519 GCF_014905685.2 Nematolebias whitei
TTCCATCTGCTGAAAAGCTTTATGGAGATGAAGATTTCATTTTTCAGCACGACCTGGCACCTGCTCACAGTGCCAAAACCACTGGTAAATGGTTTACTGACCATGGTATTACTGTGCTCAATTGGCCTGCCAACTCTCCTGACCTGAACCCCATAGAGAACCTGTGGGATATTGTGAAGAGAAAGTTGAGAGACGCAAGACCCAACACTCTGGATGAGCTTAAGGCCGCTATCGAAGCATCCTGGGCCTCCATAACACCTCAGCAGTGCCACAGGCTGATTGCCTCCATGCCACGCCGCATTGAAGCAGTCATTCATGCAAAAGGATTCCCGACCAAGTATTGAGTGCATAACTGAACATGATTATTTGAAGGTTGGTGTTTTTTGTATTAAAAACACTTGTCTTTCATTGGTGGGATGAAATATGCTAATTTTTTGGGACAGGCATTTTGGGTTTTCATGAGCTGTATGCCATAATCATCAGTATTAAAACAATTAAAGACCTGA
>NC_056514.1:1505619-1510254 GCF_014905685.2 Nematolebias whitei
CTCAGCAGTGCCACAGGCTGATTGCCTCCATGCCACGCCGCATTGAAGCAGTCATTCATGCAAAAGGATTCCCGACCAAGTATTGAGTGCATAAATGAACATGATTATTTGAATATCCTGATGCATGCTCAATAATCCAGGTAGAAAAATCTAAAAAAGTTAAATCTGGTCCCCTGGACATTCAAAAAAACAAAACAAAACAAAAAAAAAACAGAAGCAAAACAACAACAAAAAAAAATGTAGAAACGTTTCGTCTCTCATCCAAGAGACTTCCTCAGTCTGAGGTGCTGTATTCAGATCAGTCTCTTAAATAGCACCTTCTCAGAGTGGATCAACCAGTTTTGCTGCTGACAACCAAAACCAGCTGATCACATGCTCAAGATGATTATTTGAAGGTTGTCATTTTTTGTATTAAAAACACTTGTCTTTCATTGGTGGGATGAAATATGCTAATTTTTTGGGACAGGCATTTTGGGTTTTCATGAGCTGTATGCCATAATCATCAGTCTTAAAACAATTAAAGACCTGAAATATTTCAGTTAGTGTGCAATGAATCTGAAATATATGAAAGTTTCATATTTATCATTACATTATGGAAAATAATGACCTTTATCACAATATGCTAATTTTTTAGAAGGACCTATATACCTTGATTATTGAACATGGACCTTTTTTGGCTTTGAACCAGTTTGACATGACTGTTGACGAGGAAGACGGCCAGCACAAGAGGAGAGTGTGTGCCAAAGACACAATGTTAGCACCAACATAACTGGTTTGTTCTACTTTGGAGTAAGCTGTTGCAAGAAGAATCAGTTTTGTTTTGTGTGTTTCCTTCACTGATGAAGCCTTCCAGATGGAAGGTGAAACATTTCAGCAAAACAAAAAAAAAAAAACTGTCTAGATGACCTGACTGAATATTGTTGGATTGTTCACCTGGATTATTGAGCATGGACCATTTTGGTTTTGAAGCAGTTTGACATGATTGTCGATGAAGTGTGCCGGCACAAGAGGATTGGGCATGCCAAAGACACCATCTTAGCACCAACATAACTGGTTTGTTCCACCTTGGAGTAAGCTGTTTGGGAGAAGAATCAGTTTTGTTTTGTGTGCGTCCTTGACTGATGAAGCCTTCCAGATGTAAGGTAAAGCGTTTATGAAAAAAAAAAAGAAAATGTCCAGATGACATGCCTGAAAATTGTTGGATTGTATACCTGGATTATTCAACATGAAACTTTTTTGGTTTTGAACCAGTTTGACATGACTGTCGACGAGAAATATGTTCAGCACAAGAATACACTGTATGCCAAAGACAGCATCTTAGCAACAACCTAACTGGCTTGTCCCAATTTGGAGTAAGCTGTTCGGGAGAAGTATGAGTTTTGTTTTGTGTGTTTGCTTGACTGATGAAGCCTTCCTGATGGAAGGTGAAATGTTTCAGCAAACAAAAAAAAGAAAAACTGTCCATATGACCTGACTGTAAATTGTTGGACTGTATACCGGGATTATTGAGCATGGACCTTTTTTGGTTTTGAACCAGTTCACCATGACTGTCAACGAGGAAGAGGGCTGGCACAAGAGGAGGGGGCGTGCAAAGACACCATCTTAGCACCAACATAACTGGTTTGTTCTACTTTGGAGTAAGCTGTTGCGAGAAGAATCAGTTTTGTTTTGTGTGTTTCCTTCACTGATGAAGCCTTCCAGATGGAAGGTGAAACATTTCAGCAAAACAAAAAAAAACTGTCTAGATTACCTGACAGAAAATTGTTGTATTGTATACCTGGATTATGGAGCATGGACCTGTTTTGGTTTTGAACCAGTTTGACATGACTGTCAACAAGGAAAAGGGCTGGCACAAGAGGAGGGGGCGTGCCAAAGACACCATCTTAGCACTAACATAACTGGTTTGTTCCAAATTGGAGTAAGCTAATTGCGAGAAGAATCAGTTTTCTTTTGTTTGTTTCCTTGACTGATGAATCATTCCATATGGAAGGTGAAACGTTTCAGAAAAAAAGAAACTGTCCAGATGACCTGACTGAAAATTGTTGGATTGTATCCCTTTATTTTTGAACATGGACCTTTTTTGGTTTTGAACCAGTTTGACATGACTGTCGACGAGGAAGAGGGCCAGCACAAGAGGAGGGGGCATGCCAAAGACACCATCTCAGCACCAACTTAACTGGTTTGTTCCACTTTGGAGTAAGCTGTTTGTGAGAAGAATCAGTTTTGTTTTGTGTGTTTCCTTGACTGACTAAGCCTTCCGGATGCAAGGTGAAACATCTCATCAACAAAAAAAAAATACTGTCCTGAAGGCCTGACGGAAAATTGTTGCATTGTATACCTGGATTATGGAGCATTGACCTTTTTGGTTTTGAACCAGTTTGACATGACTGTCAACGAGGTAGAGGGCAGGCATGAGAGGAGGGGGCATGCCAAAGACACCATCTTAGCACCAACACAACTGGTTTGTTCGACTTTGGAGTAGGTTGTTTGGGTGAAGAATTAGTTTTGTTTTGTTTGTTTCCTTGACTGATGAATCATTCCATGTGGAAGGTGAAACGTTTCAGAAAAAAAAGAAACTGTCCAGATGACCTGACTGAATATTGTTGGATTGTATCCCTTTATTTTTGAACATGGACCTTTTTTGTTTTTGAACCAGTTTGACGTGACTTTCGATGGGGATGAGGGCAGTCACAAGAGGAGGGGGCATGCCAAAGACACCAAAATAGAACAAACATAACTGGTTTGTTCCAGTTGGGAGTAAGCTGTTTGGGAGAAGAATCAGTTTTGATTTGTGTGTTTCCTTGAATGATGAACTCTTCCGGATGGAAGGTGAAAGGTTTCAGCAAAAAAAAAAAAAAAACCTGTCCAGATGACCTGACTGCAATTTGTTGGATTGTATACCTGGATTTTTGAAAATGGACCATTTTTGGTTTTGGACCAGTTTGACATGACTGTCGATGAGGAAGAGGGCTGGCACAAGAGGAGGGGGCGTGACAAAGACACCATCTTAGCACCAACATAACTGGTATTTTCCAGTTTGGAGTAAGCTGTTTGCGAGGAGAATCAGTTTGTTTTGTGTGTTTCCTTGACTGATGAAGCCTTAAGGATGGAAGGTGAAACATTTCAGCCAAAAAAAAAAAGATGACAGGACTGAAAATTGTTGGATTGTATATCTGGATTTTTGAGCATGGACCCTTTTTGGTTTTGAACCAGTTTGACATGACTGTCGAAGAGGAAGAGGGCCAGCACAAGAGGAGATTGTGTGCCAAAGACACCATCTTAGAACCAACATAACTGGTTTGTCCCACTTTTGAATAAACTGTTTGGGAAAAGAATCAGTTTTGTTTTGATTTTTTCCTTGACTGATGATACTTTCCGTACAGAAGGTGAAATGTTTCAGAAAAAAAAAACTGTCCAGATGACCTGACTGCAAATTGTTGGATTGTATACCTGGATTATTGAGCATGGACCTTTATTGGTTTTGAACCAGTTTGACATGACTGTCGACTAGGAAGAGGGCCGGCACAAGAGGAGGGTGTGTGCTAAAGACACCATCTAAGCACCAACATCACTGGGTTGTTCCACTTTGGAGGAACCTGTTTGGGACAAGAATCATGTTTGTTTTGTGTGTTTCCTTGACTGATGAAGGCTTCCATATGGAAGGTGAAATGTTTCAACAAATAAAAAAGAAACTGTCTAGATGACCTGACTGTAACTATTTGTATTGTATACCTGGATTATGGAGCATGGACCTTTTTTGGTTTTGATCCAGTTCGACATGGCTGTCGATGAGGAAGAGGGCCGGCACAAGAGGGGAGGGCGTGCCAAAGACACCATCTTAGCACCAACATAACTGGTTTGTTCCACTTTGGAGTAGGTTGTTTGGGAGAAGAATTAGTTTTGTTTTGTTTGTGTCCTTGACTGATGAAGCATACCATATGGAAGATGAAATGTTTCAACAAATAAAAAAGAATCTGTCTAGATGACCTGACTGTAAATTGTTGTATTGTATACAGGTCCTTCTCAAAAACTTAGCATATTGTGATAAAGGTCATTATTTTCCATAATGTAATGATAAAAATGTTAAACTTTCATATATTTCAGATTCATTGCACACCAACTGAAATATTTCATGTATTTAATTGTTTTATTACTGATGATTATGGCATACATCTCATGAAAACCCAAAATGCCTGTCCCCCAAAATTAGCATATTTCATCCCACCAATGAAAGACAAGTGTTTTTAATACGAAAAACGCCAACATTTAAATAATCATGTTCAGTTATGCACTCAATACTTGGTCGGGAATCCTTTTGATGAATGACTGCTTCAATGTGGTGTGGCATGGAAGTAATCAGCCTGTGGCACTGCTGAGGTGTTATGGAGGCCCAGGATGCTTCGATAGCGGCCTTAAACTCATCCAGAGTGTTGGGTCTTGGGTCTTTCAACGTTCTCTTCACAATATCCCACAGGTTCTCTATGGGGTTCAGGTCAGGAGAGTTGGCAGGCCAATTGAGCACAGTAATACCATGGTCAGTAAACTAATTTCCAGTGTTTTTGGCACTGTGAGCAGGTGCCAGGTCGTACTGAAAAATGAAATCTTCATCTCCATAAAGCTTTTCAGCAGATGGAA
>NC_056514.1:1510354-1511063 GCF_014905685.2 Nematolebias whitei
GTGGCTTGACCTGGGGAATGCGGCACCTGTAGCCCATTTCCTGCACACGCCTGTGCACGGTGGCTCTGGATGTTTCTACTCCAGACTCAGTCCACTGCTTCCGCAGGTCCCCCAAGGTCTGGAATTGGCCCTTCTCCACAATCCTCCTCAGGGTCCGGTCACCTCTTCTCGTTGTGCAGCGTTTTCTGCCACACTTTTCCCTTGCCACAGACTTCCCACTGAGGTGCCTTGATACAGCACTCTGGGAACAGCCTATTCGTTCAGCAATTTCTTTCTGTGTCTTACCCTCTTGCTTGAGGGTGTCAACGATGGCCTTCTGGACAGCAGTCAGGTCGGCAGTCTTACCCATGATTGCGGTTTTGAGTAATGAACAAGGCTGGGAGTTTTTAAAAGCCTCAGGAATCTTTTGCAGGTGTTTAGAGTTACGTCGTTGATTCAGATGGTTAGGTTAATAGCTTGTTTAGACAACCTTTTCATGATATGCTAATTTTTTTGGACAGGCATTTTTGGTTTTCATGAGCTGTATGCGGGCAGCACGGTGGCGCAACTGGTAGAGCTGCTGCCTCTCAGCGAGCTGGTCCCTAGTTCAAATCCCGGTCCGGGGGCCTTTCTGGGTGGAGTTTGCATGTTCTCTCCGTGCATGCGTGGGTTTTCTCCGGGTACTCCGGTTTCCTCCCACAGACCAAAAACATGCATGTTAGGCTGATTG
>NC_056514.1:1511163-1519524 GCF_014905685.2 Nematolebias whitei
TTGCATGTTCTCTCCGTGCATGCGTGGGTTTTCTCTGGGTACTCCGGTTTCCTCCCACAGACCAAAAACATGCATGTTAGGCTGATTGGTAACTCTAAATTGTCCCTAGGTGTGAGTGAGAGAGTGAATGGTTGTTTGTCTTGTTTGTCTCTATGTGGCCCTGTGATGGACTTGCGACCCGTCCAGGGTGTACCCTGCCCCTCGCACAGTGATTGCTGGACATGGGCACCGGCGACCCCCGTGACCCAAAATGGAATAAACGGGTAAAGAAAATGGATGGATGGATGGATGAGCTGTATGCCATAATCATCAGTATTAAAACAATTAAAGACCAGAAATACTTCAGTTGTTGTGTGTAGATGAACATATGCATGAGATATATTCATAAATTAAACGGGTTCTTTCATTTTTCTGGACTGTATAACATGCGTGCATTGAATTTAATAAAATGTATCGTGAGACGTTATTTATCTTTGACCCATCAAAATGAATGTGGTCATTTATTTACAGAATCAAAGTGTAACATCAAACATTTACATTAATTTGGCACATTGAAAAATAACAACATGGCTAATTTTAGCAAGCTATACAAGTGATTGATTATCCACACGGCGGTGGATGAGAACTTTACACAGACATTTCTAAAATTATCTGGAATGATTTCTACTTGATAGAAGAATTTAAAGAGGAAAGATGAAGTTTAGTGAGAGAAAAGATGGGTGAGGGGGTTTGTTTATGTCGGCACCAGAAACAGCACTCTCCGGGTTTCTCAGCTTTTTCCCCGGTACACTTAGGTGGCAGAATTCAACTCTTTTACCTGGAGATGTCCCCAGCGGTACGAAAGTCCATTCAATGCACCCTTTCAGCGTCTCTGTAGGAACAGCTGTGAATCGTCCGAAGTAGTGACGGTATTCCGTTCGACACAAATTCACCTCAGCAAGTGGACTTCACATGAGTGGAGTCCGTCAGAGTTCCACCCAGATGTGGAAGAAAGTTATAATCCCATAAGACTCGGAAGAGCTCTGTGGTCAGATCTTCCTGATTCCCAGCACGGGAGCTCGACCGCAACCTCGGCTCGACTCAACTGGAACTTCGACCCAACAGGAACTTCGACCCAACAGTAACTGGGACTCTGTGAGACTCCGTGAGACTCTGCCTTAAAACTAGGAAGTACCGACATTTTAAAGAGCTCTATTTCCGGTTCATTTGGGAGTTTTCTTACTGGTCAATATCGACCAGACAGGGGTGTGTTTTGTGACGTAAGAGGTTACTAGAAGTCAGAAAACAGCAAGAATGTTATGGAACAGATTGAAAATGTTTTTCAGACAGACGAGAGAAATGTTTGGGCAAGTTTGGGAAAACAGGTGCCAGCTTCTCTGTTTACGTCTGAGAGGATTTAAAAACAACACAGCTCGTTCCAACACTTGTCTGCTTAGACACCGACCTTGGACCAAACTTACGCTGCTCATTCAAAGACAGAAAATCAGAAAATGCATAATTACTCTGTAACAGACCTTAACATGAATTCTAACTTTGCATGAGGATTAAAAATAATCATTGTTACTGTTTTCACAGTTAATTAAAAATGATTAGTTCACTGCAACATCTAAAATGGTTTGAACTAAAACACTTTGATTATCAACATTTGTAAAATAGTAATGATAATAAAAAAGAGAGTGTTCTTTCACTTGAATTTTCAAGAAAGAAAGTCTCAGGATGGGTCAACCTGTATTTCTGGATTCAAATCAATGAAATGACAGTTTCAGTCCCACAGGGTCCTAAAGTGGGGTTTTGACATCAGGCCTAGTCCACTACATGTGCAATGAATCTGAAATATATGAAAGTTTCATTTTTATCATTACATTATGGAAAATAATGACCTTTATCACAATATGCTAATTTTTTGAGAAGGACCTGTACAATCCAACAGTTTTCAGTCAGGTCATCTGGACAGTTTCTTTTTTTTATTTTTGCTGAAAAGTTTCACCTTCCATGTACACTGCTTCATCAGTCAAGGAAACACACAAAAAAACTGATTATTCTCCCAAACAGCTTACTGCAAAGTCGAACAAACCAGTTATGTTGGTGCTAAGATGATGTTTTTGGCATGCCCCTCCCTCTTGAAGATAGGAGAGGAATCAGTTTTGTTTTGCGTTTCCTTGACTGATGAAGCCTTCCGGATGGAAGGTGTAACGTTTCAACAAAAAGAGAAACTGTCCAGATGACCTGACTGTAAATTGTTGGACTGTATACCTGGATTATTGAGCATGGACCTTTTTTTGGTTTTGAACCAGTTTGACATGACTGTCGACGTGGAAGAGGGCTGGCACAAGATGATTGGGTTTGCCAAAGACACCATCTTAGCACCAACATTAATGGGTTTTTCTTTCACTTAGGAGTAAGCTTTTTGGGAGAAGTATCAGTTTTGGTTTGTGTGTTTCCTTGACTGATTAAGCCTTCCAGATGGAAGGTGAAATGTTTCATCAAAAAAAATAAAAAAGAAACTGTCCAGGTGACCTGACTGAAAATTGTTGGTTTCAGCACAAAAAAAACAGAAACTGTCCAGATGACCTGACTGAAAATTGTTGGATTGTATACTTGGATTATTGAGCATGGACTTTGTTAATTTTGATCCAGTTTTACATTACTGTCGACAAGGAAGAGGGCCAACGCCGGAGGAGGGGGGGTGCCAAAGAGACCACAACACAGCAACATAATTGGTTTGTTCCACTTTATAGTAAGTCAGAGTCAGAGAGTCAGAGTTTCTTTATTGTCATTCGCACCTCATGTGGTACATGTGGTGGAGCGAAATTATGTACACAGGGTCCCAGTTACATCCAACAATAAAATGTAAAAGAAAAACAGTAATAAGATCTAAGATATGAACTAAGAAAAACATCAACTAAATATACACTAAGCACTAATAACATAAAACATTGAACCTCTAAAAAAGTTCAATCTGGTCCTCTGGACATTAAAAAAAATACCAAAACAAAGCAAAACAACAAAAAAAGTAGAAACGTTTCGTCTCTCATCCGAGAGACTTCTTCAGTCTGAGGTGCTGTATTCAGCTCAGTCTCTTAAATAGCGCCTTCTCAGAGTGGATCAACCAGTTTTGCTGCTGACAACCAAAACCAGCTGATCACATGCTCAAGAAGGACCATCAGCCTAACAATGAATCATTAGCACACTGATGGCTGTGTACTATTCAGAGGGCTGAGTGATACTAGCAATCACAGCATTGTAAGAGGGGAACAATCGAACACGTAGGCCTCCACCCCTGTTTAACGATGGACGGTTTCTTTTCACAAAGAAGGCCTCCTTTACTCTTCTCTCAAACCATCAATCCTCTCTATCCAGGATGTGCACATCTTCATCCCTGAAAGAGTGACTGCTGGCCTGGAGATGAGTGTAGACCGCAGAGTCCTGGCCTGATGATGTTGATCTTCTGTGCTGGGCCATCCTTTTGGCCAGTGGCTATTTAGTTTCCCCGATGTAAGACTGATCACAGCCCTCCTGACACTGAACAGCATACACAACATTACTCTGTTTGTGCCGGGGGACTGGATCTTTGGGATGAACCAGTCTTTGCCGTAATGTATTTTGGGGTTTAAAAGCCACTGGGACGTTATGTTTAGAAAATAAACGTCTCAGTTTCTCTGATACCCCCTCAACATATGGAATGACCACTGGTCTGGGTCTGGGTTCCTCCTTTTCACCTGTTGGCTGACTGGAGTCCTGTTTGGGTTTCATCTCTGCTTTTAGGAAGGCCCAGTTAGGATATCCACATTGCTCTAGAGCCTGTCTTGTGTGGGATTTCTCCTTCTGCCTGGCTCCTGAGCTAGTGGGGACGCTGTCTGCTCTGTGATACAGATTGATTGATTGATTACTTTATTCATCAGACTTGTAGTCCACAAAAGCATGACACACAACACACAAAAAAGAAAAGAAAAAAAAAGAAAGATTTAAAAAAATAAAATCTTATAAAAGACTTGCATACCAATGTTTCCACAGAGCAGACTGATATCTTAGCGCACTAACAGAGGGATGTGAAAACATTACAATAAGACTGTTCATGGAGCTGCACAAACGACACATAAACTTGTATATCAAATTTCTCATGAGTGCCTGAAACGATCTGACATGCGCATTACAAAACATTTCACTTGCACTGCTGGACCTTGGTTTCTTAAGCAAAATTCTCAGGGAGTCATTATAAGCAACCTTAAGCTTCTGCATGCTAGCTTTTTTGAATTTACACCACAAAGGAGCCGCATACAAGGATGTACAATAAGCTTTAAACAGACTTATTTTTACGTCATCAGTACACATGTGAAACTTCCTCCCCAGAATGTTTGCCTGGGCGTACAACATGCGACACTGCCGATAAATGTCATCATCGTCACAGAGCTGGTCTGTGATGTAGTGACCCAGATATTTTGTTTTAGAACAAACATTTAACTTTTGGCTTGACAAAAAAAAATCTGGGAAACAGAGTTGTTTGTCTGCTTTAGTCCTACATATTAGCACAACAGTTTTCTTAGCATTATACTGCACATCATATCTCAACCCATAATCAGAGCAGATATTCAGTAGCTGCTGAAAACCAACACTGCTGGGTGAGAGGACAGCCAGGTCATCAGCATACATAAAGTGATTAACCAGGGTATCACCGATCATACATCCAGTTTTACAGAGGTTCATTTCTTTTGACAGGTCGTCCATGTACAAGTTAAACAGGGCAGGCGAAAGAAGCCCACCCTGACGCACACCATTACTCACTCCAAAGCAGGCAGAGATGTTATTGCCCCATTTTACATGCATTTTCTGGTTAGAATACCAGTAAACTAAAATTTGTATAATAATATCTGGAGCACCTCTCTGTTTTAATTTATCAAATAACTTGTAATGATTGACACGATCAAAAGCCTTAGAGGCATCAATAAACCCAATTAACACAGATGAATTTTTTCTTAGATATGCTCTTGCTGCCTCTTTCAGGCCATAAATACAGAAATCAGTTCCCAACTTGGCTTTAAAACCAAATTGATTATCTGTTGTACTAATAAACTTACTGAGACGATCAAGTAAGATTTTTTCAAACACTTTAGATATCACACTCGCTAAAGCTATAGGTCTGTAGTTATTAAGGCTACCAACCTTGCTAGTTTTGTCCTTAATTACCGGCACAAGGGTGATAGATAATAAGGAATCAGGCAACTGTCCATGGATCATAAACCCAGAGAAACACATTGCAAGCAGCACAGCCACTTTTTGGCTGGCATATTTCAGATGTTCTGCTGAAATGCTATCAGAACCTGTTGCCTTATTCTCACACAAGTACGCAATAGCCTGCTGGACTTCACTAGGGGTTATTAGAACCACATCACTCTTGGCAATATTTCCCAGTCCATATGGTTCACTTTTTACACAGTTAAATAAAGTAGAATAATGCTGTCTCCATAGTTCTGCTATGTTATCAGCCCCAGATACGCCTTCAATGGTACTGGGGAGCAATGCAGTAGACCTGTTTAAAGCTCGGACATCATTCCAAAAGCCAATGGTATTATTACAAAGCAGTTTTTCAGCCATGGAATCTGCTCTCATGTTCTGCTCACGTTTGGAAATGTATCGAATGGCATATTTAAAGTTGGCACTTGTTAATTTTTTATAATCTAGAAGAGTCCCATCTCTTGGTCTACCTGCTTCTACCCACATCTTATATGCCTGTTTGGCTTCTGCATGGTATCCTGACACATATTTATTCCAACCTGGCCTAATGTTATTAGTCTTTCTACATGTAGAGTATGATCTTGTAGCCTCATTCAAAGCACCCACAATGCCATCATACATAGTATGAAGGTCTATACAGTGAGATATATTACTGCAATTAACATCTGAGCACATAATAGATTGAAGAGGAAGACTTATTTTACTTAAAAGAAAATCAGTTTTCATATGATATACTGATAGGTCATCTTTAGAGAGTCTGGACCATTGGAATTTAACTGTGGTGGCACTATTTACCCCCCATATGAACTCTGGAAGACTTTTAATATCCAGCATCATTAAAAATGGAACATGATCTGACATAGAATACTCATATAATATTTCTATTGATTTTACAACAGCATGGGCATCAGCAGAGCTAATGCAATGGTCAAGCCATGACGTTGTATGCCAAGCTTCACTTATATAAGTATAGCTATCTGCAGGTAGCATTTGCTGACTGGACAATATGAAACTGTTATCATCACAAAACTGATGCATATGTTTAGCAAATGAGGAATATTCATCAGATATATCTGCATTCATATCGCCTACTACATACACAGAGGTAAGATAATGGTCATCAATGAAAGAGTTCAAGAAAGCAAGTCTATTCAAATAAATGTCTTCATTCTGGGGACACTCGTATGGTGTGTAGACATTAATAATAACAAATTCTTTTTTTTCAACTTTTAAATGTACAGCAATACACCAGTCAACACCAGTTCTGATGACATTAAGAACTGGGTCCAGCTTTTTGTGCCATAGAATGGCTACTCCTCCTGCGATGCGTCCTCTCACTATCCCCATAGAAAGATCCACAGTAGATTCACCAGCTCCACAGAAACAGTCATTAATACAGTTCAAACTTCCCAAATCCTGTTTTGATAAAAAGGTCTCTTGTAAACAAAGGATATCACATTTTTGCAACAGTCTATCCACAACCAGACGTCGTGCTTTATCTCCAGCTGTGTTACCGACACGCAGTCCCCGGCAATTGTAAGAAATAACACGCATTAATTAGTCTATGAAGGATTCACTGCAGCCGTTGCATCCATCCCTTTGGCATCACTGGAAGTGATCACCCCAAGCCCTTTGGACGTTGTAGGTTTATTCCGTGGCTCATAGTAACGGCGCACAACCGAACCCTCTGGCCACAGCTCTGGGTTGTACACTTCTGCAACGTTCTCACACTCCACACTGACTTTAAAAGAACTATATCTGGTGTTCCCAGTGACAATACGCCGGCACTGAACATCGCGTCCAAGTTTTCCTTTAAGATAGTTCATTAGTGTCTCATCATCAAGATCTGGAATAAATCTAGTTGCAAAAACAGTTACAAGCTTCGTTCTGACCACTTTTATGGTGCTTTGAGCACCAGTACCGATAATAGGTGCTGGTCTTTTACGCTCAGGTTTAGCTTGGCGTTTTAATGTAGCTGAATGGCTCTCAGTTTTCAAACGCCGCCCTTGTTTCACCACCAAGTTCCATGTGGGCGAACTGATGGGCGCATCTGCAGCACAGCTTCGGTTACGGTTATCACTCACCGCAGACTCGCCAATAATCCTGGGATCGTCGGTGTAGGTCCCATTCACGGCCAAAGCGGCATTATCAGCAATAACACAGTTTGTTCGAACAGAATCCATGCATGTTACCACCTCCTCGGAGCCGTCCGCAGCCAATGTCAAGTCACTGGCGTTGGGTATTCCTGGAACAGGCGTATTCACACTGCTGGATCCTCCACCTCCAAGGACCAAATGTCGTTCCATTGCCGTGACTCTGCGGTCAATGGTGGTGGTAACCTCACGCAACTTCTCCTCAACGTCCACTTGGCGTGACACTGTATGCTTCAGGGCACAAACCTCGCTCTGTAGACGCTCCATCTTGCTGAGTAAGTTGGAGACATCCAGGCTGTTGAACGTCACAGGCGGCAGCTCATCCAGGAAGTGGGAGACAAAGTGAGGTATAGCTTCCCCGCACTCATTCAGAACTTTTAAACAGCTTTTAATGGCATTTACAGCTTTCTGACTTCCTTTGAAGGCCACATACCGCTGTTTGGAATTGGAACACAGTTCAAACAGGACTTTTCTAGAGGACTCAATCCACTCAAAGTCGAACGTGTTGGATGCGAGCAGCACAAGCTCTTCCTGGCACATAGTCTTGATTTTGACCACAAGAAAGTTTAAAAACTCATCCTCCACTATAAGCTTTCCATCAGTAGTGTTGTAGATCTGCGGTTTGGTTCGGGGACAACGAGAGAAGGGAGCTCCCGTGCCTGACTCCGCACCGTCCGCCATCTTGAATTACATTGCTCTAGAGCCTGTCTTGTGTGGGATTTCTCCTTCTGCCTGGCTCCTGAGCTAGTGGGGACGCTGTCTGCTCTGTGATACAGAGTCCTGATGACTCCTAACTTGTGCTCCAAAGGGTGATGGGAGTCAAACTGCAAATACTGGTCTGTGTGGGTGGGTTTGCGGTACACCTCCGTTTGCAAATGTCCTCTATCAGAGACTGAGACCTCACAGTCCAAGAAAGCCAACCTGCCATTTTTTTTTCATCTTCTCGTGTGAACTTGATGTATTTATCCACAGAGTT
>NC_056514.1:1519624-1529703 GCF_014905685.2 Nematolebias whitei
AGAAGCAACACGCTCCTTTGGACGCAGCTTAATCCACGGTACACTAGGAGTTGAGATCGACTCTTTACCTTTGCAGACGATAGTTTCGGCTTCGGTGGAGAGTTTTTCTTTCAACTCTTTTCAGCGTCTCCGTAAGAACAGCTGTGTCCTCAGGAGTCGTGAGATCATCACAGAACAGATTTCTTCATTGTTCAGAGCGTTCGTCGGGTAGCCACAGCGAGACGTCGTGGCATCGACGGACTCTGGTCATTCCATTAGAAACTGCTCGAACTTCTGTTCTTCTGAACTTCTCGTTCGAGGTTCTCCCTGGAACTCTGGTTCTCTCTGGAACGTTGTTCAGCTTGGAACTCTTGTTCTGTTGTAGTGAACTTAACCTGATGTCAAAACTAAGCCTAAGGTCAAAACCCTTGACCTTAAGAACCTTGTGGGACAGGAACTGTCATTTCATTGATTTGAATCCAGAAATACAGGTTCACCCATCCTGAGACTCTCTTTCTTGAAAATCAAGTGAAAGAACACTCTCTTTTTATTATCATTACTATTTTACAAATGTTGATAATCAAAGTGTCTTAGTTCAAACCATTTTAGATGTTGCAGTGAACTAATCAATTTTATTAACTGTGAAACAGTGTAATGATTTTGATTGCTTATGCAGAGTTAGAATTCATGTTAAGGTCTGTTACAGATTTTTATGCATTTTCTGATTTCTGTCTTTGAATGAGCAAGTGTGCGTTTTCCAAGGTCAGGAGTCGAAGCAGACATGTGTTGGAACAACTGTCTTGTTTACATCCTCTCAGACGTCAACGGAGTTGGCACCTGTTTCTAAAACTCGCCAAAACAAAACTCTCTCTGTCTCTGAGAACAGTTTAATCTGTTCCATAACAATTCTTGCTGTTTTCTGACTTATAGTAACCTCTGACATCACAAAACACACCCCTGTCTGGTTGATATTATCCAATAAGGGACGCTCAAATATACCGGAAATAGAGCTCTTTAAAATGCCGGTACTTCCTAGTTCTCTCAGTTCGGTTCTGCGCTGAGTCTGAAAAGTTCAGTTCGGTGAAGCTTCTGAGGAGTGCGGTGAGGCGCTGAGAAGTCGTTTGGGAGAACAGAAGTCCAGCATGATAAGGCTCCTCCGAGTTGGATTATTGCTATTGCTGATGTGAGCTGGTGTCGGACAGAATCTCGTCACTACTTCGGACGAGTCACAGCCATCCTATGGAGACGCTGGACAGGTAGCGTTAACTGGACCTCCATATCTGCTGATTAATCTTCAGAAAGGTAATGAGTCAAGTTTCCTACCAAAGCGTACAGAGGAAAGCTGGGTTCTGATGGAGAGTGTCGGTTCTGGTGAACACTTCCCCTCACATACCATCTTTTACTCCCTTTAAACTTCATTCCCATCTTTAAATTATTCTCTCAAGTAGAATTCCTTCAGATATTTTAGAAATGTCTGTGTAAAGTGCTCATCCACCGCCGTGTGGATAATTGATCATAATTGTACAGTTTTCATAAATGTCTGTGGTGAAGCAATGGAAAATCATGGCCGTATGGTTTTCCTGATTGATTGATTATGTTGTTATTTTCATATTTTGCCAAATTAATGTAAATGTTTGATGTTAAACTTTGATTCTGTAAATAAATGACCGCATTCATTTTGATGGGTCAAAGATAAATGACGTCTCACGTTTGCATTTCACGTTTTATTCAGTCCAGAAAAATGAGGAATCCGTTTTAATTGATGAATATTTTGCAGCATCTGTTCATCTACACTGTCTGGAACTAGGAAGTGTTGACCCTTTTAAAGAGGTCACTTCCGGTTCCTCTGAGAACTTCCTGATTGGTTGAACGAACCAACAGGGGTGTGGTTTTAGTGACGTAAGAGGGTTATTACTAGTCAAGGAGACAGTGAGATGTTTTGGAACAAACAGAGAAATGTTTTGGAGCAGACAGAAAGATGTTTTGAAGAACAGAGACATTTAGGAGCCAGTCTTCTTCTATCTGTCTGATAGAGATAAATATGACATTTAGTTCCGATAAACGTTTTTGACCGTTCCTTCACTTTTGGCCGACTCACTACTTGCTCATTTCAGACAGAAGATGAAAAAAATGCATAATTACTCTTGTAACAGACATTAACTTGATTTCTACTTTGAATGAGGATTAAAAATCATTAATACTGTTTCACAGTTGATTTAAAGTGAGTAGTTCACTTCAACATTTAAAATGATTTGAACTAAACACACTTTGATTATCAAGATATTGTAAAATAGTAATGATAATAAAAGAGAGTGTTCTTTCAATTGATCAGTGCAGGACACTTAGAAAGTCTCTGGATGAGCTTAATTTGTATTTCTGGACTCAAATCAATGAAGTAACAGTTCCTGTTCCAGGAAGGCTTTTTGACCTGAGGCTTAGTTCACTACAGTCCCCCCTTTGGAAATCATCGCCTGTCCATGGGGATGAATTCCAACATGAACTTAAGCCTTCGAATGTCCTTGAGCTTGATGTAATCCAGCAAGGAAAAACAAAAGTCAAAGGAGGTAATCCCACAATGTTTTTGGTAATTCCATTGTGTTGTTGGTAATTCCATAATGTTGTTGGTAAATCCATTGTAGCAATGCTTTAACCTCTTGGAAACAAAGTCTGTAATCCATTGGAAAAAGTCATATAATCCACAACGATAAATCCACAACGAATGGAGGTGTTGATTGATCAGCATACAGAGGGGTTCCCTTGGATTGAACTGAAGATGTGGCCACTGGATGAAGAGTGGAGACCAACGTCAGGATTGCAGGTCTCCTCCAGCGAAGGTCGTCGCTGGGTGACGTCCAGTCGGTGCCGTTCTGGTTCAATGTGTCATGCAATTATGTGGTTTAAGGTGGGCTTATGAATGGGAATTTACATAAGGCCTTAACCTATATGCACCTGGTGTGTAAGCTATTATGATTGGGAACAGCTGCAGCTACCAGTTAAGGGGTGGAACATGCTGAAAAATTTTCATACAGGGATTTATACCTATAGAAGGGCATTCCAAACTATTTTTCCATTCCTAACTTGGTTTAAGTTAGATTTACATGGCAAAATATAGTTTGGTTCAATTGTCTGTTGTCTTTTAGACGAACGACTTGAGATTGGGTGTTTGGTTTCCCCATAAATGTTTTTGGAGTCTATGGCGAGACTCATCAAAAGAATTAGCTATCCCCCCAAATAGAATTGTTCGAGTAGGTTCGGCTTAAGCGTTGTGAGACCAATGTAGATTATGGTACTTAAGGTAGCATTAATCTACATTGACTCCGCAAAGATTAGCTTTTAACGAGTGAAGTGCATGTTGGCATAGTTAAAGGCCTCTTAGTCTCTAACTTAACTACACACAAAATTCATTCTTGCTTGGGGTGTTCAGAAACAATACCAAAAACCAATTAAACGATGTCTCAACATCGACAAAAACAGTGACTAAGCAACCAGTAAAACAACGTTTCAACATTGACAAAAGTAGTGATTAAGCAACTAGAAAACAACGTTTCGGTGCGTCACTCACTCTGAATGTCAGATTTGATCACGTTATCGCGTCTGGTAACATTACCCTAACTGGCGTCACCCCCCTTCGGTCATGGGGGACCGCGAACACGGGTGAGGACGTTGCTCCATGAGCTAAAGTTAGGTTGTCCTTAAGTAGTTTTAGCTATTTGCGCAGCTGAAAGAGGACTTTAAGGTCTGGATTGGAATCCAGTTCGCTTTTCGATGGAGTGTATTTGTCTGGGTCAGTCAGATACAGTATCATCGAGTTAATTGTAGGATCCAACTTCTGAAGTTGGATGATGTCTGGGTCAGTTGAGAATGACTTTTCATATTTTAAAAGAACTTGGCCAAGTTTGTCTCTTTCTTCATCAGATGTCAGAGCGTCGGCTTGGGCGACCACCTGTTCAATCTGTGATGAGACTGATAAGGGTTCTTGCTCCTTGGGGAGCTCCAACGAATCCCTTTCTGAGTCGTCGGACCTGTCTATGGGTAAGACACCATAGGTTTGAGGTCCTTGGTCGATGTCATCGGTTGAGAAAAGAGCTATGGCCTGTGTTGGTTTTGTGAACCATACTGGCCCAGCTTCTTGACTTGGTACCAGGTTATCTGGGAGTCCTCCCAGAAATGGAATGCCTAGTTCAAAATCATGAAAATCAGTGGAAATCAACCATCCTAGCATAGTGTTTTTTGGGATCAGCACCTCATCCGTGCCTGTGTTACACACAGCAACGGATGTGGTCCTGGAGTCAAGGCTCACTTGGTTCGTGGCTTCCACGGACAGTCCCAAGTTGAAAAACGTAGGAGAAGGTTGAAAATATGCCTGTTTATGGCTAATAGCTTGTCCAGCTATGATGTGGATTCGCACCATTAGGTTAATCACCTGAGGTGGTACTGTGGTGGTTTGGTTGCTAGCAACCTGGCAGGCCTCTGGAATGGTCTGCCCAGCCTTAAGGTTTGCTGTGTCTAGCACAGGAGGATCCTTTGTGGCTGGTTTTAGGGACCACAGCACCTTGTTGATGGTGTCCACATGGACACCCAACCTTACCAAAATGTCAGAGCCTATGTAGGTTGCATGTGGTAAGTTTTGGATCACGAGAAACGGGTGAACCAGTTCTCGTTGGTTCCAATTCAGTTTTAGGTTAATGACTCCTTCAGCGGTCATTACCTGTGAACTATTGGGAACTAATGGAAAGCGGAAAGCTTTTTTAATTAGTTCTAGACCCACGTGTTTGTGAACCAAGGTTTCATAGAAAGCTCGGTTAATTGCTGATTTATCTGTCCACAGAGACAGAACAGCATCGTTGGTGTGGGATCCTTGGATCTCTACACCCTTAACTTCCAGTGGTAGGTAGTGTTTGGTGGACTCTGACTGCCTCAGCTCACAGAGGAGGCTGTCTTGTTGGGTCAGAGTTTGGACCACCGGGTGGGTCTCTGGTTTCACATGATTTCAGAAGAATACTCACCGGGCTTGTGTCCTCGGCTGAGGAGTCCTTTGCGCCTTCCGCGGTACCTGCCGTTAGGCAGTCTGTGTTACACTCCGGAGGCATCTGCATTGGCAGTGGTTTGCTCACCTTGGCCCACATCGTCTGATCACCATAATCTATAATCGCGTCGAAGCGATTTATAAAATCCTGGCCAACCAGAAATGGGAATGAGTCAACACTAGACACGTGTACCGGGTGGTATAGTGTCATTCTGCCTATCTGCATGTGAACCATTGCTATAGCTGTCAGGGCTGTCCTCTTCTCTGAGAGACCCTGCATTTCTATAGCACATTCTGTGAGAGGTATTATCCTGTTAACACTGGCAGCGGCTGTCCTCAGCTCCTCGAACAGTCTAGCTGACATAATTGTTATGTCTGCCCCACCGTCCAGAAGTGCTTCATGTGTGAGGACTCCTTCGAGTGTTACTGACAGGTACGCCTTCTTGGCGACCCCCCTTCTGATAAAGTTACACAGAAACCTCTTAGTTTTTTTTCTGATGTTTCTTCACACGTTCAGCCTTGTCTGTGTAATCTTGGTTTGTCTGAACCGTCAGCACAGCAGTAGCTGTTTCTGAGTGTTCAGCTTGCGATGACTCGTCATCGTTTGTGTGTGAGTTCACCCCCTTTTCTTCCGATGAGGGGTTGTTGGAGGCAACAACAACAATGTCTTGGTGTGTTCCACCGACATCTGTGATGTTGTCATTCACGCCCTCAGATGTAATAGTGATTACATCACTGCATAGTGCTCCAGGTTGGTTTCCCGTGTCAGTGTGTTTCAAAGTTTCTAACAACCTGCGTAGTTTCTCTGTCTCTTCCGAGCTCAGAGGTGTAGGGCCTTGTTTCTGGAACCTTTGTGATTTTTTCGCCTCGGGTCGTTTCGTCCGAGGTGGGGGATGGTTAGGTACGTCTTTTGGGGGTTCCTTTTCGGACTTCCCCTGATAATATGGGTCACCTTGGTTCCCATATCTTTGCGTCCTACGCACACCCCATTTACGATAATCATGTTCATCCTCTGAAAGAGGAGCTTTTTTGTCCCAGCGTGCACCTTCATGACGCGGTTTGTTAGTTTGAAAAGACTGCTTTTTCTCGCCTTTCTTAGGAGGAGGAGGCGATACACGCCGTCTTTCCAGTTCTAGCAAGTGGGGTTTAACCTTTACACCAGGAAACACCTCTATGGGCGTCTTAGCATGAGAACATGCCTCAAACACATTCACAGCACACTGTTTAATCTCATTGATGGATTTTTCTTTGAAATTAGCCATCATCTGTACTGACGTTTTAATGTCAGTGTGGAGATTTTTGCTGAAAACAAATTTAAAACCTTCTTCCTCCTCCATTCCGGTTTCATTTCTGTAACCAAAATAAGCTTGGAAGATTCTTTTGTAATAAACCTTTGGATGTTCATGCTTCCCTTGCGTGACCTTGTCTACAGCTGGGAAACTAGCAGGTCCCATGCAGGGGTCGTATTCCCTGATCAAAGCTTCACACAGAAGGTTGTAATCCCTTCTCGTGGCATCAGGTTGACGCTCGATGAAGGTGAACACCTCTCTGTCCGAAGTGAGCCTTATCAGACTGATTTTATCCTCAACCGTAGCATTAGGATAACCACTCAGTCTGAAATCAAGGTCATTTAGATACGCTTTTGTACCAGTTGAACCCATTGGGCCAGGTACAAAGCGTTGAACATATTTTGAGATTTTTTGAAGTTCATCTATTGAAAGAGGAAGTTTCAATGGTCTCTCTTGCCTGCTTGGTAGAGGAGACCTGATCAGGTCTGTCCCTGCTACTTTAGGTAAGGGTGGAGGTGTGTGTGATGTAAGGAGATTTGGGTCTGGAGCCCAGTGTGTCCCCACATTCTGTCCATGCCTCTCACCATATTTCCGTTCTGCATGGTAAAGTTGTGTTTTAAGCGCGTCTATCTCAGATTTGCATCCGCTCAGAGCATTTGATGCTTCTTGCAACTGTTGTTGTAGAGCATCGTTGTCTGAACACAACTTTCGGTACTTGACCTCCCTTTCCTTCAATTTCTCCTCATATGAGTGAGCTTGTAAAGTAAGGTGATTTTGTGAGAGCTCCCTCTCACGTTTTAACTCATGTGCACTGGTCTCTTCATCAAGTTTAGACTGTGCCATGAATTTGAGATACTCTTCTCTGTCGCTGTTTAACCTTATTGCAAGGTCATCAGCCTTGTCTACCACAGCATAGAATGATGCTTTCAATAAGAGCGCCAATTTAGCCAGCTTGTCATAGCTTGACTTTGTTATGTCTGTAGAGGTCACACTCTCTGCAACCTCCTTCAGCTCATCCAATAACTCTTTTGAGTTCATGCTGTCCACCTGTTCACCATATGGATGTAAGGATTCTGTGAGCAGTGTCAACGCTCCCTCTAACCAGTCCTTCATCTCACAAGGATCAAAATCCTTTTCTGTCACACCTGCCATGGTTATTCACTGTTCAGCACTTATCTGGTTAAACAGTTGCCAACTTCAGATTATTTTAACAGGTAAATATTTGTATTCATGTGTCATGTGAGTTTCACACACTTTTTAGCTCTGGGTTCACTCAACAGTACTGTGTAAGCCACTTCTTCAAATGAATGGGCACCTATTCTTAGGTTTTACCTCAATGCATGAATATTTTTAAGTAAATGCCTCTTTCTGGCAGTATTACTTAATGTGCTTAAATCAAACAGATACAAGAACCAGGCCTTTCCCAGTGTTCATTTACTCAAAAGCACTAAAAATTAAACAAACCTGCAATTTTTCTAAAAGTCTCACGGCAACTTTAGTTTTTAAATGCTTTTTAAGCAGTTTCATT
Source organism: Nematolebias whitei (assembly GCF_014905685.2). NCBI lineage: Eukaryota > Metazoa > Chordata > Actinopteri > Cyprinodontiformes > Rivulidae > Nematolebias > Nematolebias whitei. The sequence continues at coordinate 1,527,447 of NC_056514.1, forward strand.
TACCAGAATTTGCTATTTAAAACAGTTACTCATAAACCAGGTCGTGTTAACAAAAAGAAAAGAAAAATATGAAAGGAATTATCAGTCTCCTCTTTAAACTGTTATACTCCTCTTTCAACAGCAGGTGGCGGTGTAAGCTTATTTATACCAGTAGGAGTCTATGACAACTTCCTGTGGATCGTTCCGTTGACATCCGGTTGTTAGCCGTTAGCTATAGAATTAGCATCGGCGAAACTCGGTCAAATCAACATTTCTGAACGGATTTAAAGCTAAAACGTGGCGTCGCTTTAACAAGCACGTCTATCTGCATGAACACCTGAGTTTTGTGGGAACAGTGGCAGCTCCATTTAGCGATTTTAAACACAGTGGAGGCTTCGGTTGAACCGAGACTCGTTTCCGGGGTCACGTGACTGAATCAACCAATGATCAGAGCAGTAGCGGGGGTGGGTTTTACAATCTGACATCAGAGGGAGTGAACGCAGACACGTCACCTATTTCTCAGCGAATCAGAGCGACCCAAACAGCGGTATTCGACCAATCACTGCTCGTTATTCTAGCTAGCTTTGTTAGCATTAGCTTGAACATTCCGCTCAACTTTCGTCCAATAACTTCTCAAAATGCACAGTTTCACTGTTACAGATGTAACGAAGCAATTTTAACAGTGGCCTGAGACAACGCCCAGTTTCAAAACAGCAGTTTATCCATTCACAACACGACTCGTTCAAAAATCTGAACTGAGTCCGACAGCCGAAACGGGTCAGAACCCCCGTCCCTCTCTGCGACAGTTTAACAGAATAAAGAGTTTTACCACAAACCCAGCTTCAGTTACACAACAGATGTACAAATTTCAGTTTTTAAATGAACACATTGACGTTACTTTCAGCTCTAAAAACACCACAAACTGAAAACATATCACTGTATTTTCTCTGAACCCCACAGCTGCAAAACGCTGCGTTTCACAGTCGAACAGAAATCTGCACTTTTAAGCTAATTTCAGTTAAGATCAGATATGCCAACATGATAAATTCAATTGTTACACGAATAACAGTCCATTCATGAACCCGTTACGGGCCACCAGTATGTAGTGAAATAGGTCGGTTAGCTTCATTTAGCTTCGGAGCTCCACTACATGTTATAATATCTGGACTAGTTCAAGTACCTGATATTATACTTAATTTAAACGGATTCTCTCTTTTTCGAGCTACTTGACAGATATGTGACAGAGATACTGTGTGGGAGATGGTTTAATCAGTGACGTGAGACATTAAGTTTCTTTGACCCATCAAAATGAATGTGGTCATTTATTAACAGAATCAAAATTTAACATCAAACATTGTACACATGATTATTCTGATTGAACGCAATAACACAGCTTAATTAATGAGCTTTGCACTGAGAAAATCATACGGCCATGATTTTCTCACTTGCAGCTTTTGAAACCAACAGACATTTCTGAAAATATCTGGATTAATTACTGGCAGATAGAAGAGTTTTAAAGATGGGAAAATGAAGTTTAAATGGAGAGAGATGGGTGAGGGAATATGTCTGTTATAACCAGAAGCAACACGCTCCTTTGGACGCAGCTTAATCCACGGTACACTAGTAGTTGAGATCGACTCTTTACCTTTGCAGACGATAGTTTCAGCTTTGGTAGAGAGTTTCTCTTTCAACTCTTTTCAGCGTCTCCGTAAGAACAGCTGTGTCCTCAGGAGTCGTGAGATCATCACAGAACAGACTTCTTCATTGTTCAGAGCGTTCATCGGGTAGCCACAGCGAGACGTCGTGGCATCGACGGACTCTGGTCATTCCATTAGAAACTGCTCTAACTTCTGTTCTTCTGAACTTCTCGTTCGAGGTTCTCCCTGGAACTCTGGTTCTCTCTTGAATGTTGTTCAGCTTGGAACTCTTGTTCTGTCTGGAACTAGGAAGTGTCGACCCTTTTAAAGAGGTCACTTCCGGTTCCTCTGAGAACTTCCTGATTGGTTGAACGAACCAACAGGGGTGTGGTTTTAGTGACGTTAAGAGGGTTATTACTAGTCAAGGAGACAGTGAGATGTTTTGGAACAAACAGAGAAATGTTTTGGAGCAGACAGAAAGATGTTTTGAAGAACAGAGACATTTAGGAGCCAGTCTTCTTCTATCTGTCTGATAGAGATAAACATGACATTTAGTTCCGATAAACATGTTTTTGACCGTTCCTTCACTTTTGACCGACTCACTACTTGCTCATTTCAGACAGAAGATGAAAAAAATGCAT
>NC_056514.1:1529803-1533327 GCF_014905685.2 Nematolebias whitei
ATGTGAGATGAAGCTGAATTAAGTGCAACTTGAGTTCAGCAGTCTGACAGCTGCAGAGAAGAAATGGTTTCTAAGCCTGGTGGACTTGCTCTGAATGCTGCTCAGCTGCTTATTTGAGAGAAGGGGCTGGAACAGACTGTGTGCATGGATGAGTGGAGTGCTTCATGATGTGGAGTGCCCTCTGGGAAAGCTGCTCCCCACAGTCTTCTTTGCGGCCTTAACCACCATCTGCTTAGCCATCCTCTCAGCAGCAGTGCAGCTGCCGTGCCACACGATGATGCATGTGCAGAAAACGCTCTCCACCACACAGCAATAAAGCTCCTGATGACAGAGATCCCAAGTCCAGCTGTCTACAACTTCCTGAGCAAGTAGAGATGCTGGTGGGCCTTCTTCACCAAGGAAGTGTTGGCTCTCCAGGTGAGGTCACTGGATATATGCACCCCCATGTACCTGTAGCAGGAGAACACCTCCACCATTGCGCCTTTGATGTGTATGGGATGAAAATGATCCTTGTTGCTTCTTAAATCCACCATCATCTCCTTGGTCTTCTTCACACTGGTGCAGAGATTTTTGTCTCTGCACCACTGCACCAATTGTTCCACCTCCTCTCTGTATTTGGACTCATCATTGTTTGTGATGTGTCCCACTACTGCTGTGTTGTCCGCAAACATCACTATATGACAGCTGGGGTGGGCACTTGGGGACAGCGATGATAGTGGCAGACTTAAAGCAAGTGGGGACAAATGCCCAAATGCTCTTTCCGCCCAGGCTCTAATCGAGGTGGCAGCTTCTGTTTTCTCCTCCCCCGCTTTTTTCCTTCCTCCTGCTCTGCTCTCTGTCTGTCTGAAGCGCCTGGGTCTCATCTCCCAAACATAAATTAAGAAGATTATGGATTTGGTATCATAGGCGTTCAACTCTATTGATAAGATTTTTTCATCAAAGCGACAAGGTCCTGGGGAACCAGCATGTCCAGCTGAGACTCACGCTGTGGGGTACGTCATGGATTTGTGCGGAGTGTGGCAATCGATGTGCATTACAGTACTGTCTCAAGAAGATGTTTGAAGACGTTTACATATTTGGACTTATGATAGCAGGGACTCTGCTTTTTGGCATCGGCGGGGCTCTGTTTTATCGACTTTTGAAGAAGACAGCGGGAGCAGTTTTGGCCATGGAAAAGCTTCCGAGTCAGTGTGAAGGTATGATCCTCGCTGTGGGAACTTTAAATCGTCTGGTCTATGAGCTTAACCGTAAGGTGGAGGCAATTGAGAATTGTAGACCACCTGCAGCTTCTGGGACTCATCAGCGTGGTGGGTTCGACCTTGAAGGAGACTCATAGCATGGATCAGTGAAATTAAATTCCACAATTAGGCTTTTTTGGAACCAGAACGCCCAGATGGACTCAAGGCTGAAGAAAAAATCTGTCTTCCTGAAGAAAAACAAATATTAAGCTTATCTAATCTGACTCCCAACGGCCTCGGAGACAGGCTGACTATCAAATTTCTCCTGGGACATGAGTACCCAAGGACAAAAGCTTCATCTACCCCCCCCCCCCCACTCCGAGAACTTTCTGTGCAGGCTTATCAGAACTGCTGGCTGGAACAACATCTTCAGAAACTGTGGCTGATCTGAAAAAAAAAAAGCTCATGGACAAATCTCAACACCTCGATGTCAAATGCATGTAATCATGTTTTAATTGTGCTTGCTGGCAGAGTTTTTATGATGTCTCAAATCGTGTCCTGATAGAAAAGATGTGAAAGATCTTTTTTTATAATACCACTATCTACCCTCATGTTTCTCCCCCTTTTCCTATCTAAGATTATTAACTGATAAGGATAAAATGGCTGCGCTCTCCTGTAGTTGCAGCTTTGTGCAATCCGCCCATCTTTCGGACGACTGTACGTACATATTCGCGTTGTACCTCAGTGCAATTCCAATAAAGTTTATTCTGATTCTGATTCTGATGCCATTAACAGTGAGGTGTTGAATATGTCTGCCAAAACCTCAGACAGCTGGTAAATGGACTGTATATATAGCGCCTTTCTATCTACTAAAGACACTCAAAGCGCTTTACACTACAAACTGTGCCCTCATTTACCCATTCATACAGCACTCTACTAGATCTCTACAAAACTGAACAAATCATTCTAAACAGATTAATCAGTGCTTTATCACATTCATACACCGATGGGACACACTTCGGAGGCAATGGGGGGTTCAGTGTCTTGCCCTGGGACACTTCGGCATGTGACTGCTGGTGGATTCGAACCCCCAACACTTGCATTGGAGGACGACTGCTCTAACCACTTAAGTCACAGCCACCCCCTGGTGTGCGCAGTCCTTCATTATTCTCCCTGGAATGTTGTCAGGGTTTTCAGCCTTAAGCCCCCAGTATACTGCCGCATATGTCCATACACAGAGGTACATCCGCGGAGGTATGAGCGTACCCCCCAGGGCATGTCCGTGCAAAGCTCAAATTTTTAAGATCGCATACGCTTCCATGGTGTCTCACAATAAACTGCCCAGCGACGGACTGTTTTGTATGCGACACCAATGTATTAAATTCCCCATCTTCATCTCTGATCTGGCCTTTCCTTTTGTTTTTTTGCCAAGAGGCAAGTGATCTCTTCCTCCTCCATTGATGCCATGACTGAAATGGTGAGAAATTAAGGAATTTGTCATGAGCAAATTAAACTCAGGTCCAGCGTGGCTGCGGGAGGGTCTGGAGATTTTCTGGTGGGCTGCTCTGATGTGTAGGCTGTAGAGCCAGCGCTCCCTGTTTTTTAAATTTTTTAGATCTTTTTATTAACAACATATAAACACAGAACACCGCTGTTTAAGGCTGAGACTGCCAGCGCTAGCTTTTTTCCGACCTGTCAATCAATCCAGTAGGCATGTCAGCAAATGACCAATCGGCAACCTCAATTTGTCCCGAAGGTAAACACCCCTTGTCTGTGAAACTGCTCTGCAGCTGCTCGGGATGTATGCTGGAGTACGAAGTCTAAACCCTCTGCGTACATTACACGTACGTATGCGGCAGTATACTGGGGCTTTAGGTGGTTGATTCCCTGGAGGGTCTTCCTCACATCTGCTGTGGTCACACAGAGGGGCATGTCTTTGGGTGGTGATATAAGTCTGGTGCTGGGGGGTGGGGGTCGGGGTGGGTGTTAGGATCCTCAAAAGCAAGCATAAAACTTACTGAGTGCAGCTAGCAATGAGGGCTCCCTTGGGCATTGTAAATCCTTGTTCCGTGTTCGTTTGTCTCTCCTTCCTGTCCTCTCAAACCAGCCGGTCAAAGCAGATGGCCACTTGTCCTGAGCCTGGTGCTGCTGGAGGTTTCTTACTTTCAGCAGAGGTCTCACCTCAGCATTCAGCTAGGATTTCTGATTCACATAATAAGTTACTGTCCTGGGGGTGATGACATCATTAGCACACTTGGAGATGAAGCCAAGAACAGAGGAGGTGTATTTCTCTAGGTCCACCTCTCACTCATATGTAGCTGCCTCTCTGAAGAATTGCCAGTGTAC
>NC_056514.1:1533427-1542448 GCF_014905685.2 Nematolebias whitei
AGGAGCGAAACGTCTTCTGTTACAAATAAAGTCCAGTTGTTTTTGTACTGAATGCTTTTTGAATTCAACATGTCCTGGATGACTGAGAATCTTCACCAGCATACACTGAAAACTGTCCTGAATCACAGAGTCTACATCCCTGGGCTACAGAGTGACTGTCTTCTTTGTTGGCCTAATCTGTCTCATCAGCAGACGATATGCTGGTGCCAGTAGGATTGAGATGTGGTCAGAGAGGCCAAGATGGGGGCAAGGAAGAGCTCTGTACGCACCGCAAATGTCAGTGTACACACAGTCCAGAGTGTTGTCTCCCAACATAGGAAAAGTGACATGCTAGTATAAAATGGGCAGAGTTTCTGTCAGTTTCACATGGTTAAAGTACCCTGCAACCACGTAAAACACCTCCGGGTGTTTTATCTGTAGTGAGCTAATGGTGTCATAAAGCTCATTTGATGCTTCTTTAATATCAAAGGAGCCAATCTAGAATTGAATTCAAAATCTTATTTCTAATCTACAAAGCTCTCAACAGCCTAGCTCCAACTTATATTACAGATCTTATTGTTCCATATTTTCCTAACAGATCACTTCACTCTCAGACTGCAGGTTTACTTGTGGTTCCTAGCGTTTCCAAAAGCAGAATGGCAGGAAGATCTTTCAGTTATCAGGCTCCTCTTTTGTGGAACCAACTTCCAATCTCTGTCCGTGAGGCTGACACATTGTCCAGTTTTAAGATTAGGCTAAAGACTTTACTTTTTGCTAAATCCTATAGTTAGGGTTGGCTTGGGTTTCATGAGCTATCCCTTAGTTATGCTGCTATAGGCTTAGACTGCTGGAGGACAAACCAACCACATTTCTTCACTATACTACTGTATTTACTTACTCTGCTCAAACTGTTTTGTATTTGTAATTATTTTTCTATCCTCGACATGTGTTTTTGTCTTTCAGGTATACCTGCACCTACAGCTGGACCTACCATTTTGTGTTCGTTTGCCTCTCCTGCCTGTCCTCTCAAACCCAGCCAGTCTAAGCAGATGGCCGCTTGTCCTGAGGCTGGTTCTGCTGGAGGTTTCTTCATTTTAAAATGGAGTTTTTCCTTTTAACTGTTTCCATTGTGCTTGCTCAGGATGGGAGACTTGTGATGAAGTGAAGTTCAACAAATCTGCTGGCTTCCTTAGATAGAGAACTTTACTAATTGGCTTTTCTATGTATATGAATTTTCCTGTAAAGTGTCCTGAGACAACTTTGTTGTGATTTGGCATTATATAAATAAGCTGAATTGAATTGAATTGGTGCAGCAGGAGTTGGGGGTGCACTGGCCATTGGGAGCACCAGGACATTTCCTGGTGGCCTGGCATGTTTGCTGAGAGGGACTAAAGACTCGGTTTGGGTTGCGCTTGATTATTTTTTAAAAAACAATACATGCTGCTCATGCAGTATGGATTGTTTATTTAAACTGTTACAGTATTTAAATTTAAATTGTATGTTTACATAGAATGAGGGAGTCACACAGGTGATGAGCATGAGTGTGATTACAGCGGAGACATGGCTAGGGCTCTGGGAGTGGATGAGATTCACCCTGATTTCCTTAAGTCTATGGATGCTGTGGGGCTGTCTTGGCTGACACGCCTTTGCAACGTCGCATGGACATCGGGGACAGTGCCACTGGATTGGCAGACTGGGGTGGTGGTTCCCTTCTTCAATAAGGGGGGCCGGAGGGTGTGCTCCAATTATAGGGGCATCACTCTCCTTAGCCTCCCTGGTAAGGTCTATTCAGGTGTACAGGAGAAGTGAGTCCGATCGTTGGTCGAACCTCAGATCCAGGAGGAACAATGTGGGTTCCATCCTGGCCATGGAACACTGGATCAGCTCTTTACCCTCACTAGGGTCCTTGAGGGGTCATGGGAGTTTGCCCATCCAGTCTACATGTGTTTTGTGAACTTGGAGAAGGCATTCGACCGTGTTCCTCGGGGTACACTGTGGGGGTGCTCCGTGAGTATGGGATTGGAGGCCCGTTGTTACGGGCTGTTCAGTCCCTATACAAGTGGTGTGAGAGTTTGGTTCGCATTACTGGCAGTAAGTCGGACCCCTTCAGGGTGGGAATTGGACTTCAGTAGGGCTGCCCGTTGTCACGATTCTGTTCATAACGTTTATGGACAGAATTTCTCTATGCAGCCAGCTGGCGGAGGGTTTCCAGTTCGGTGGCCTCAGGCTTCCATCTCTGCTCTTTGCAGATGATGTGGTCCTGTTGGTGTCATCATGCCGTGATCTTCAGCTCTCACTGGAATGGTTCGCAGCAGAGTGTGAAGCGGTTGGGATGAGAATCATCACCTCCAAATCTGAGGCCATGGTCCTCAACCAGAAAAGGGTGGATTGCTCTCTTCAGGTCGAGGGTGAGGTTCTGCCTCAAATGGAGGAGTTCAAGTATCTCGGGGTTTTGTTCATGAATGAGGGAAGAATGGAGCGTGAGATTGACAGATGGATTGGTGCAGCACCTGTAGTATTGTGGACTCTGTACCAGTATGTTGTGGTGAAGCGAGAGCTGAGCTGTAAGGCAAAGCTCTCTCTTCATTGGTCGGTCTACGTTCCTACCTCTCGGTTTTCAAGTCCCGTTTCAAAACTCACTACTATTCAATAACTTTCCACACAAGATGATCTGTGTTTTGATCCTGTATGCTCTACACTGGTTTGTCGTCATTATCTGCATCAGTTATTGTCTATATTCTGATTTACCTCATTTTGTATTTTGCTTTGTGTGTTACCTGTTGTTTTGTTTGTACAGCACTTTGGTTGGCCTTGTTGCTGTTTTAAGTGCTTTATAAATAAAGTGGTATGGTATGGTATGGTACCCTCACTTACGTTCATGAGCTCTCAGTAGTGACTGAAAGAATGAGATCGGGGATACAGGCGGTTGAAATGAGTTTTCTCTGCAGGGTAGCTGGACTCTCCCTTCGAGATAGGGTGAGAAGTTCAGTTATCCGGGAGAGACTCGGAGTAGAACCGCTACTCCTCCACGTAGAGAGGAGCCAGTTGAGGTGGTTCAAGTATCTGGTAAGGATGCCCCCCTGGGTGCCTCCCTAGAGAGGTGCTTCGGGCATGTCAAACTGGGAGGAGATGCCGGGGAATCCCAGGACATGCTGCAGAGACTATGTCTCTCGGTTGGCATGGGAATGCCTTGGAATCCTCCCAGAAGGGCTGAAAGAGGTGGCTGTGGAAAGAGCGCCTCCCTGCTCAAGCTGCTGTCCCTGCGACCTGACTTCAGAATAAATGGAAAATAATGGATGGATGGATTGATGGATGGATCCAACGCAAAGGCGTTGAGATTATCCTCACGAAAGGCAGTTTTTAGGCAGTTATGACGGGAATCCAGCAAAAATGCCACATAGAGTTCTGTTGCCATCCTGTCCCTCCTTAAAAATGTTTTAACATGAAATTTTTAGGACAGTAAAATAATGTGAGACAAACCATGAAGAGACAAGAGAGATCATGGAATCTCCATACAGAAGGACCAACATTATATTGAATTTATACAATCAGTAGATTAACTACAACCAGTCTAATGTCAATTAAATAATCTGATTTGTATTTATAGTGAGCACAGATGTATGTTTTTAGCACTACCTTCCAATAATCATGAGCTCCATCTCAGAAGCTCTGGGTCTGGCTCGATAGTAGATGTCCAGAGTGAACAATGTGGAGCTGCTGTTGAAAATGGAGGTCAGAGAGGACATCAGAGCCGCTAAAATTACTGCCAACATCAGACCACGAAGACCTGTGAGGAAAGGTAAAAACAAAACAAAGAAACAAAAAAACAACAGTGTCATCATAAATCATTATCATCTTCAACAAAAACAAGAACAACAACAGCAATAATAGAATTTGAGGCTAAGCACAGAAACTAAACTTGTTAATCACATATGTCTAAAAAGTTCAATCTGGTCCTCTGGACATTAAAATAAACCCAAAAAACAAAACAAAGCAAAAAAATGTAGATACATTTCGTCTCTCATCTGAAAGACTTCCACAGTCTGAGGTGCTGTATTCAGCTCAGTCTCTTAAATAGCACTTAGAGTGGATCAACCAGTTTGCTGCTGACAACCAAAACCAGCTGCTCACATGGTCAAGAAGGACCATCAGCCTAACAATGGACAATTAGCACACTGATGGCTGTTTACTATTCACAGGGGGTTGAGTGATACTAACAATAACAGCATTGTAAGAGAGGGACAGTTGAACCCGGAGGCAACCACCCCTGTTTAAGGATGGACGATTTCTTTTCACAAAGATGGCCTCCTTTACTCCTCTCTCAAACCATCGTTCCTCTCTGTCCAGGATGTGAACATCTTCATCCCTGAAAGAGTGACCGCTGGTCTGGAGATGAGTGTAGACCACAGAATCCTGGCCTGATGATGTTGATCTTCTGTGCTGGTCCGTACTTTTGGCCAGTGGCTGTTTAGTTTCCCCGATGTAAGACTGATCGCAGCCCTCCTGACACTGAACAGCATACACAATATTACTCTGTTTGTGACGGGGGACTGGATCTTTGGGATGAACCAGTCTTTGCCATAATGTCTAAAAAAGTTAAATCTGGTCCTCTGGACATTCAAAAAAACAAAACAATGCAAAACAACAAAAAAATGTAGAAACGTTTTGTCTCTTTTGTTTTGTTTTTTTGAATATCCAGAGGACCAGATTTAACTTTTTTAGATTTTTCTACCTGGATTATTGAGCATGCATCAGGATATTTTGCCATAATGTATTTTGGGGTTTAAAAGCCACTGGGATGTTATGTTTAGAAAATAAATGTCTCAGTTTCTCTGATACTCCCTCAACATACGGAATGACTACTGGTCTGAGTCTGGGTTCCTCCATTTCACCTGATGGCTGACTGGAGTCCTGTTTGGGTTTCTTCTCTGCTTTCAGGAAGGCCCAGTTAGGATATCCACATTGCTCTAGAGCCTGTCTTGTGTGGAATTTCGCCATCTGCCTGGCTCCTGAGTTAGTGGGGACGCTGTCTGCTCTGTGGTACAGAGTCCTGATGACTCCTAACTTGTGCTCCAGAGGGTGATGGGAGTCAAGCTGCAAATACTGGTCTGTGTGGGTGGGTTTATGGTACACCTCAGTTTGCAAATGTCCTCTATCAGAGACTGAGACCTCACAGTCCAAGAAAGCCAACCTGCCATTTTTCACATCTTCTCGTGTGAACTTGATGTATTTATCCACAGAGTTGATGGTGTCAGTAAAATCTTCGACTTCCTGAGATTTGATTTTAACCCAGGTGTCGTCAACATACCTGAACCAATGACTTAGTGGTGTCCCTGAAAAGGACTTCAAGGCTCTCTTTTCTACCTCCTCCATGTACAGGTTGGCAACAATAGGAGAAACTGGAGACCCCATAGCACACCCATGTTTCTACCTATAATATTGCTCCCCATATGTGAAGTAGGTTGACTGCAGGCACAGTTTCAAGAGTTGACACAGTTGTTCTGTGGAAAGCGTGGTCCTGCTGCTCAGAGTGGTGTCTGATTTTAATCTTAAACTGACCACCTCTACTGCATAATTAACAGGAATGCATGTAAAGAGTGATGTGACATCAACAGAGACCATTGTTTCATCAGTCTCCATGATGACATCCCTCACCTTATCCACAAAGTCCATGGTGTTCTGTATGTGGTGTTCTGAGCTGCCAACTTAAGGGATGAGTACAGATGCCAGATATTTGGAAACATTGTAAGTGACAGAGTTAATCATGCTAACAATATCCTGATGCATGCTCAATAATCCAGGTAGAAAAATCCAAAAAAGTTCAATCTGGTCTTCTGGACATTCAAAAAAAACAAAAAACAAAACAAAGCAAAAAAATATAGAAACATTTCGTCTCTCATCCAAGAGACTTCCTCAGTCTGAGGTGCTGTTTTACCATACCATACCAATTTATTTATAGAGCACTTAAAACAACAACAAGGCCAACCAAAGTGCTGTACAAAAGAAAACAAACATGCACAGTGGACAGGAAAACATAAAATAGAAATACAGATACAAATAGCAGCAGAAGCTAACTAAAATGGCCAACAGAGTAGAGAACAGACCGGACCAAAACAAATCACACCGTGTTAAAGGCAAGAGAATAGAAGTGGGTCTTCAAGCGAGACTTAAAGACTGAGAGTGTGGGAGCCTGCCGGACACTCAGTGGCAACTCATTCCACAGTCGTGGACCTGCAACAGAGAAAGCCCTGTCACCTATGAGCTTACGACGGGTTTCTGGGACTGAGAGAAGCATCTGGTCTGCTGACCTCAGAGAGTGCGGTGGGACATATGGCTGCAGAAGATCAGTGAGATAGGATGGGGCGGAACTGTTCAGTGATTTAAAAACATACATGAGAATTTTGAATTGGATCCGAAGGTGAATGGGTAGCCAGTGCAGGGAGGCCAAAACTGGCATGATGTGCTCTCTATAGCCTGTACCAGTAAAAAATCCGGCTGCATCATTTTGGACCAGTTGTAGACGAGCAATAGAGGACTGACTGATTCCAAACAGAAGTGAATTGCAGTAATCAAGCCTAGATGTTATGAAGGCGTGGATCACTGTCTCAAGGTTCTTTTTGGAGCGTATAGGCTTCAGCTTAGACAGCCGTCTCAGCTGAAAAAAACAGGATTTGACCATCATGTTTACGTGACTGTTGAGTTTTAAGGACGGGTCCATTATCACCCCCAGATTAGTGACCTTTTGTTTCTCTAGCGGGGCTAGAGAGAAAAGGTCAATGCCATGGTTCATGAGTGAGCCACTGGGATGGAACAGCATGACTTCAGACTTCTTCTCATTGAAGCTTAAGAAGTTTAAAGCCATCCAGTCCCAGATGTCAGCCAAGCAGTCAAGAACCTGCTGAATAGAGCGTGTGCCTCTGTGCCTCAGGGGGAAGTAAATTTGGTAATCGTCGGTGTAGAAATGAAAGGGTATGTTGTGTTTGCGGAAGATAGCACCTCGTGGCAGCAGGTATAAAGAAAAGAGAAGGAGACCAAGGATGGACCCCTGTGGTACCCCCCACTGGAGCGCTGTCGATGCCGAACTAAAATCTTTGATATTGACACAGAAGGTTCTGTCAGAGAGGTAGGACCCAAACCATTTAAGGTCTGACCCTATGATGCCCACCCACTGCTCCAGTCTAGAAATGAGGATCTTGTGGTCGATGGTGTCAAAAGCAGATGTAAGGTCCAATAGGACAAGCAGCACAGAATCACCTGCGTCTGTGGATATGAAAATGTCATTAAAAACCTTCAGTAGAGCAGTTTCAGTGCTATGGAGAGATTTGAAGCCAGATTGGAATAACTCAAGGATAGCGTGACCCCCCAAAAACTGTTTCAACTGAGACTCCACAATTTTTTCCAGTAGTTTAGAGGTGAATGGGAGTCTGGAGACAGGCCGGAAGTTGGACATGACTGAGGGGTCAAGGTTATGTTTTTTCAGGAGGGGCTGGGCAGCAGCATGTTTAAAAGTCTTTGGCACCACACCTGAGGATAAACTGCTATTCAGAATAGCGAGAATAAAAGGACCCAGGGTAGGAAAAACTTCCTTTAGTAGTCGAGGGGGGACCACATCAAAGGGGGAACCAAATGGCTTTATGTTGCACATTACCTGCTCCAGAGAGGACAGAGACATGGGCTCAAAGTGGTCAAACACAGCCACACACTGAGATGGGATGTTTTCAGCTCAGTCTCTTAAATAGCACCTTCTCAGAGTGGATCAACCAGTTTGCTGCTGACAACCAAAACCAGCTGATCATATGCTCAAGAAGGACCATCAGCCTAACGATGGATCATTAGCACACTGATGGCTGTTTACTATTCACAGAGGGCTGAGTGATACTAGCATTCACAGCATTGTAAGAGGGGGACAGTTGAACCCGGAGGCCTCCACCCCTGTTTAATGATGGACGATTTCTTTTCACAAAGATGGCCTCCTTTACTCTTCTCTCAAACCATAAATCCTCTCTGTCCAGGATGTGAACATCTTCATCCTTGAAATAGTGACCGCTGGCCTGGAGATGAGTGTAGACCGCAGAGTCCTGGCCTGATGATGTTTATCTCCTGTGCTGGGCCATCCTTTTGGCCAGTGGCTGTTTAGTTTCCCCGATGTAAGACTGATGACAGCCCTCCTGACACTGAACAGCATACACAATATTACTCTGTTTGTGCCGGGGGACTGGATCTTTGGGATGAACCAGTCTTTTCCGTAATGTATTTTGGGGTTTAAAAGCCACTGGGACGTTATGTTTAGAAAATAAACGTCTCAGTTTCTCTGATACTCCCTGAACATACAGAATGACCACTGGTCTGGGTCTGGGTTCCTCCTTTTCACCTGATGGATGACTGGAGTCCTGTTTGGGTTTCTTCTCTGCTTTCAGGAAGGCCCAGTTCTGCTGCTCAGAGTGGTGTCTGATTTTAATCTTAAACTGACCACCTCTACTGCATCATCAACAGGAATGCACGTAAAGAGTGATGTGACATCAAAAGAGACCATTGCTTCATCAGTCTCCATGATGACATCCCTCACCTTATCCACAAAGTCCATGGTGTTCTGTATGTGGTGTTCTGAGCTGCCAACTAAAGGGATGAGTACAGACGCCAGATATTTGGAAACATTGTAAGTGACAGAGTTAATCATGCTAACAATAGGTCTTAAAGGTACACCTTGTTTGTGGATTTTAGGTAAACCATACAGACTAGGTGTGGCCTGTCTGTGGTACAGAATACGGTCAATAGCCTTGTCCTGCTCCAAAATTTTCAGGCAATCTATTATCTTCTTCTTGTAACCACTTCCTGGATCTCTTTTCAGAGGTTCATAAGTGGTGAAGTCACTAAGGAGTGTCATAGCTTTCTCGTGATAGTCTTTCTGGTTCAAAATCACTGTGCACCTTCCTTTGTCTGCTGGGAGAATGACTATGTTTTTGTCCTTGCTAAGAGTGGTGAGTGTATCCCTCTCCTCTCTACTGATGTTGGAAGGTGGTGGTTTGGCATTGCTGAGGCAGG
>NC_056514.1:1542548-1574398 GCF_014905685.2 Nematolebias whitei
GTGTGTGTATATGTGTGTGTATGTGTGTGTGTGTGTGTGTGTGTGTGTGTGTGTGTGTGTGTGTAGTTTATACTCTTTTGTATTTAATTGTTAGGCTTCTTGATCTGGGACCCAAGTCTGAATTTCGTACCATAAATATGCAAATGTGAGCTGGTATGACAGTAAAAAATCCTTGAATCCTTGAATATTTGTCCCTAACCACACCACCACATACCAAAAGCCAAACTTACCTTCGTTCCTCCTTTTTCAGATCCTCCTAGTGCCACCTGTAAATATTCAAGCAATGTAAATAAAATCACTTGTCTTTTTACTCTGAGTTTGAGTCTGTTTCATCTCAGTCCCTCTGCTCTGAGTGTAAATACCTCCATTGTGATAACCTAAAACAAACAAATATCAATAATGTTTGTATTTTCAGGGTTTTTATTCTAATCCTGGTGTGCATTAGTCTGCTGTGGATTCCAGTTGTCCAAACAGCTAATAGTGGACAACTGTTTGAGTACATCCAATCAGTGACCAGCTTTCTAGCTCCACCCATCACGGCTGTATTTCTTATGGCAATCTTCTGGCCTCGAGCCAACGAACAGGTAGGTCACAACTACACAAGATATTCATAAATGCATGTGTTATTCAAGTGGGCGTTCCACAAATGTAAATAAACACATTTTATACTTTTATGAACACAATTTTCATTCACAACGTAACATAGTAAACATCAAATCACTGCATGAGCCCAGGAACACTTCCACACATCATTGTCTATAAACACAATTCATCCAAAAATGCTGCTTAAAGCTCTATCAGGCCAAGCAGAAGCCAACTAAAGAAGCCACTAACCAGAACCCAACAATGTTCAGTCAGGTCATCTGGACGGTTTCTTTTTGTGCTGAGATGTTTTGTCCATCATCCAACGGACATCTTCAATATGAGGAACCACCAAACAAAACTGATTCTCCACCAACAGTATACTCCAGAGTGTGGAAAAAAAAGTTTGCTGTTACTAAGATGACCTCTGGCCACTATCTAGAACCGCTGCTCTCCGGTACAGTTCGACGCAAGCAGGAACTGGAAATGTATTTCAACAAGACTGAGGTAAAGTCCAGAAATGTTCTGAGGTCAGACGGATCCAAATCTGAATGTCTGTTTGGAAACTAAACAATAAAAAAGAGAGGAACCATCCAGCATGTTATCAGCTCACAGTTCAAAATCTTGCCTCGTTGATGGTATGGGGGTGCATTAGTGCCTCTGGCACAGCCAGCTTACATATCTGAAAAGACTCCATCAATACAGAAAAATACAGAGACATTTCAAAAACAACAAATATTCCCATTCAGCTTATTTGGTTTTCAGAGAAAGGCTTTGGACATTTATCCAAAAAAGTTTAATCTGGTCCTCTGGACATTTAAAAAAAAAAAAAAAAAAAAGCAAAAAAAATGTAGAAACGTTTCGTCTCTCATCCGAAAGACTTCCTCAGTCTGAGGTGCTGTATTCAGCTCAGTCTCTTAAATAGCACCTTCTCAGGGTGGATCAACCAGTTTGCTGCTGACAACCAAAACCAGCTGATCACATGCTCAAGAAGGACCATCAGCCTAACAATGGATCATTAGCACACTGATGGCTGTTTACTGTTCACAGAGGGCTGAGTGATACTAGCAATCACAGCATTGTAAGAGGGGGACAGTTGAACCCGGAGGCTCCACCCCTGTTTAATGATGGACGATTTCTTTTCACAAAGATGGCCTCCTTTACTCCTCTCTCAAACCATCGTTCCTCTCTGTCCAGGATGTGAACATCTTCATCCTTGAAAGAGTGACCGCTGGCCTGGAGATGAGTGAAGACCGCAGAGTCCTGGCCTGATGATGTTGATCTTCTGTGCTGGCCCATCCTTTTGGCCAGTGGCTGTTTAGTTTCCCCGATGTAAGACTGATCACAGCCCTCCCTTAATTATGCACACATGATCACAATATTCCCCAAATACGTTTACCCTGGTTTGGATTAATTTCACAGACGTGTTCGAGTTTCCTCATTGATTTAATTTACTTTAACCTGTAATAGTACTAAATTTTGCCAGAAAAATAAAAAACAAGGTCAGACAACACTGGAAGTCGTTTGATTATTTTGGCTACCAGGCTCCAGTCTGTCTCTGTTCCAGACATAACGACACGATAATCCACACATGTTATCGTAGTGAATGAAAAACATCTTTGACCTGTCACATTATCTTCAGTGAGAAGGTCTTTGTGTGTTCATCTACACACATCAACTTAATTGCGGAGATTTCTGTTTTCTGTCTGGGCTGCCAGTTTGAACTGAACCACGTCGGATCCTTCACATGTCATCGACAAACAAACAACAACTTATATACAGTCATTTAAATCAAATCGACAAAGCTTAAGTTTTAGAGAAAAAGTAGTTAGTCAGCAAAAATTATCATTTATAGTGCAAAGAGAAAGGTGGGGGATGAAAGATGATTAGCTACAAACTAAAATTTAACAGTTTTAATCCGGCACAAGGATGGGTCTGGACAACCTGTCAAAAAATGGTTAATAAATACACAGAACAACTTTTATTTATTATTTCTTTTTGGCATAAAATCTGTGAAAAAGCATCTTATTAAAATTCTCTAAACCCCTTTTGTGTAAAAAAAAACAACCTCTCCCCGATAGCTAATTCTGGTACATGTTTGGGCCCTGTATACTTTTGCAGTTTCTGGTCATATGTCCGCAGGGTCCAGATGCTGAACATCTGTTAGTTTATCTCATCAGTCCCCATGTGGGTAGGATCACCTGTTTCATCAGTTTCATCCAAGCTTGGTGCTTTAATCACCTGAACAGCCTCCTTCAGGTTGTCCTGTTGGGTCTGAAAAAAATTACTGAAATAAAATGTGGTGAGTTTCAAGAAACCCTGCGCCTGCATTGTCTCTTTAAGGGCCTTGCCCCTTGTCAGCCACCCTGCACCGTCAGATCTTATACGTGCCCGTGACAGACGATTCCTTAACGTAGTCAGATAACAATCCTGCTGTACAATATCTGGTGCAGGGCCTCTCAAATCTCCAAAAACACCTTCAACAGTAAGCTTTTCTGCCCATTCATCAAATGTTTGAATTTGTTGTTTAGACTCCTGAAGGGAGTGAGATCTACGAAGCTTGTTTTTCTCAGCCTCAATACAGGCTCCTAAAGAGCCATCTGGCAGCTGGTCACTCATTTCTTATAACTGGGCCGACAACTTCTTTCAGAGAGTTAGCAAAGCTCCCCACAGGCATCCAAAACTTGGTAAAGTTTCTTCTGTAGTGAACTAAACCTCCTACATCAATCTGTCTCTGAAGACCTTCAGGGGACAGGAACTGTTATTTCATTTATTTGAATCCAGAAATACAAATTATCTTATCAAGAGACTATTTAATTGTATCCTGAATTAATCAATTGAAAGAACACTCTTCTTTTTTTATTATCATTACTATTTTACAATATCTTGATAATCAAAAGTGTGTTTAGTTCATACCATTTCTAATGTTGAAGTGAACCACTAATTTAAATCAACTGTGAAACAGTATTAATGATTTTTAAACCTCATTAGACTTAGATCATACAAGTTAAATGTCTATTTATGAAGTAATTGTGCATTTTCATCTTCTGTCTGAATGAGGAGTGGAGTTGATGTCGGTCAAAAGTCAGAGAACAAGTTATGAGAACGAAGTGCCTTGTTTTAAAACTCTCAGACAGTAAATAAGAAACTGGCACATCTGCAAGTCTCTCATTTCTTCAAAATATTTTCCTGTCTGTACTAACCGTTCTTAAAAACATTTCTGCTGTCTGCGACTCCTAATAACCCTCTGACATCACTAAAACTTCACCCCTGCTGGTTGTGTTAACCAATCAGGAAGTACCAAGTAACAGGAAGTGGATACCCTTTAAAAGTCAACACTTCTTGGAACTATTCAGTCTTACTGGAAGACTCAGTCTGACGGCGAGTCTTACTGGAACTTTCAGTTCTTACTGAAAGTCTATTTGGAGTTCTGGCTGGGACTACAGTCTTGCTGGAGTCTTACAGCTGAACTAAATAGCTGATGGAATTGGACCATGAGCCAAGGGTCCATCCATTCCAGTGGAGTCACAGCACGCCTTGCTGTGATCTCACCCCGAGCATTAAATGTTCTCAACTGCTAAGGAAGCTTATTCTGAACGGAGTACCTAGACACTACTTCAGAAGATCCCCAGCCACTCTGACCGGAGACGCTGAAAGGGAGCGTGAAATGGACCTCTGTACCGGAGCTGATTTATCTTCTGCAAAGGTAACGAGTTGTCACGCACTGAGTGTACCGAGGGCTGAGCTGGGGTCGAAAGAAGGGTGCCATTCCTGGTCAACACATTTTCCTTCCTCCATCTAAATCCTCCTCTTTAAAACTTCTTTACTCCTTCTCTTGAAACCTCTTCGCCAGTAAATCAAGCTAAATGCCTTCAGAGATGAATTATTCTCCATCAGTAATCTTCTGTTGTCTTATTTGAACTTGCTAAGTTTATTAATCAGAAACAGATCAGCAAATCAAGTGTACATGTTCTGATGTTAAATTTTGATTCTGTTAAATAAATTACCGCATTTATTCTGATGGGTCAAAGATAAATGATGTCTCCTGTCACTAATTATACACTCCACTCTCAAGTTATCTTGGTCACATGGCAGAAATTTAACTCGATAAAGAAAGAATCCGTTGTTAATTAAACAATTAATATTCTTTGTGCTTGAACTAGCCCTAATAATAATTAATTAGTAGTATGTCCGCAGCACAGCTGTCCTGACATACTACACTTTGAACTGTCAGAACGACCCACACCTCTTAACGTTTTCCCGACATTCACGTATTAACGTGTTACAGCGACGGGCAGTTACACCCGGAACATTTTCGGACTGCGACAGCTTTTCATAAAAATTTTACCGTCAGCATAAATGACGTTATAATTTTCATGCGGGGCTTTAAACCTCCAGTCCCGCCATTTGGTTAATTTAATCTAAAATCAAATGAAAGTTCATGTGCGAGCTTTTAAATCAACCGGACGATTCTTATTTTCATGGAAAAAATAGAGTTTTGCGTGTTCATAACTCTGTCGGACCACTTCCGGTCAGCAAGTTGCTAACGTTTCCGGTTCGTTCCCACGTGCGTCCCGGCGAGAAAACATCCCGTATATAAACTTTTACATCCGATAAATAAAATAAAAATCTTGTATTATACTGTAATGTTCTACTGCTTTTTAGTTCACTAAACTGCGTGCACCGGACCGAAAACAGAGCAGCCTGACCGTTCTTATGGGACACACAGAAATTCGATGTAACAGGTTTCCTGCTTACCTTATGAGATGATAATAGCCGGCTTGTTCAGTCTGCTCTGACTCCGTTCACCTGCCGCTGTATTACCTCTAAATAATAATAAAAAATTGAGCTACCACTTCTAAAACGGAAGACCAGAACATGGCACCAACTGTTAAAGATGGGAGCTGGCCGCAGACCACCGGATCTGGAAACCCCCTCCAGCCCACGTCTTTACCCCCGGCTCGGACCTCCCTCAGAAGTGGCACTATACTAATCAATAAATCATGGAAACATTAATTATTAATCATGAGTTCTAGAATTGCGCCGCTCAAGGTGGCTGCATGTTGGAGCAGCTCTGTTACTTTCATTCTGAGATTTTGCTTTTGGAAACTTTAATTCCTCTTTTTCTGGATGTAAATCACATTTTTTAGATGATTGTTTTCTCTGGTATCAGATGCTGTGCAGCTGGAAGGATTTTTACTGAAACTTTTTTAGTTTTGGACATTTGTTATGATGCGTAACCATGGCAACAAGGCAGTTTTCTACAACAACAGGAGCTGATTAACATCTCAAAAGCTTAAATAATATCTCAACTACAGCCCCATATCTCAGATGAGTTGAAAAGGATGTTCTGTGGACGCATTCTCATCTACCTGCCAGCTGTGCTCGAGTGCCTGACCACTGAGATCCTGGAACTAGCAGGAAACACGGCTCATGACAGCGGAAGGACGGGATCGTCCCTCGGCACCTACAGTTGGCTGTCCGCAGCGACGAGGAGCTTGGCAGACTACTGGGAGGAGTGGCCATCGCTCTGGGAGGAGTTCTGCCCAGCATTCAGATGGTCCTACAGCCTGGAGGAACTGAGAGGCCAGCCGAGTCTGGGTGGACGGATCGGACGGCATCTGCAACCAGTTTCTTAGGATCAACTGTGGGATAGACCTTTACAAGTGATCCTTCCTGTCTACAGCCATCAGCATCTATAACGTCTCTTAATGAAATGAGGATAACGAGTTACAACAACAAGTAATTTCCCTCTGGGATTAATAAAGTATTTTTGAATTGAATTGAATTGAATTAAGTTTTATCAATTATATTAGAAAAGGCAGTAAAAGATTACAATTCACAGTGCTGGACTCTACAGTCTGTGATGCGTTCACAGACCCGGAAGAAGAGCCCCAATGTCCCGTGTCATTACTAATTTATAGGGTCCTAAGACTCTGCCTTCACAGACGGGGAGCTCAACCTATCAGTGTATGGGGGGCATGGCTAAGTGTGATCTCAGAGATCTTATGTGGACTGACGTGCTAAGAAATATGAGACGGTGCTCCAAAAGCCTTCCTACGTGATGTGGCAAGCAGATTAAACTATTCCTTGACGGATAATGAATCCCTGGGAGACTCTCTTTAGAGTTGCTGGCCCAGTTTAACCCATTCAGAACCGGGTCATAATTTCATTATAATCCCGTCTCTGAGCAGATCAAAACCAAAGGACCAGTCAAAATAAGAAATATCTTAACACTAACATGTATGAATAAAGTTTGGATGACTTTTTTTTTTGCATTTCTGGTGTTTTAAAGCACAAGTGAAGTGTAAATGTCAGAAGCAGAGCAAAGTGTGAAGACTGAGGAAGTTGAACTAATTAAAGAAATGATACAGTGAAGGAGGGTAGACAGAAGAGAAAGTTGACAATTTTTCAGTCTTTCTCCCTCCTTAGATGCATTAATCTGTCCTCCAGCTCTAATGTTAAAAATCTTGGTGTTATTTTTGATCAGGACATGTCTTTTATCCCCCACATTAAAAATGTTACTAGAACCACCTTCTTCCACCTGCGTAATATCACTAACATTAGAAACATCTGATCTAAAAATTATGCAGAAAAACTGTTCTATGCATTTGTCACTTCCAGACTGGACTATTGCAATGGTTTATTATCTGGGTGTCCAAATACTTCTTTAAAATGTCTTCAGTTGATCCAAAATGATGCTGCCAGAGTCTTAACTGGAGTTACTGGGAGAGATCATTTCTCGCCAGTTTTAGCTTCTCTCCATTGGCTCCCTGTCAAATCCAGAATTGAATTCAAAATCTTACTTCTAACTTACAAAGCTCTCAACAACCTAGCTCCATCTTATATTTGAGATCCTATTGTTCCATATTTTCCTAACAGAGCACTTCACTCTCAGACTGCAGGTTTACTTGTTGTCCTTAGAGTTTTCAAAAGCCGAATGGAAGGAAGATCTTTCAGTTCTCAGGCTCCTCTCTTATGGAACCAACTTCCAGTTTCTGTCCGTGAGGCTGACACATTGTCCAGTTTTAAGACTGGGATTAAGACGTCACTTTTTGATAAATCCTATAATTAAGGTTGGCTTGTCATGCTCTCTTATGCTTAGACTACTAGAGGACAAATTAACCTAATTCCTTAAATGATTTGTTAAAATTGAATAGTTTTCATTTGATATTATTTCTATCTTAACATGTGATTCTTGACCTGCTATTGTGTATCTGTTCTTACCAAACCCAGCCGGTCGAAGCAGATGGCCGCTTGTCCTGAGCCTGGTTCTGTTAAAGGTTTCTTGCTCATGAGGGAGTTTTTCCTTTCCACTGTCGCCTTCACACTTGCTCAAGATGAGAGTTTTGCGATGGAATTAAACTCAAAGCAGTGTGCTCCTCAGATAAATAGTGTTAAATTATTATTTTTACATATGAATGTTTCTGTTCAGTGCCCTGGGATAAACTCTGTTGTGACTTGGCGCTATAAAAATAAACTTAATTGAATTTAATTGAGAGATTATTAGAAAAAAAACAATAGTGTAATCTGATAAACCAAATTCTAAAAGTTTATGACATAAGATGTCATGGTCCAGTGTGTAAAAAGCTTTAGACAGGTCTAAATAAAGTGCAGCACAATAATCCTTAGCATCCAATGCATCAACAACATCATCAAAAACCTTCAGTGAAGCAGTCACTTGGCTGTGTTTTTTCCTGAAACCAGATTGATGAGGAGGCAAGATGTTGAAAGAATCCAAATAATTCTTGACTTGGGAGTTCATCAATTTTTCCAAAACCTTATCAAAAATACAGA
This sequence comes from Nematolebias whitei, assembly GCF_014905685.2. Lineage (NCBI taxonomy): Eukaryota > Metazoa > Chordata > Actinopteri > Cyprinodontiformes > Rivulidae > Nematolebias > Nematolebias whitei. The sequence goes on from NC_056514.1 coordinate 1,550,928, forward strand.
GTTTAGAGATTGGTCGATAGTTGTTCAGTATGGTGGGGTCAGCAAAGGTAGAACAATAGCTGTTTTCTAGACGTTTGGAATGGTATTTTTGCTTATAGACAGATTAAAGATGTGAGACACCCGTTCTGAGATGATGTGTGTGGCCAGCTTTAAGAAATAAGGAGGAAGGTCATCAGGGTCTGCAGATTTTCTAGAATCTACACCTATTAACAATTTATTAACCTCACTAACAGAATCTAAAAAAGTTGAATCTGGTCCTCTGGACATTCAAAAAGAAAAATCTGGTATTTGGTCCAGAGGACCAGATTGAACTTTTTTTGATTTTTCTACCTGGATTATTGAGCATGCATCAGGATATTCACTAACAGAAAATAGTGAAAATGAAAAGGTGTGTGGTTTATTGAAGATTTGCTTGTAGGAGAGATTTGATTTGTAGATGATTGGCTTAAAGGAGATGTAGCTGGTTTTTCATAAATAACAGTGGCGAATAAGGAAATAGAAGTGACAAAATGTCTGTTGACACAGTTTAAGATCTTGTGCTTATTTGACACGGGAACTGAGATAACAAGTAGTTGTGGTGGTATCGTAATCTGCCGTCAAGAGTGTTGAACCCAAGTGCAGGAAGATGACAAGGAGGCTCGAGGTAAAAAGTTCACAATATTTATTTTCCAAGAACAAAAACAAATGCTGACAGGGCAGCTTACGCACTGTACAGAGAACAGAATCAGGGCAGACAGAACAGGAAGCTGACCACAACACCAAGAAGGACAATCTGGAGACAAAGACAAGACAGAAGAGCGTCTGTGGCTGAGTGGTTAGAGCAGTCATCCTCCAATGCAAGAGTTGGGGATTCGAATTCACCAGTAGTCACATGCCGAAGTGTCCATGGGCAAGACACTGAACTCCTTGTTGCCTCTGATGTGTGTCCCATCGGTGTCTGAATGTGATAAAGCACTGATTAGTCTGTTTAGATGATTTGTTCAATTAGCTTTGTTTCCCAAAGCTGATCTAGTAGAGTGTTGTATGAATGGGTAAATGATGGCACAGATTGTAGTGTAAAGCGCTTTGAGTATCTCGATAAGATAGAAAGGCGTTATAAAAGTATAGTCAATTTACCATTTACGGAAGAGAGCTGAATATATATACTGTAGTATGTCAGGACAGCTTTGCTGGGGACACACTACTAATTAATTATTCTTAAAGCTAGTTCAAGCACAAAGAATATTAATCGTTTAATTACAACGGATTATTTTCTTTTTCGAGTTAAATTTCTGCCATGTGACCAAGATAACAATGAGAGTGGAGTGTTTAATCAGTGACATGAGACGCCATTTTATCTTTGACCCATCAGAATAAATGCGGCCATTTATTTAACATAATCAAAATTTAACATCAAAACATGTACACATTGATTTGCTGATCTGTTTCTGATTAATAAACTTGGCACGCTTTACTAACAAGACAACAGAACATTACTGATTGAGGCTGATTCACCTCTGAAGGCATCTAGATTGATTTACTGGCGAATAGAAGTTTAAAGAGAAGGAGAATAGAAGTTTAAAGATTTAAAAAGGAGTATCCTGATGCATGCTCAATAATCCAGGTAGAAAAATCTAAAAAAGTTAAATCTGGTCCTCTGGACATTCAAAAAAAACAAAGCAAATCAACAAAAAAATGTAGAAACGTTTCGTCTCTCATCTGAGAGACTTCCTCAGTCTGAGGAGCTGTATTCAGCTCAGTCTCTTAAATAGCACCCTCTCAGAGTGGATCAACCAGTTTTGCTGCTGACAACCAAAACCAGCTGATCACATGCTCAAGAAGGACCATTAGCCTAACAATGGATCATTAGCACACTGATGGCTGTTTACTACTCACAGAGGGCTGAGTGATACTAGCAATCACAGCATTGTAAGAGGGGGACAATTGAACACGTAGGCCTCCACCCCTGTTTAATGATGGACGATTTCTTTTCACAAAGATGGCCTCCTTTACTCCTCTCTCAAACCATCGTTCCTCTCTGTCCAGGATGTGAACATCTTCATCCCTGAAAGAGTGACCGCTGGCCTGGAGATGAGTGTAGACCGCAGAGTCCTGGCCTGATGATGTTGATCTTCTGTGCTGGTCCATCCTTTTGGCCAGTGGCTGTTTAGTTTCCCCGATGTAAGACTGATCACCCTCCTGACACTGAACAACATACACAACATTGCTCTGTTTGTGCCGGGGGACTGGATCTTTGGGATGAACCAGTCTTTGCCGTAATGTATTTTGGGGTTTAAAAGCCACTGGGACGTTATGTTTAGAAAATAAACATCTCAGTTTCTCTGATACTCCAACATATGGAATGACCACTGGTCTGGGTCTGGGTTCCTCCTTTTCACCTGTTGGTGACTAGTGCTATTTAAGAGACTGCGCTGAATACAGCTCCTCAGACTGAGGAAGTCTCTCGGATGAGAGACAAAACGTTTCTACATTTTTTTGTTGATTTGCTTTGTTTTGGTTTTTTTTTAATGTCCAGAAGACCAGATTTAACTTTTTTAGATTTAAAAAGGAGGTTTAGATGGAAGCTATGTGTGAAACCAGAACTTTCTCCGACATCCCGCTCAGCTTTCCGGTACACTTCAGGACGTGCAGCGACTTTGTTACCTTAGATGGGGGATACCTCCACTCCGGAACAGAAGTCCATTAGTACGATCCCTTTATAGCATCTCCGGTTAAAGTAGCTGGGAATATTTAGAATAAATGCATATACTCATGAGGTACTCGTTCCACCGAATAAGCTTCCTTAGAAGTGGAGCATTTACTGCTCGGGTTGAGTACACAGCGATGCGAGCGGTGACTCCGCTAAATGGAGGGATCCCTTGGCACATGGTCCCATCTATCCGCTGCTTAAGTGAGTCTCATCTCTGACCGAAAGTTCCAGCAATACTGGAAAAGACTAAGACTTGTGAAGACTAAGACCGAAGACTTAGCCCTAAGACTTAAGACTCCGACTGAGTTCCAGCACTGAACTCCAGGACTGCACTCCAGGACTGAACTGAGTTTCAGGACCTAACTGAATAGTTCCACAAGTGTTCCTTTTAAAGGGGTATACACTTCCTGTTATGTGGTACTTCCTGATTGGTTGAAACAATCAGCGGGGGGTGGTTCTAGTGATGTCAAGAGGGTCACTAGCAGTCAAGAGACAGCAGGAATGTTTACGAACGGTTAGTACAGACAGAGAAATATTATGACGAAGTGGGACAAACGCAGGTGCCAGTTGAAGTTATTTACTGTCTGCTAGTTTTAAAAACAAGACACTTCGTTCTAATAACTTGTCTCTGTTTGTCTCTGACTTTCGACCGACATCACTAAATGCACACTTACTTCGTAAATAGGCATTTAACTGTATTATCAAAGTCTAATGAGGTTTAAAAATCATTAATACTGTTTCACTGTTGATTTAAATGAGTGGTTCAATTCAACATTTAGAAATGGTATGAACTAAACACACATTTGATTATCAAGATATTCTAAAATAGTAATGATAATGTAAAAAGGAAGAGTGTTCTTTCAATTGATTAATTCAGGATACAATTAAATAGTCTATTGATGAGATAATTTGTATTTCTGGATTCAAATCAATGAAATAGCAGTTCCTGTCCCCTGAAGGTCTTCAGAGACAGGTTGAGGTCGGAGGTCTAGTTCACTACAATGCACACACTGATTAGGACGACGACAGACACCTGTGGTGATTATTATGAGACACAGGTGAGACAGGGGCTGAACACAAGGAGGAAAAACACAGAGAGCTGAATCAGAAAACATGAGGAAACGGACAGAGACAGGACAAAAGTCCAGAAACCCTACAGGTGGCATGTCAGATGAATGAGACCTGCCAAAAGTGATTGGATGGTTTTCCAGAATCTTTTAGGGTTATTTAGATCTTTGGAGGTCTGAGATAAGAAGCATTTACATTTTGTGGCTTTGATGGAAGCTGTACAATGATTCTGCTGCTGTGGAAACTGCAACCAATAAGTGTCTGAGCAGAATGTCTGGCTGTTGCCCAAAGCTGATCTCTCCTGTGTAGTAGGTCAGCTAGCTCAGGAGTAAACCAGGGGCCGTCTCTTCCTTTTATTCTGAACTGGTAAAAGAAGCATATTTATTTACAAAGTAGATTAAACTGTTCTGAAAGTAGTTCCAAGCAATGTCCACGTCATCAGTTAGAAGTATACGATACCAGTCAAAATGAAACAGATCCCCAAGGAAGGCATTTTCACTGAAATGCTTCATGTCCTTTTTGTGAATTAGTCTCGGCTTGGTGCGAGGTGGTTTAGTGTCTCTGATTAGACCAACAATGCAGTGATCACTCATGTCATCGGAAAATACATCCAACCCAGGAAATTTATGAGACATATTTGTTTAAAAAAAAAAAAGTTTAAAACTGATGATCTTTAGAGGCATTTTTTGTTTGGGTAGGTGGGGTTGTCAATTATTTTAGTGATGAGTGAAAAACGTTTTTTTTATTCTTCAGACACTAGAGACTTCCAGTTTAGGTTAATGTCTCCAGAAAGAACAATTTCATTAAAATGTTAATTTGTTAGGTAGTCCATGAAAGACAATAGGGCCTCAGGAGTTGCTGAAGGGGGTCGTAACAGCTCACAGCATATAAAGTCTGGCCTTCATGCAAATTAATGTTTATCGTCAGGATTTCAAATTGATTTGGGAATGTTTAAGTAGACACCAGGTGAGAATCCAGGCTTGATCTGATATAAATTGCAACCCCACCTCCCTTACTTTGACGATCAGAACAGTAGATATTAAATCCGTCAATTGATAGATCTTTATCTGAAATTGATTTGGATAACCAGGTTTCAGAGATAACAATTACATCAGCACCAGTTGAACAGACCCAAATCCTCAACATGTCAATTTAATGAAAGAGGCTGTGTGCATTAATGTGCAAGAAATGTAGTCCAGATGTTTTTAAAATAATTTGGTGTGCTATAATTTGTGGGAGGTCCAGAGTTAGGCAGGAACCCAGACAGCAATAACAAAATTATTATTAAACATTTCCTTGTGTTTTTTGTAGGATATGTGTAGTTATAAGAGTTAATATTGTGGCACTTGGCCCCATAATCGATCCATGGTGAGAAGAATTTATAAAGATATGGTTACTTAGAACCCAAAAGCAATGAAGTTCGCAAGGATGGGTAAATCCAAATGCATTAACTTGATTCAACGACTCCAAATAGTGAAAGTTCTGAAAATGAGGATGGGGTTGGATAAACTTGAGGTCCACATAGTTCTGGACCCCCACACATGACTAGAGCTGAGGGATTTCAAATCAGACACCCTCCAGGTTGGACGGGAGCAATGGGCTTGGCAAGGCGGTCTGACTGCAGTTTGAGTGGGGCTGAAGTAAGCATGAAAGGCATGATTCTGGCTCAGTTCAGGTCAACAGTGTTTTGATCCAGGTGATTAAAAAAACGGTTCAGTTAAGGCCCTCCACAGGTTCAGGATCTGTCCGAACCAAGCTCAATGACAAAAACAGATGAGACAAACAACCTGAGCCGGAACAGATCCTTCAGCTGACCAGCTCTGAACTGATGGTCTCATATGGATCCAATTAATCCAAATGAATTCAGATGGAAGATCAGAAGAACTCGGATGAAGATGCTGATACTTCGAGCAGCGCCCTCCGGCAGAAGAGGGTTCCTGGCAGGCAAGCAGAGATCAGGCTGACAGCTGAGGTTGGAACCGTCCTTGATTCAGTTCTGGTCTGGCTCCGATTTTCTCCCCTCACAGCTGACAGCAGATGCCCATGGAGTGAGCTGTCCTTCGGTGATCAGAAATCAGGCTGACAGCTGAGGCAGGTACCATCCTTGGCTTGGTTCTGGTCTGGATCCCGTTGAAAAGTTAAAGTAGAATCCAGAGAAAAACACCTGAACTTTGAGCAACGTCTCCCGATGCCCCCACCGCCCCCACCTTGAGAGGTGACCTGGCTGGCAAGTAGTGCTTGGAAAGACCAAAAGACTGATGGGCTGGAAGTGGTCCTGGCCCCAAAGTTCCTTAAGCTCTCCGAGTCCAATGAGCACTGAAGTCGCTTTGAAGATGAACAAACATTTCAGTCCAGTTCAAATTGGGTCAATTTGTTGTTATGGGCTGCATATAAGCTGGAGAGCTGCTTTCATGCTGCCACTCTGAATAGGAATGTGATAAACGTCCATCCATCCACCATCTATACCTCGTTTCCATGCCAAGTCAAAGGATAGCTAGTGTCTATCTCCAGCAGTAACTGTGAGAGAGGTAAGGACACATCTCCAATCACTGTGCCACAAATGAGATAATTTAATTGTCTATAAGTTCTTAAACTCTTATTTTTCCAAACCTTTTGAAATAGGACATAAAAAGGAAAAACTATGTTTCCTGTTCCATTTATTATTTTTGTAATGTTTTGTATATATTGTATGTTTCCTAGGGTGCATTCTGGGGTCTAATGACTGGTCTGATGGTCGGACTGACCCGTATGATTATGGAGTTTGCCTATTTACCCCCATCCTGTGGTCAGCCTGAAAGTCGGCCTGCGGTTCTGACTAATGTTCACTACCTGTACTTTGCACTCATTCTACTGGCTCTTACCGGTCTTGTGATTGTTGCCGTAAGTTTGGCCTCAGCTCCAATACCAAAGGAACATGTAAGAAATCTATGGCTTATTTGACGTTTTAAAATTTTAATGAGAAGTTTCATTTAATCAAATCTGTGTAATTCTGTAACTGAACTGTGCTTTAGAGAAGTCTTTTCGCATCTTCTGCAAAGGTGGTACATTATCTCAGTCTCATAACAGCATTTTTTTTTTAATCTCCAGAATGTTTTGAAACATATGCAATGGTTCTCACCCAATAGTGCAGTCCTTTACCTGAAATTTTGAACATGTTAAAAACAAAGTTTGTGCAAAATAATCTCTCTCATAATATCTAAAAAAATAAAATATAAAAAATAAAAAGTCAGGTCAGGTCCTCTGGATGTGTAACAGACCAGTTTTAGGATCAGAAACAGCACCAGAACTCAGGAGTAGTTTAAAGGTTTTAAGGTTTTTTTTTTTTTTTTTTTTTTTTTTTTTTTTTTTTTTTTTTTCAAAAAAAAAAAAAAAAAAAAAGTTTTATTTTTGTAACCGCTTCTGGTGGAGGCTTGGGTACAGATGGTGGTCCAATCTATTAACAGGAGAGACAGGTTAGTGACTGCACATGAAGTTTGAAAAGCAATGGCTAAACTAAAACAGTCACTAACCTTCTCAATTGGTAGCAGGACAAGAGGAGAAGCCGTGGACTGGGTGATGTCACTCATGCAGAGCAATCTGCAGCAGGAAAGCAGGATGACGGAATGTCCAGATCTCGTGGTCCAGTGAGGGTAGCAGGGGGTCAAGAGCCAGGAAGACAAAAACAAGCAAAGTTAAAAAAAAAATGCCGAGAAGGGTGATCCAAAAAGCGTGGTTGAGAGAGAGCAAGCAAGGGTCGTATTACCGTGGTCAGAAAATTGTAGAGGTGTCCAGTCAGGAGCAAGGCAAAAGTGAAGAGTCAGGAGATAACCCAGGATTCAAGATCAGCAATCAAGGTCGAGGAGAATGCTGGAGAATTTTCTAGCTGGAAAGCTTTCAATAATCTGGCACTGAGGAGAGTGAGAGTGGAGCTTAAGTAGTGAGCTGAACAGGTGTGGCAGGTGAGTGGTGATTGCAGAGAGAGAGTGACAGGAGCAGAAATGGTAAATGGACTGTACTTGTATAGCGCCTTTCTATCTTATTTCAAGATACTCAAAGCGCATTACACTACAATCTGTGTCCTCATTTACCCATTCATACGGCACTCTACCTCTACAAAGCTAATGGAACAAATCATTCTAATGAGACTAATCAGAGCTTTAGATCACATTCATACACCGATGGGACATACATCAGAGGCTTTGAGGGGTTCAGTGTCTTGCCCAGGAACACTTCAGCATGTGACTGCTGGTGGATTCGAACCCCCAACTCTCGCATTGGAGGACGACTGCTCTAACCACTCAGCCACAGCCGCTGAGAAAATGGGTGATAAGCAGTGCAGGACCGAACAGGATGAAATAAACAGAAACTGAGGGGGATCCAGGGGCGAACTATGACATGACGTTCAAAAAACAAAAACAAAAAAAAATTGTAAAAACATTTCGTCTTTTATCCAAAAGACGTCTTCAGTCTGAGGTGCTGTATTCACTCAGTCTCTTAAATAGCACCTTCTCAGAGTGGATCAACCAGTTTGTTGTTGACATTCAAAATCAGCTGCTCACATGGTCAAGAAGGACCATCAGCCTAACAATGGATCATTAGCACCTGATGGCTGTTTACTGTTCACAGAGGGCTGAGTGATACTAGCAATCACAGCATTGTAAGAGGGGGACAGTTGAACACGGAGGCTCCACCCCTGTTTAATGATGGACGGTTTCTTTTCACAAAGATGGCCTCCTTTACTCCTCTCTCAAACCATCGTTCCTCTCTGTCCAGGATGTGAACATCTTCATCCCTGAAAGAGTGACCGCTGGCCTGGAGATGAGTGTAGACCTCAGAGTCCTGATGATGTTGATCTTCTGGGCTGGGCCATCCTTTTGGCCAGTGGCTGTTTAGTTTATCCGATGTAAGACTGATCACCCTCCTGACACTGAACAACATACACAATATTACTCTGTTTGTGTCGGGGGACTGGATCTTTGGGATGAACCAGTCTTTAATGTATTTTTGGGGTTTAAAAGCCACTGGGACATTGTGTTTAGAAAATAAACATCTCAATTTCTCTGAAACTACCGCAACATACGGAATGACCACTAGGGCATTAACAGAGTACTCGAGTAATCTACACATCGATTGCTAGGACATCTATCGAGGTTAAAAATGTAAGGTCGAGTGTCCGTAGTGACATCATATTATGTGACCACCGTATGACCGTAGTGGGCGGTGTTGCACTGTTGCAGGTCACAGAGTATGGTGTAACACCAGGTGCAATCCACCGAACCAGAACCAGCTTCCTCTTGTTTCACAAACAAAAAGCAAAAAATATTCATCTCCAAACCTATAAAAAAATCATTAAACATATTAATCTCTAAAACTAAACTTAATGCGCACCACAGCTGGCGGTGGTGCGGGGTGGTCGACCCCCCCCCCCCACTGTTAAGTTTAGTTTTTGACGTGCTGCGTTTTTTCACGTTTGCAGTTTAATAATAAAAACTAATAGTTTAGTTTTTCCTGTGACTTATTTGCAGTATGATAAATGGTAGGAGCAAAATATACGCTCTCAATGTTTTGTTGGTCTTTTTTTTTTGTAAATAATTACCTTTTTTGCGGTTTTATTTATTTATTTATTTTTGTATCTTGAGATCTATGACGTCATCAAATACTCGAGTTCTACTCGGGTTTTATTATGTTAATGTCGAGTTTAAAAATTATATATTCGTTCAACCCCTAATGACCACTGGCATGGATCTGGGTTCCTCCTTTTTATCTGATGGCTGACTGCAGTCCTGTTTGGTTTTTTTCTCTGCTTTCAAGTAGGGATGCACCGATCCACTTTTTTTTTTTTTACTTCTGATCCGATCCCGATACCTAAAGCTGGATATCGACTGATACCGATCCATTTCCGATATTTTCATAAATACTGATTTTACATGAGGCTGTAATAATCTTCTCTCAAGTACAATTTGTACAAATATATGCATGCATGTCCAAAAAGGAAACTTGAGGTAAGTTTTATTAATGTTGGATAAGTTTCAAAGTTAGAATTAAATTCTGCTAACACAAAATGTTTTTTGTTTTTATTCCTAGCTTTAAAGTGGATATTAAAGTGATTTAATTTAAGTGATTGTTTGTTTAATGTTGGTTTTTTAATAAGGGAGAGATATACGCATTTTTTTTCTTCTTTCTGCACTCATTTCATTCAATGTTTTATTTTTGATTAATTTGTTTTGTTTATTTTGTCTCTTGTCTCTTAAATGACTAAAATAAAATAAAAAATAAATGGCTTTAAACATCTGCTAAGCTTGTGGCATAAACCAACACAGACATGTTCTTTAGTATTTTACATTGCTTTATAATGTAGCTATTTTTGTTTAAATTTATTTAATATATAATTTTCTTGTAATTTTCAAATCATATGTTTTTTTATGATTGTTTACTGTTGTACTGATAAATATCTCCTGGAGGGTAAACTATATCTTGGCTGCAAGTATCAAGCTGTGAAATCCTTCGTTTTCTACAACTGATAGCTGTTGGTCATTAATTATGATGAAGTTTAGCAACTTCTCTGTAAACATTCGAGCTCCGTGGCTTCAGCAATGTCTTCTTCTTGTTCAATCTGCAGCAGGTGGTCTGATTTCGGTCAGCCGCACTCAGTCTGCCCCTCCTCTGAGACGGGCAGACTGAACGGGGCAGATTGGGTGCAGCTGGCCGTGGTCGAGTTGCCTCTTTCGGGTTCAGCGAGAGGAGCAGACCGCTGAAGCCACGGAGCTTGAATGTCTAATGTAAAACTAACTTTACCACGGTTTAGTGTGGTGCTGTGGCTCTGCAGACAGTGCACGTTGCTGTCTTGTTTTGTGGTGTTTCGAGTGTAAAATACTTCCACACAGCGGACATGTTTCGATGAAAAGTTGGTTAGCCGTTAACTACAGTGCTACTCGATCAGTCCTCATGTTGTAGCTGGCTGCAAACTATGAAATGGATTTCCTGAATGTGAGGCGGGTGTTATTACTCTGGGCTCACGAGACACGCCTCCGTTCAGAAAATCCATTCCATAGTTTGAAGCCAACGTGCATCATGGATCGGAAATCTCTGCAGGTTGGATCGGAAAAATCCAAAACGTAAATTATGCTGGTATCGGAGGCCGATACGGATACCGGATCGGATTGGCCCCATCCCTATTTTCAAGAAGGCCCATATATGAAGTAGGTTGACTGCAGGCACAGTTTCACTGCAGAACTCATGGGGAGCAATATTATAGGCAGAAACATGGGTGTGCTATGGGGTCTCCAGTTTCTCCTATTGTTGCCAACCTGTACATGGAGGAGGTAGAAAAGAGAGCCCTGACGCCCTTTTCAGGGACATCAAGCTTTTTTTTCAGGTATGTTGACGACACCTGGGTTAAAATTAAATCTCAGGAAGTCCAACATTTCACTGACCACATCAACTCTGTGGATAAATATATGAAGCTCACATGAGAAGATGTAAAAATGGCAGGTTGGCTTTCTTGGACTATGAGGTCTCAGTCTCTGATAGAAGACATTTGCAAACTGAGGTGTACCACAAACCCACCCACACAGACCAGTATTTGCAGTTTGACTCTCATCACTCTTTGGAGCATAAGTTAGGAGTCACCAGGACTCTGTACCACAGAGCAGACAGCGTCCCCACTAATGTCCTATTTACACGGACACGATGGGGGAAAATGTAGGTTTTTTCGTATGTTAATTAGAGGAAAAGATTTGTGTTGACACGGACGAATTTTGTGTTTACATGCATCCGGAGGAATCCCCATCCCAAATCCGCTGTAGTTACCATGCCGGGTCATTAGATGACGCAGTGAATTTTGTACCTTCACCTAATGTACATGTGTGCTGCCTCGGCCCGCTCCTTTCCTCTTGGCTAAAAGCTCAGCTAACAACATCTTAACAAGTTAAAGCTGGATTTTGGATAAGAGTCGACAGATTTGACGCCAAGCGGGACCACTTCGTCTAACAGCTCCACACCGGTCGCTGAGGGGACCAGAACCGAGTCGACGATGTCGGACTTTACGCTGTGATAATCAGTAGCTGATTTACTGCAGGTAAATCAACATTCTTAATAATGTTTGCTTGTGTTTGTTTCAAATACAAAACAACCAACTGAGTTTTTATTTTTATTCTTTCCTGAAAGAAGGAGCTGTTTTCCACCAGGCGGACCGGTTCTGAACAAGGCTCGGCCCAGATGCAGTGCAGGAGGACGTTGAAGAGAGATGTTGGATGAACTATTTATTTAAAATTCTCCTCAGTTCTTTTATTCAATCCATTAAATGTTTTAAGCTGGATTAATCAAAGGAGTGACAGCCTGAACGAGCCAGGTGAACAACGTGGGACCAGAACATCCAGGATGAAAACAGAGCAGAGACCAGTTCGTTAATGCAGTTTACAGTTAACTTGTTTTTAATAGTGTGCTCAGTTTAATCATCAGTGTTTGTGTGACATACAGTTTGTGGTATTAAATAAATAAATAAAAATTAAACTTGATGTCTGCATTGTCAACTTTAGTGTTCACGCTATATGTTTAGCATCATTTTAAATTTGAATTACATAATGTCCAGATAGCTTCATTTAGCTCAGAGCTACATTATATCTCGCACACCAACATAAATACTGTTTATTATTATTAAACTTGTTATTTAGCACATTTATGTTATAGTGCATCACGACGTGTGCGCGTGCCTCGTTCTATAAACGGCAACAATAGAACTGGATCAGACTGTGTCTCTTCCAACAAAGATGTCAGTCACAGCACCTGGAATCTGACGTAGATTAACTATGAGATCAAAATATATTCCATCAGTCTTAGTTCAGAAAGCAGTGCATCCGCCGCCGAGTTGATAGAAATATAGTGTCTGTCCACACGTGTGTGTGCATGTGGTTTAACACAAAGCCTCAGCGGGAGATGTTACATTATCAGCGGGGGGTCAGCGAAAAAACTCCACTCTGGAAGGTGGGTTCAGAAACCTCCGGATTCAAAGAGGGGGGCCACTAGTGTCGTGTAAATAATCAGCAGAACCGCAGAGAGAAAGCTGCGGATTCACTCAAAATACGCGTCGTGTAAACAGCCCCTAACTCAGGAGCCAGGCAGACGGAGAAATAATAATAATAATAATAAACTTTATTTCTATAGCACCTTCCAACAACGCCGTGCATTGACCAAAGTGCTTTACAAGATAAAACAAATAAAAACAGGACACAATAAATCAGTGCAAATTAAAAACACAGCCAGAATAAAAGAAGGTAAAAGAGATTTTTAAAAAAATACTAAATACTAAAATACTAAAAGTTGAACATTAAAAGCCTTTTTAATAAGTATGTTTTCAGTTTGGCTTTGAACAGAACCAGATCAAAGATGGCACGCAGCTCATGGGAAGAGTATTCCAGGCTGTTGGGCCTACAACAAAAAAGGACCGGTCCCCCCAATGCTTGCACCTTGAGCAAGGCACCTCCACCAGATATTGACCAGCAGACCGTAAAGCTCTGCTGGGCTGGTGGATCTTCAAAAGTTCTGAAATATAAGGTGGTGCAAGGCCATTCAAAGCTTTAAAAACAAATGCCCCATTTCCACTGTCACAGTGCGGATCAGGTCAGTTTGGGTTGGTTCAGATCGGCTCGTGTCTCGTTGTGTTTCCATTTACATTTCTGGACCGGCTCTGTAGGAGGGACTAGAATCTAACTCGTCTTACCACCTGGTGGCGGTAGTGCTCCCTTAAGCTACTTACTAGCCACCACTAAACGTATTAGAAGAAGAACATCCTGAAGGTTTTGTCTCAAGATGTTGTGGAAGAGATGTCATGCTCTGATGGAGCTGTAACTTTTAAACCTGATTCATAATCCTACCTTACTGCCTTCCTGCTGCTTTAAATCTATGTGTTTTACATTTTAGTATAGATTTTTACAATAAAGATGTATTAAAAATATCTTCACTTTTATTATTTAAAAATATGCACAAGGTTCATGTAAAATTGCAAAACATTACACTGTGCTGTAATCTTTGAAACTGCTTTTACAATAAGACTTGAAAACAATTAGATTAAATTTTGTCCTTAAATTTTAAAGGTTTGTCTTTCATTAAATTTAAAAACATAAATGTATTACTTATTAATCTAAAAAAGTTAATCTAAAAAAGTTAAATCTGGTCCTCTGGACATTCAAAAAAACAAAACAACAAAAAAATGTAGAAACGTTTCGTCTCTCATCCTGAGGACTTCCTCAGTCTGAGGTGCTGTTTTCAGCTCAGTCTCTTAAATAGCACCTTCTCAGAGTGGATCAACCAGTTTTGCTGCTGACAACCAAAACCAGCTGATCACATGCTCAAGAAGGACCATCAGCCTAACAATGGATCATTAGCACATTGATGGCTGTTTACTATTCACAGAGGGCTGAGTGATACTAGCAATCACAGCATTGTAAGAGGGGGACAGTTGAACCTGGAGGCTCCACCCCTGTTTAATGATGGACGATTTCTTTTCACAAAGATGGCCTCCTTTACTCCTCTCTCAAACCATCGTTCCTCTCTATCCAGGATGTGCACATCTTCATCCCTGAAAGAGTGACCGCTGGCCTGGAGATGAGTGTAGACCGCAGAGTCCTGGCCTGATGATGTTGATCTTCTGTGCTGGGCCATCCTTTTGGCCAGTGGCTGTTTTGTTTCCCCGATGTAAGACTGATCGCAGCCCTCCTGACACTGAACAGCATACACAACATTACTCTGTTTGTGCCGGGGGACAGGATCTTTGGGATGAACCAGTCTTTGCCGTAATGTATTTTGGGGTTTGAAAGCCACTGGGACGTTATGTTTAGAAAATGAACGTCTCAGTTTCTCTGATACTCCCTCAACATATGGAATGATCACTGGTCTGGGTCTGGGTTCCTCCTTTTCACCTGATGGCTGACTGGAGTCCTGTTTGGGTTTCTTCTCTGCTTTCAGGAAGGCCCAGTTAGGATATCCACATTGCTCTAGAGCCTGTCTTGTGTGGGATTTCTCCTTCTGCCTGGCTCCTGAGCTAGTGGGGACGCTGTCTGCTCTGTGGTACAGAGTCCTGATGACTCCTAACTTGTGCTCCTAAGGGTGATGGGAGTCAAACTGCAAATACTGGTCTGTGTGGGTGGGTTTGTGGTACACCTCAGTTTGCAAATGTCCTCTATCAGAGACTGAGACCTCACAGTCCAAGAAAGCCAACCTGCCATTTTTTCATCTTCTTGTGTGAACTTGATGTATTTATCCACAGAGTTGAATTGGTCAGTAAAATGTTGGACTTCCTGAGATTTAATTTTAACCCAGGTGTCATCAACATACCTGAACCAATGACTTGGTGGTGTCCCTGAAAAGGACGTCAAGGCTCTCTTTTCTACCTCCTCCATGTACAGGTTGGCAACAATAGGAGAAACTGGAGACCCCATAGGGCAGCACGGTGGCGCAACTGGTAGAGCTGCTGCCTCTCAGCGAGCAGGTCCTTGGTTCAAACCCCGGTCCAGGGGCCTTTCTGGGTGGAGTTTGCATGTTCTCTCCGTGCATGCGTGGGTTTTCTCCGGGTACTCCGGTTTCCTCCCACAGTCCAAAAACATGCATGTTAGGCTGATTGGTAACTCTAAATTGTCCCTAGGTGTGAGTGAGAGAGTGAATGTTTGTTTGTCTCGTTTGTCTCTATGTGGCCCTGTGATGGACTTGCGACCCGTCTAGGGTGTACCCCGCCCCTCGAACAGTGATTGCTGGACATGGGCACCAGCGACCCCTGTGACCCAAAATGGAATAAGCGGGTAAAGATAATGGATGGATGGATGGAGACCCCATAGCACACCCATGTTTCTGCCTATAATATTGCTCCCCATATGTGAAGTAGGTTGACTGCAGGCACAGTTTCAAGAGTTGACACAGTTGTTCTGTGGAAAGCGTGGTCCTGCTGCTCAGAGTGGTGTCTGATTTTAATCTTAAACTGACCACCTCTACTGCATCATCAACAGGAATGCACGTAAAGAGTGATGTGACATCAAAAGAGACCATTGTTTCATCAGTCTCCATGATGACATCCCTCACCTTATCCACAAAGTCCATGGTGTTCTGTATGTGGTGTTCTGAGCTGCCAACTAAAGGGATGAGTACAGACGCCAGATATTTGGAAACATTGTAAGTGACAGAGTTAATCATACTAACAATTGGTCTTAAAGTTACACCTTGTTTGTGGATTTTAGGTAAACCATACAGACTAGGTGTGGCCTCCCCTGGGTACAGTCTGTGGTACAGAAAACGGTCAATAGCTTGTCCTGCTCCAAAGTTTTCAGGCAATCTATCAATTTCTTCTTGTAACCACTTCCTGGATCTCTTTTCAGAGGTTCATAAGTGTTTAAGTCACTAAGGAGTGTCATAACTTTCTCAAGAAAGTCTTTCTGGTTCAAAATCACTGTGCAACTTCCTTTGTCTGCTGGGAGAATGATGATGTTTTTGTCCTTGCTAAGAGTGGTGAGTGCATCCCTCTCCTCTCTACTGATGTTGGAAGGTGGTGGTTTGGCATTGCTGAGGCAGGCTGAAACTTTGATTCTGAGCTGTTCTGCTTCAGCCTCTTTAATTTTGTTGTTGCGGATGGCTGACTCAGTAGCTGTGATCATCTCCACCAGAGGAGTTCTACTTGGTGCAACCGCAAAGTTCAGTTCCCTGGCAAGAATCTCTGTCTCCGGCTGGGTAAGCTGTCTGTCAGATAAATTCTTCACCCACTTTTTTGTCTCCCTGACATGTAATTGACTACTGGAGTGTTGTCCTATACTGAATGTGTTGTTATTGGAATAGTGATGGTGTTGATGAGTTATTAGTACGTTAAACTTGTTTTGTTGTCGAGTCTTGGACTTGACATGCTGTGCTAAGCGTGCCTGATCTGTACAGTCCAACACTTGCTGAAGTGTGGTCTGATCTAGACACATAGTTAGTTTCTGTTTAATGTGCTCTTCTTTGGCCTTCAAGGCCTCAATAGTAAAATTGGTCAGTCTCACCCGTTCATTCAGCAGCTGGGTCTGTGCCTTCTGAAGGATCTTGCTTGCCCGGTGCCCGCTGACCGAAGATTTTAGTTCCAGGCTCTTGGGAATTATGCCACTTTGTCGACATCTGAGGTTGAATCGCAAATGGTTCCTGTAGTCTGCCCTCTTCCTTGCTGTTTTCTCAAACTCTCTAACTAGTTTGAGGCAATACTGGCCAAAGTGGTTCAAAATATCCTGATGCATGCTCAATAATCCAGGTAGAAAAATCTAAAAAAGTTAAATCTGGTCCTCTGGACATTCAAAAAAACAAAACAAAGCAAAACAACAAAAAAATGTAGAAACGTTTTGTCTCTCATCCAAGAGACTTCCTCAGTCTGAGGTGTTGTATTCAGCTCAGTCTCTTAAATAGCACCTTCTCAGAGTGGATCAACCAGTTTTGCTGCTGACAACCAAAACCAGCTGATCACATGGTCAAGAAGGGCCATCAGCCTAACAATGGATCATTAGCACACTGATGGCTGTTTACTATTCACAGAGGGCTGAGTGATACTAGCAATCACAGCATTGTAAGAGGGGGACAGTTGAACCCGGAGGCCTCTACCCCTGTTTAATGATGGAGGACAGTTGAACACGTAGGCCTCCACCCCTGTTTAACGATGGACGATTTCTTTTCACAAAGATGGCCTCCTTTACTCCTCTCTCAAACCATCGTTCCTCTCTATCCAGGATGTGCACATCTTCATCCCTGAAAGTGTGACCGCTGGCCTGGAGATGAGTGTAGACCGCAGAATCCTGGCCTGATGATGTTGATCTTCTGTGCTGGGCCATCCTTTTGGCCAGTGGCTGTTTTGTTTCCCTGATGTAAGACTGATCACAGCCCTCCTGACACTGAACAGCATACACAATATTAATCTGTTTGTGCCGGGGGACTGGATCTTTGGGATGAACCAGTCTTTGCCGTAATGTATTTTGGGGTTTAAAAGCCACTGGGACGTTATGTTTAGAAAATAAACGTCTCAGTTTCTCTGATACTCCCTCAACATATGGAATGACCACTGGTCTGGGTCTGGGTTCCTCCTTTTCACCTGATGGCTGACTGGAGTCCTGTTTGGGTTTCTTCTCTGCTTTCAGGAAGGCCCAGTTAGGATATCCACATTGCTCTAGAGCCTGTCTTGTGTAGGATTTCTCCTTCTGCCTGGCTAACAAGCTAGTGGGGACGCTGTCTGCTCTGTGATACAGAGTCCTGATGACTCCTAACTTGTGTTCCAAAGGGTGATGGGAGTCAAACTGCAAGTACTGGTCTGTGTGGGTGGGTTTGTGGTACACCTCAGTTTGCAAATGTCCTCCATCAGAGACTGAGACCTCACAGTCCAAGAAAGCCAACTTGCCATTTTTTCATCTTCTTGTGTGAACTTTTTTTAATTTTATTTTTAATTTATTTATTCATTTCATTTAATTTCCAATAAAAACACAAATACAATTTCAAAAAATTAAAGAAAAACAAATATAAAATGAAAGGAAGCGGAAGAAGAAAATTTCTTATCATATCTGCTCCCTCATAAACAAAATCAATTCAAACCATCAATTTAAACATAAACATTCATATATAATACATCAAAATACATAACTCATCAAAATTTCATACTTAACAAAGTAGATATTAATCAGTTATATATATTGTTCCAACAAAACAGTTTTTATCTTTTTCTTAAATATAAACATTGACTTCAACATTTTAGCATCATCTTCCAAACCATTCCACAGACTCATTCCCTGTATCGTAGTAGACCGAGCCTTTAAACTGGTTCTATACTTGGGTTTAACAAAAATATCTATGCCCTTCAAATTATAACAACTCTTCCTTTTTACAAAATATGTTTGAATGTTTGATGGTAGCATGCAATTCTGAGCTTTAAACATGAATAAAAGAATATTATAATCCACCAAATCATAAAACTTAAGTATTTTCAATTGAAAAAACAGAACATTAGAAGGGTGACAATAACACTTTTTTTGTTATAATTTTTACAGCTCTTTTTTGCAGAATAAAAATAGGCTTTGTTATGGTTTTACATGCTGTACCCCAAACAGTGACACAGTAAATTAAATGCGGGACTACAAGTGTATTATATAGCAAATATAAAGCATCATTGTTTAATAAGTCCCTTACTCTGTATAATACTGCATTTGACTTAGATATTTTAATTTTTACAAGATTTATATGCTATTTCCATGACAGTTTATCGTCAATAATTACACCCAGAAACTTTACTTCATTCACTCTACATATCTCAGTACCATCAATTTTGAGAGAAAAATCCAAAGTTATCTTTTTTTACTAAATATCATAAAATTAGTTTTATCAACATTTAATGATAACTTATTTAATTTAAACCAATCTTGTATTTTAACAATCTCTTTGTTTATCAATTCAAACATCTGTTCCATATTTTTACCCAAACAGAAAAACGTTGTATCGTCAGCAAATAAAACACATTTGAGGATGTCAGATACTTCAATTAAATCATTTACATATAAAATAACTTGATGTATTTATCCACAGAGTTGATGTGGTCAGTAAAATGTTGGACTTCCTGAGATTTGATTTTAACCCAGGTGCCGTCAACATACCTGAACCAATGACTTGGTGGTGTCCCTGAAAAGGACGTCAAGGCTCTCTTTTCTACCTCCTCCATGTACAGGTTGGCAACAATAGGAGAAACTGGAGACCCCATAGCACACCCATGTTTCTGCCTATAATATTGCTCCCCATATGTGAAGTAGGTTGACTGCAGGCTGTAACGATTGCTGTGTACCCAGAATGAAAGACCAGAAACTGAACAGAGACCAGGACTCAGAGAATAGTTTAAAGTGTTTATTTACAAAGTGGGTGATATATACAATATGAATGAGGGGAATGGGAACACCTGGAGAGAGAGTGATGATTTAGAGGGCTGCGGTTGAATGGGAATATATCTTGTAGATATTTCCTTACGGTATGAAGCAGGTGAAGGTATTATCCTGAAGATGTCCAGTGGCACAAGGTGAAACAAACCAGTAGATTGAGGCAAGTGGTGGAAGGCATCCAGCAACTGTAGTTAGGCAGGAGGAGTCACTGTTCATGTGGAAACTCAGGCAGGGCAGGTACAAGTAGATCCAAAACTCTGAGGAAGCGCAGAGGAAAAAACACAATATTAGTATTAACTAATATCACTGAGTATTGGCCAGAACACTACTACCGTTGGTAGGCAATGTCCCAGCGCCTGCAGAGTGGTTCCTGAATCTTCTTATACTCCTCCTGGGTGTAGCGCTGATCATCTGCAGCTGGAGCCAATTAGGAGTGATGAGGAGAGAGAAAGGCAGGGTGCAGGGCTGGATCCTTACATTACCCTCCCCTCAAGAGTCGCCTCCCGGCGACCTGAAGCGCTTCTCAGGGTGTGCCCTGAAGAACGTGGTGATGAGACTGGGGTCCAAGATGAAAGACCTTGGGATCCAAGAGCGCTCCTCTGGACCGTAACCCTCCCAGTCGACCAAATACTGGAACCCCCGCCCCCGGCGCCGAACGTCCAGGATGCGGCGGACCGTGAAGGCTGGATGGTTGTCAATGAGACGGGGGGGCGGAGGGAGGTCGGCAGGAGGGCATAGTGGGCTTTCCACAACGGGCTTGAGTTGAGACACGTGGAAGGTGGGATGAATTCGCATAGATGCGGGTAGCTGGAGTCTGACTGCCGTAGGACTCAGGATACGCGTGATGCTAAAGGGGCCAATGAAGCGGGGAGCCAGCTTACGTGGGGTGTCCTTGAGGCGAATGTTCTGGGTCGACAGCCAGACTCTCTGTCCGACCTCATAAGCTGGGGCTGCAGATCGATGACGATCTGCAATCTCCTTGTTCTTGGCAGCTGTACGCAGTAGGGCGAGCTTAGCTTGGCGCCAGACCCGACGACATCTCCTGAAATGATGTTGCACCGAAGGAACTGCTACATCACCCTCTTGACTGGGAAACAATGGTGGAGCGTAGCCAAGGGAGGCTTCAAATGGAGACAAACCAGTAGCAGATGATGTGTGGGTGTTGTGGGCATACTCCACCCACACCAGATGTTGACTCCATGTGGAGGGGTTGTCCTCCACCACACACCTGAGGGCAGCCTCCAACTCCTGATTGGCCCTCTCGGCCTGACCATTGGACTGTGGGTGGTAACCCGATGTTAGGCTGACAGAGGCCCCTAAGGAATTACAAAAGTTCTTCCATACCTGAGATATGAACTGGGGTCCTCTGTCAGAAACGATGTCCGATGGGATGCCGTGAACTCGAAACACATGTTGGACTAACAGCTGAGCTGTCTCCAAGGCCGAGGGAAGCTGGGGTAATGGAACAAAATGAGCCGCTTTAGAAAATCTGTCAATAACAGTGAGAATAGCAGTGTTACCATCAGAGGGAGGCAGCCCAGTAACAAAGTCTAGTGATATATGGGACCATGGGCGACTAGGCGTGGGGAGTGGCTGTAGTTTTCCAGCAGGAGGCTGGTTGCCAGTCTTACTTCTGGCACACGTGGGGCAAGCGGCTACGTAATCTTTCACATCCTCGTTCATGGAGGGCCACCAGAAGTGTCTCTTAGTCAGGGCTAACATGCGAGCAACACCTGGGTGACAAGAGATCTTATGAGTGTGGAGCCAGTTGAGTACCTTAGCCTTGATACAGGTGGGTACAAACATAGTGCCGGCAGGGCCTGTCCCAGGGTCAGGTTCGGATTTCTGGGCCTCCAAGATGTCTTTTTCGATGGACCAGGTCAACGAGCCGACCACACAGGATGAGGGAAGAATGTTTGGCTCCTGTTCGGTGTCCTCTAGTGGTGAGAACTGACGGGAGAGGGCGTCAGGCTTCACATTTTTTGAGCCGGGTCTGAAAGTCAACACAAAGTTAAATCTTGTAAAAAATAACGACCATCTAGCTTGTCTAGGGTTTAATCTCCTGGCCTCACGGAGATAAGTGAGGTTCTTATGATCAGTCCAGATGAGGAATGGTATGTCTGTGCCCTCGAGCCAGTGTCGCCATTCTTCCAAGGCCAACTTGACAGCAAGGAGCTCACGGTTTCCAACGTCATAATTCTGTTCAGCGGAAGAGAGGCGTCGAGAGAAAAACGCACAGGGGTGCACTTTGTTGTCAACAGGAGATCTCTGAGACAAAACGGCTCCCACGCCAGTGTCAGAAGCATCGACCTCGAGGATAAACTGAATTTTTGGATCGGGGTGGCAAAGAATAGGAGTAGAGGAGAAAAGTCTTTTTAGCTCACCAAAAGCCGTTTCTGCCTCCTGAGTCCACTTAAAAGTCCGCAGGGTGGAGGTCAATTGGGTGAGAGGAGCAGCGATCCTGCTGTAGTTCTTGATGAACCTACGGTAGAAGTTGGCGAAGCCCAGAAATCGCTGCAGCTTTTTACGTGTCCCGGGCGTTGGCCATTCCACCACTGCCTTAGTTTTTTCAGGGTCTGTGCGGTATTGTCCTCCTTCAAAAATGAAGCCCAAAAAGGAGACAGATTGCACATGAAAATCACATTTTTCGGCCTTAACGTACAGTTGGTTTTCATATAATCGCTGTAGTACAGTCCTGACGTGGTGAACGTGTTGCTCCTCATCCCGTGAGTAGATCAATATATCATCCAAATACACAAATACGAAAACGTTCAAAAAGTCTCTTAAAACGTCATTAACTAACGTCTAAAATATTGCAGGGGCATTGGTGAGACCAAATGGCATGACTAGGTACTCAAAGTGTCCCAGTGGTGTCTTAAATGCCGTCTTCCACTCATCACCTTCTTTGATTCGGACGAGGTGATAAGCGTTTCGAAGATCTAATTTGGAAAATATTTTGGCAGAGTGTAATTGTTCATGGATAGAGTCTATAAGAGGTAATGGATATTTGTTTTTAATTGTGATCTGATTTAGTCCTCTATAGTCTATGCAGGGACGTAAAGTCTTGTCCTTCTTAGCCACAAAGAAGAATCCCGCACCAACAGGAGAGGTGGAGGGACGAATTATGCCTGAGTTCAATGATTCAGATATATACTCTTTCATAGAGTCACGTTCTGGACCAGACAAATTGTAAAGGCGGCTAGAAGGAAGAGGAGCCCCTGGTAATAAATCAATAGCACAATCATACGGGCGGTGCGATGGTAATGACAAGGCCCTTTGTTTACTAAATGCAGGGGTAAGGTCATGGTAAACACTAGGAATTTTAGACATATCGACTGGATCGGGTGCCTCAGGATGTTTAATAGTGGAAGGAACAGCAGTTCTTAAACAGTTCATTAAACAGTGTGGGCTCCACTGTTCTATTCTATTAACCCTCCAATTAATTATGGGGTTGTGATCTTTAAGCCAAGGAAAACCCAAGACAAGCTGTGTAACGGGTGACTCGAATACAAAGAACTCACTGTGTTCATGATGGTTCCCGGAGATCATGAGGTGTACTGGTACAGTCTTCTTAAACACTGAAGCGAACTTTTGACCTGTCAGCCCAGCCATTGTCAGAGGCGTGGGGAGAAGTTGTGTGGGGATGGATAGAAGTTCCACCAAGTCCTGGCTAATGAGGTTCTGCTCGGCCCCAGAATCCACTAGAGCAACAACAGATTTACTTTCTCTATTACTGATAATGGTGGTGTTGAGTTCCAAGCGGGAGACAGGTGTAGTGGACTAGGCCTATGTCAAAACTGACCAGATGGACAGAAACTGTCATTTCA
>NC_056514.1:1574498-1576438 GCF_014905685.2 Nematolebias whitei
TATAGGCAGAAACATGGGTGTGCTATGGGGTCTCCAGTTTCTCCTATTGTTGCCAACCTGTACATGGAGGAGGTAGAAAAGAGAGCCTTGACATCCTTTTCAGGGACACTACCAAGTCATTGGTTCAGGTATGTTGACGACACCTGGGTTAAAATTAAATCTCAGGAAGTCCAACATTTTACTGACCACATCAACTCTGTGGATAAATACATCAAGTTCACACGAGAAGATGTAAAAAATGGCAAGTCGGCTTTCTTGGACTGTGAGGTCTCAGTCTCTGATAGAGGACATTTGCAAACCGAGGTGTACAGCAAACCCACCCACACAGACCAGTATTTGCAGTTTGACTCCCATCACCCTTTGGAGCACAAGTTAGGAGTCATCAGGACTCTGTATCACAGAGCAGACAGCATCCCCACTAGCTTGTTAGCCAGGCAGAAGGAGAAATCCTACACAAAACAGGCTCTAGAGCAATGTGGATATCCTAACTGGGCCTTCCTGAAAGCAGAGAAGAAACCCAAACAGGACTCCAGTCAGCCATCAGGTGAAAAGTAGGAACCCAGACCCAGACCAGTGGTCATTCCGTATGTTGAGGGGGTATCAGAGAAACTGAGACGTTTATTTTCTAAACATAACGTCCCAGTGGCTTTTAAACCCCAAAATACATTACGGCAAAGACTGGTTCATCCCAAAGATCCAGTCCCCCGGCACAAACAGAGTAATGTTGTGTATGTTGTTCAGTGTCAGGAGGGCTGTGATCAGTGTTACATCGGGGAAACAAAACAGCCACTGGCCAAAAGGATGGCCCAGCACAGAAGATCAACATCATCAGGCCAGGACTCTGCGGTCTACACTCATCTCCTGGCCAGTAGTCACTCTTTCAGGGATGAAGATGTGCACATCCTGGATAGAGAGGAACAATAGTTTGAGAGAGGAGTAAAGGAGGCCATCTTTGTGAAAAGAAATCGTCCATTGTTAAACAGGGTTGGAGGCCTACGTGTTCAATTGTGCCCCTCTTACAATGCTGTGATTGCTTGTATCACTCAGCCCTCTGTGAATAGTAAACAGCCATCAGTGTGCTAATGATCCATTGTTAGGCTGATGGTCCTTCTTGAGCATGTGATCAGCTGGTTTTGGTTGTCAGCAGCAAACTGGTTGATCCACTCTAAGAAGGTGCTATTTAAGAGACTGAGCAGAAAACAGCACCTCAGACTGAGGAAGTCTGTTGGATGAGAGACGAAAAGTTTCTAGATTTTTTTTTTTTTGCTTTGTTTTGCTTTTGTTTGTTTGAATGTCCAGAGGACCAGATTGAACTTTTTTGGATGATCACAGCTACTGAGTCAGCCATCCGCAACAACAAAATTAAAGAGGCTGAAGCAGAACAGCTCAGAATCAAAGTTTCAGCCTGCCTCAGCAATGCCAAACCACCACCTTCCAACATCAGTAGAGAGGAGAGGGATGCACTCACCACTCTTAGCAAGGACAAAAACATCATCATTCTCCCAGCAGACAAAGGAAGGTGCACAGTGATTTTGAACCAGAAAGACTATCATGAGAAAGTTATGACACTCCTTAGTGACGTAAACACTTATGAACCTCTGAAAAGAGATCCAGGAAGTGGTTACAAGAAGAAGTTAATAGATTGCCTGAAAACTTTGGAGCAGGACAAGGCTATTGACCGTATTCTGTACCACAGACTGTACCCAGGGGAGGCCACACCTAGTCTGTATGGTTTACCTAAAATCCACAAACAAGGTGTACCTTTAAGACCTATTGTTAGCATGATTAACTCTGTCACTTACAATGTTTCCAAATATCTGGCGTCTGTACTCATCCCTTTAGTTGGCAGCTCAGAACACCACATACAGAACACCATGGACTTTGTGGATAAGTTGAGGGATGTCATCATGGAGACTGATGAAACAATGGTCTCTTTTGAT
>NC_056514.1:1576538-1580149 GCF_014905685.2 Nematolebias whitei
TTGATTTGAATCCAGAAATACAGTTTGACCCATCCTGAGACTTTCTTTCTTGAATTAATCAAGTGGAAAAGACAATTCTCTATGATCATTACTATTTTACAAATGTTTGATAATCAAATTGTGTTAGTTCAGACAATGTTTACATGTGGAAGTGAACTACTCATTTTTATTTACTTAAACAGTAGTAATGATTTTTATTCCTCATTCAAAGAAGAAATCAGGGTAATATGCATTTCTTGATTTTTCTGTCTTCAATGAGCAAATTTGTAAGTGTGTTAAAGTTCGAGGTTCGGTCAACTAAAAAGTTTACTGAAAAGAAATGTCATGTTTAACTTTCACAGCAGATACTAGGAGGAGAGACGCCACTAAACTGGTTTTGTGAACCATAATCTTTCTGTCTGTTCTTAAACAATCCTTGACTTTCCATAACACCTTACATCACAAACCACACCTCTGTTCTGGTCCATCCACGAATCAGAAAGCTCTCAAATGAACCGGAAGTATAGCCGTTTAAATGTGGCAACTTCCCAGTTCAACAGAGGAGTTTTCAGAGTTCAACAGTAGAGTTGAGAAGAGATGGGTTACAGAGTTTCAGAGTTCAAGAGTCCAGAGTTCTGAAGGAGTTCAGAGTTCTTGGAATCCAGAATGCAGAGCTGAACCAGAGACGATTTTGGGAATTATAACTTCTGTTTGGATAACCTCGCACGACTCTCGAGATATTTTAGCTGTCCTCACGGAGACGCTGAAAGAGTCAAAAGGAGAGCTCTACACCGACGCTGAAGCTATCGTCTGCAAGGTAAAAGTTCTATTTCGACCAAGCGTACCGTTGGCCAAGCTGATTTCAATGGAGCGTGCTGTTCTGGTTAAAACAGATAAATTCCCTCACACATCTCTCTGTAAGATAAATCTCAATTTTCCATCTTTAAACTCTCCTTTCTGCTAGAAAATTAATCCAGATGTTTTCATTAATGTCTGTGGTGAAGCAACGGAAAACCATGGCCGTATGGTTTTCCTGGTTGTAAAACTGATTAATTGATGTCTGCTGTTTTAGCTGAAAAGTGAAAACAATCGCCGTATTGTTCTCACTTCCTGTAAAACTAGCCATGTTGTTATTTTCATATTTTGCCAAATTAATGTAAATGTTTGATGTTAAACTTTGATTCTGTAAAATAAATGACCGCATTCATTTTGATGGGTCAAAGATAAACAACGTCTCTCGTTACATTTCTGTTAAATTCAATGCACGCATGTTACACAGTCAGAAAAATGAAGAACCCGTTTAATGTATATCTCTATATAATTATATATCTCAGCATCTGTTCATACTACATCTGGTGGCTCGTGACGGTTCATAAATGACTGTGTATTCGTGTAAAGATTGATTTTACGTGTTGGCATGAAGAAAAATAACAGTTTGTCAGCTGTGTTGAACGCAGCGTGCAGAAGCTGCCGCTCGGAGCTTGACGCTGCATGTTTACGCTGGGATGTTTAAAGCTGAAATAGTGTCATTGAGTCTTTATGAAAGCTGAAATTGTACGTCTGTTATGTGAACATAAGCTGGTTTTGAGCTGTGGAAACGCTGTTTTCTGTTTAAACTGGTCCAAACGGACAGAGACCCGGTTCTGGTTCCGGCTCGGTTCTGAGAAAGATCGAACGAGTTGTTTAAATAGTTTAAAAGACGTTTTTGAGACCGGAGCAACGACTCCGTGCAGCTGGGAGCTTATCGTTACATCTTTTAACAGAAAAAAGTGCATTTTGACAGTTTAAAAGACGAAAAAAGTTGACGGACTTGTTCAGATAAATCATGCTAGCTGGGAAAACGTCTGTGATTGGTTGAAAAAGACCGTGTGTAACATTTTGATTGGCTGACAGACGTGTCAGTAGTGACTAACTTTGACGTGTCAGGTTGTGCTGCTTTGTCATTAGTGATTTCAGTCACGTGACCCGGAAATGAAAACTCGTTTTCATAGGGAAATAAAATCTGCTTTTTAAAGTTCAAAAACGCTTTAAAAGCTGTATTCTGATGCGCTGCTTTAGTTCTTCGAAGTCTAATTGCTAAAATTTTGCCACGTTTGTGTAAAAAATCCGTTCAGAAATGTTGGTTTTAACCGAGTCTAGCCGATGCTAATTTTAAACTAACAGCTAACGACCGGACGCCACAGGAAGTCATAGCGACCCCTACTGGACAACACTAACAGTGTCTGAGTTAAAATTAATAAGGTTGTGCTGCCACCTTCTGGAGAGACTTGAGATCACAGGTTTTCACTTCGCTTTTTAGGTTATTTTAGTGAAATTAAACGTATTTTCTTTTTTTAAAGGCATTTTTGAGTTAATAAACGTTCCTCAAAGCTGAATAATCACTGTTATCTTGCATTTAAAAAGTTATAAAGGTATTTATGCAAAGAGGCATTTACCAAACACAACTTTATTCACTGATAATTCCTTATAAAAAGGTACAAAATAAAAGTTAGAAACTTTTTAAAAAAAAGAAACAGTTACAGATATTCACAGAGTTGAAAAAAGTTTACTCATTTGCTAAAAGATAATGCACGTTTAATTGGTAAATCACTAAATAAGAGTAAATATATCAGACAAAGAGACTTTTCTGATTTTATTTATTTTGGAAAAACCTAAAACATTAAATTCTCCTATTTAATTTTTAAATAGAGGAAAAATGGCAAGCGAAGAAGAAGAAGAGCACCCTTTCAACTCCCAATCAAATGATGATATCATTTTGGGGGCTTTACATATTTTAACACATTCAATTCTTGGCAAGCAAATAGAGCAATTAGAACAACTCGATGAAATTCAAAGAGAACAAGAGCTGAGAAGTCTGGCAGCAGGAACATTAGAGCCAGAGAGTAAAAAGTCTAGCCAGGAACGGTTAGCAAAAATCTCTCTGCTTCTAAAAGCAGAATTGGATGAACGGTCGGAACGCATTGTCTCACTGTCTAAAACACATGAGAGGGAGCTCTCAGAGATGCAGGCGTTATTACAAACTCAATCTTATGACAAGATTAGTGAAAAAGACCGTCAATACCAAGCTGCGTGCTTAGACAATGAACAGCTACAAAAAGAGTTGCAGCTCGCAAAAATGGAGCTGGAAGAACGCAGAATGGATAAACACACATTACTGGAGCTATATATGCGTTTACAAAGTGATTACCAAACGTCCCAGGAACATTTAAAAAAATGTGAGGAGAAACTAAAAGCAGCAACAGATAAAGGTAATGAAGAGGGGCAAGGTGGTCTGGAATCCAAACCAGACCCTGAACAGAGTCGGGATAATACACCAAAACCTCAACGACCCTTTTACTCACCCGGTGCTTTTAGACCCATCCAAACACCTACACAAATGGGCAGAGTAACACCCCCACTACCAACCACGCATGTGAGACCATTGATATCTACTCCTTCAATGGATGATTTGCAAAAAATCTCAAAATATGTACAACGCTTTGTACCTGGACCGATGGGCTCATCTGGAACAAAAGCGTACCTCAGAGATCTGGAGTTCAGATTGAGATCTTATCCTAATGCTACGCTAGAGGATAAGATCAGTCTGATACGGCTCACTTCGGACAGAGAGGTGTTTACCTTCATCGAGCGTC
>NC_056514.1:1595149-1607149 GCF_014905685.2 Nematolebias whitei
TGATGTTTTTGTCCTTGCTAAGAGTGGTGAGTGCATCCCTCTCCTCTTTACTGATGTTGGAAGGTGGTGGTTTGGCATTGCTGAGGCAGGCTGAAACTTTTGCAAACTGAGGTGTACCGCAAACCCACCCACACAGACCAGTATTTGCAGTTTTGACTCCCATCACCCTTTGGAGCACAAGTTAGGAGTCATCAGGACTCTGTATCACAGAGCAGACAGTGTCCCCACTAGCTCAGGAGCCAGGCAGAAGGAGAAATCCCACACAAGACAGGCTCTAGAGCAATGTGGATATCCTAACTGGGCCTTCCATATTGGATGATGTTTCCTTGCAATATAACTGTTGGAATAATCTAGGGGGTGCACTAGAGTCATATGTTAAACAACATCAGTGTGTCCATAAGTGCTCACTGATCACGTACAATAAATCTGGTGCAGATCAGATGATGTATCACTGAGCTATACCTGTAAGAATAATGTAGGTGGCGCTGTGGAGGCTATTGGCCACTTATCATGGATACCTGTTCAAGGGGTGGATAATGATTGATCATAGTGATTTTGGTGCACCTCGGCTGAAATCTGTGTATTTTAGAGCCAAACGTATTGCAACAGTGTCACTTCTTGATCTGCCATGCCCACATCCTCTAGCAAAAACGGTTTGCATTTTAAATCAAGTCAGACTATTTTATCTGTCTTCTAACACAGGATCATCCTGATTAGATCAATGGTGTCAAAGAAGGAGCATTCTGAGTTAAAAAAAGAGACTTCCTGTTCCGAGGGGGCGTGGCTTTGATAACGTCATAATATGACAACAGTGGATCGTCGGACATCCCACAAGGATGAGTCATACCAAGTTTGGCGCATTTCGGTCTTTCACTGTGAAAGTTATAGCGTTTGGAAATTTATGGCATGAAGCGCAACTTTGAGGCCTGGCCACACCCCTTTAACATAAACGAAAACGCAAGCTTTTGATAACTGTTATGCCCCAATGTGTTAAGGGCATATTCTCAAAGTTTGAAGGCAATCACTCAAAATCCCTAGGAGGATTTCGTTAAAATTCGTCATTAGAAATGTCCAAAAATGACCCTTTGACCCAAAATGGCCGACTTCCTCTTGGTTTTGGACCTGGGCTCCAAGAGACTTTTTCATAGGTCCTGAGACGATACAGATGTTCACCGAGTTGAACAGAGCGAGGGGGAAGCAGAGCAAAGGTGGTGTTTTCAAAGGAAATTAAGTACATTTGACAAATGACCGATGCAGCGATAACAGTTCGACCCAAGTTCTCCAAAGTGTGGGAGCACTTGATGCTTCAAAAAGATAAAAAACTGTGCGACATGCAGCTTTGAAAAAGTGATGACATGACACAGTAGAACCACGGAGTTAAATGTAAACATGTTGGAGTCAAGGGAGCTCAGCAGCAGATACAACATGTCTCACTACCAAATCGTCGTGTTGGCAGGTAAGTCTACAATATCCACATTTGTTCTGTTTCCAAGTAACAAAACGTAACGTCAGTTTTTCTGGTAGCTGAAGCTGCTGCTTGTTTATCTGATTAATGACAGTGATAGAGAATGTGTGTGTTACTTTTTATTTAATTTAATGGGTACAAGCAGTGTTTAAATGTGATTTATAAATAAATCTAACACAAAGATAGTAATAATTTAATGATTAAGCTTCACGTTTTAATTTGCTGGCAAAGTTTGGGTGAAGACACTGCATGTATGGCAGGATGAATTGCATTTAAACAGGAATTAAAGTAATTTATTACGTCTACTCAAATGTGCGCAATTAAGTATTGCGTGTGTGTCATACTTTTTATTTCAATTTAATTGGTATAAGCGGTGTTTAAATGTGATTTATAAATAAATCTAACACAAAGATAATAATTTAATGATTAAGCTTCAACTTTTAATTTGCTGGCAAAGTCTGAAGACACTGCAGGTATGGCAGGATGAATTGCATTTAAACAGGAATTAAAGTAATTTAATACATCTACTCAAATGTGCACAATTAAGTATTTTGTGTGTGTGTGTGTGTGCGCGCGTGTGTGTGTGTGTGTGAGTGTGTGTGTTGAACTGCTCTTTGAGCTACTTTTGCCTTAACCCAACACTGTAAGTGAAAGAAGGCATTTCTTGAGTTGCTATAAATTATGCTATAATACATATTTAATCTTTCATTCCAGAAAACAACAACAAACAATGACAGCCTTCATGATGGAAAGACATCAGGGACACCACAACAAGCAGCTGTCTTGACTGAAAGCATCCTTAACATGATCGTCACTGACATGAGGCCTCTGTCAATTTTTGAAGACGAAGTCTTCACTACAATGATCCACACTTTTAATCCAGGTTACAATAATCCACACTTTTAATCCAGGTTACAATAATCCACACTTTTAATCCAGGTTACAATAATCCACACTTTTAATCCAGGTTACACTCTTCCCTCAAGGACACATTTTACAAAGTAGACTATATATTGCGCAGGTATAAAGCATAAATTTGTATAAATTTTTGTGTACATTTATTTTTTTGAAGCTATTTGACTAACTTTTTTTTTATTTTATTATTCAATATTTTACTAGCAGAACAGTCAAATAGCAACCTATTTTTTGTGTGAATGGCTATGTCAATCAAATGTTCAATTTTGGAATAAAGGGGTGGAAATTAAAACGTTGTTTTTTCCACCATCAACACCATCGACCATGAAATCCTCATTGCTAGGTTGGAGCAGTGGGTGGGCATCACAGGGTCAGCCCTCAATTGGTTCAGATCCTACCTCACTGACAGATCCTTTTGTGTCTCCATCAAGGATTTTAGTTCTGCAGCGACAGAGCTTAAATGGGGGGGTTCCGCAGGGGTCCGTCCTGGGTCCCCTCCTATTCTCTCTATACCTGCTGCCACTTGGTGCTATTTTCTGGAAACACAACATACCATTTCACTTCTACGCCGACGACTGTCAAATTTACTTCCCCCTAAGACACAATGGTACATGCTCTATTCAACCTCTGCTCGACTGCCTGGCTGACATCAGGGACTGGATGGCTTTAAACTTCTTAAGTTTCAATGAAAAGAAGTCTGAAGTCATATTGTTCCCTCCCAATGACACGATCACAAACCACTGTATCGACCTCTCCGCTCTAACCCTGTCAGAAAAACAAAGAGTCACTAATCTGGGTGTGATAATGGACCCTTCCCTGAAACTTAACAATCATGTAAACATGGTTGTTAAATCATGTTTTTTCCAACTGAGGCAGCTGTCTAAACTGAAGCCCATATGTCCAAAAATAACCTGGAGACAGTAATACATGCATTCATTACATCTAGGCTTGAGTACTGCAATTCACTCCTGTTTGGTATCAGTCAGACCTCCATTGCACGACTACAACTGGTCCAGAATGCAGCAGCCTGATTTTTAACAGTACAGGCAAAAGAGAGCACATTACATCAGTTTTGGCCTCACTACACTGGCTACCGGTTCACCTTCGAATCCAGTTCAAAATAATCCTGTATGTCTACAAATCGCTGAACAGTCCCCCCCCCCCCCATCTCTTTGATCTGCTACAACCGTATGTCCCACCACGTTCCCTGAGGTCAGCGGACCAATTGCTCCTCACAGTTCCAGGAACTTGGCTTAAGTGCAGAGGTGACAGGGCCTTCTCTGTAGCTGGACCAAGACTTTGGAACGAGTTACCTCTGCTTGTCAGACTGGCCCCCTCCCTCTAGGTTTTCAAATCCTGTTTAAAACTCACTACTATTCAGTAGCTTTCAACACCAGAGGATCTGTGTTTTGAACCTGTACGCTCCACACTGGTTTGTCGTCATGTTTATTATCTGCATCGATTTTATGTCTATATTTTTGATTTACTTCATTTTGTATATTGTTTCATGTGTTGTCTATTGTTCTGTCTGTACAGCACTTTGGTTGGCCTTGTAGCTGTTTTAAGTGCTCCATAAATAAAATGGTATGGTATGGTATATCCAGCAGGACATGCCTCATTGAGAGCAGAGAAAAAGTTTGGCTAATGCCAAGTCTCTGGAAAGCACATAATATCCAAATCCTTATCCAGAATGTGCTCCTGGATAAGGCATGCTTTATTAGTCAAGGACTGCACATTGAAAAGCTCGATTTTAAGATAAGGCACAGCCATGTATTTTTTAATAAGCTTGAGAAGATTAAAATCCACTCCACGTTTTCCATCCTGCACCCGAGAGGACGCTGGAACTGCTGTAATCATGTCAGGACTACAAATCCCAAGAGCCGCAGTGTTCTGATGACGTGAGCGCCATGCGCCGGAACGCTCAGCTGACCAGATGACCGGTATGGAGGACCCAGTCCGATTAAAAATATGCTTTCTCGGGGAGCTTCTGTGGGCATAAGGAGGACGTTGAAAAAGACCCAGTCTTTTTATGATGGAAACATCCAGAAGATCCACATGGACATTGCAGTTATTAAGGCTCAACAGCTCCCCAGCAGAGTAGCAGGAATACAAAATAGCAGAGTCTCCCTAACAACAAAAAAAACATCATCTGAAGCCGCAAGCTGTCCACAATGGTGAATAAAATCGGGGAAAAATAAAAATACTTTAAAATGTTAGCATCCAGATGGAGAAGCAGCGAACAAACAACGTTAGCGTCCTCTCACAGATGAGCTGCTTATGATATCATATATATATATATATATATCCTCGCAGACATGTAAGAGCAGGGTTCGTGTCTGAATAATGTAGAATGCAGGCAAAAGCATGGATTCTATGCGCATTGACGGCCATGAAAAGACAAACACCCCCTCACCTCCAATCTTCTGCCCCTTTTATTCAGCTGCACATGTCTGCTGACCGTTAATAAATATATAAGCAGTTAAAGCTTAATTAAAAGTGTCAGGGGGAGGGGGCTTTGGGTTCTGACCTATAATTATTGTTAATTAGTCAGTTCGGGTCATGTTCGGAAAGGATGGCTATAGGCAGTGGCCGAGTCGGGTTGGATATTTTGAGCCCAAATGCAATTCTACACTGTGAATGCTTCTGACTTGCCCTTGACGAAGATGGTCGCTCTTCTTCCCTCTCTCCATCCCTACTTTACTCTTTGTCTTGTGAACCTTTTTCAGAGCCCCTTTTTGCATACATTCCAAACTGTAAACTATGTTCAGCTGGTCTATCAATGCAATTGATCAAATTTTCTCAACAAGAAGACAGGGTGAAGGAGAGCCCTTTTATCTCAGAAACATAATTTGATTTATGATAACTGGATTCTGCTTTTTGGAGTCAGTGTAAATCTGAATTATTAACAAATTTGGAAATGTCAGCAGCGGTTTAAGCTGTCTGGAATGTGTGTGCCAGGAATGGCAGCACTTAGACTCTGTGCGAACTATCTGTGGACCTGTATCAGAGCTGAGCAGACAGGACTGTGGAATTTCTGGCAGACGGTTGGAAGGAATAGACCTTGGAGAAGTTGTAAGCCTGACTTTGGCATAAGTAATCATAGTCTGTTTGGTGTCAGCATGAGATGTATTAGAGAGACTGTAAAGGCAGACACAGAAATTAACGAGCTCGGCCTGACCCAGTGTTGAACAGTGTTGACACTGGATGGTCCAGTGCTGGCACTGGATGTTATGGAAACGAGATGCTTTGCTGCTGCTCACCCCCCATCCTGATATGACTTTTGGCATTGATGCAACTTTAGCTTTTTGAAATATTGACCTTTTTATGCCATTTTTCCCACAGAAAATTAATAGAGCTCATTTTACAACTTTCAAATCTTGAGATCTGTTTACAACCTTTTAATGTTCCTTTCACATTTTGTTCTGGTTCAGCCCCCCACCCCCACCCCCCACCCCACCCCAAATAACATTTGTGGACCCTATCAGAACCTACCTGTGGACCCTATCATTTATATTTTGCTGCCTTACACTGTGCACTGTGTACAAGGACTCGGTGTGAGAGATCTTTTTTTTACACCCTCTCTCCTTATGTTTTCTTCCTCTTTTCTTATCTAAGCAATAAGGGCAACACTTCATAGAAGCTGCAGCCCTGGTACACTTTGGTCTACCCTTCAGCTGTACGGAACGTAATTTTGCTGTACTTAACTGTGCAATGACAATAAAGCCGATTCTGATTCATATGTTGAAGCTGTCCTAAATGTTCTTTATTTGAAGCTCACAGCTGTCTGTTTGTTTCCTTTAGCTCTACAGGTTGACCTGGTGGTCCAGACACAGCCTAGAGCCATGTACAGACTTTGCAGTGACAGAGACACCACCGGACCCAGAGATCTGGACCAGCTCCAACACTGACCAAGGGCCACAGCATACATGGAAAAGAATGGGGATGTGGCTATGTGGTTTGAGTAGTCCAAGTTCTCAAACTGCATATCCACAGAGTGAAAGCTGTGATGTGAACTATCTGCAAGAGAAGCCTGTGTGGAGAACAGTCTGCAACGTCAATGCACTGCTATTGCTAGCTGTCAATGTCTTTCTCTGGGGATATTTTGCATAGTGTGCAGATGTCTGGAAAATATGGAAATGTTGATTTTAACTTTATGTGTAGAAATTGTTATTTTCTGATTCTGATGACTTGATTGAACAGCGTTGGACCTTTATCTTTTGCTTTTCCTCTTTTTCTTTTCTCTTTTTCCTAAACTGGGCACCTGAATGATTTGACCTGTTCTGGTCCTTCCATGTGTGTAATTGACACTTGAGTGGAGTAGGTTATCACCGCAGATCCCTAAACATTAGTCAAAATAACTTAGGCCTAAACTAAGTCACCTTCCTTGGTGTGCAGATTTATTTGTTAATTTTTAATTTTTTGTTTTTAATTTCACAAAAATAAGCTGTGAACTATTAAGTCTATTCACAATATTATGAATGAAATGTCCTTTGTTGGAAGCAATCAATCAATTTGAGCACTTGTTGCCACACTTGCATAGATGCTACCCTGGGAAGCTGCCTAAATTGCCCATATCAGAAATGGCCACTGGCCACATCTTCGTTTAAGTGCATTCACTGTGGTGATGCCTGAGTAAGCAAGCAGTCGAAAGATAAACAAACAACTTTACATTGTGTGATGAACCAGCTCCCATCCATGACAAACAAAAACAGGGAGACCAGACAGATAATCATATTGAGTACTTTTATTTTGTTGGGGGAGTGGTGGCGCAGAGGTTAGAGAGGTGGGCCTGTGATCCGAAGATCGCCGGTTCATGCCCCGGCCCCGATAACATCAAAATTGTGGGTGGGGTGGGTGAAACACCCACACTTGCCCCCACCCTCATTCGCCCCACTCTGGGCCCATGAGCAAGGCCCTTAACCCCCACCATGTGCTCCCTAAACAGGTCTCTCTTGAAAATGAGTTCTCGTGGCTCAATGAGACTAACCTGGATAAATAAAGGCTAAATGAAAAAAAATGTTACCGTTTTCAGTTCAGTCATCCTTCTTCTTCTTCTTTCGGCATTTCCCTCTTCAGGGGTCACCATGCAAGTCATCCTCCTCAAATTCACTCTGTCCTCACTCCAACTAGCTTTATGTCCTCTCTAACTGCATCCATATATCTCCTCTTTGGCCTTCCTCATTGTCTTTTTCCTGGCAGCTGCATTTCTAACATCCTTCTACCAATATACCCATGGTCCCTCCTCTTGACATGTCCTAACCATCTCAGTCTGGCCTCCCTAACTTTATCTCCCAGTTGTTCAACCTGTGCTGTACCTCTGATTATCTCATTCCTAATCTTATCCAGCCTTGTCACTCCTAAGGAGAACCTTAGCATCTTCATTTCTGCCACTTCCAGTTCTTTTTCCTGTCTTTGTGTCAATGCCACTGTCTCCAGACCATACAATATAGCTGGTCTCACCACTGTCTTGTAAACTTTTCCTTTGACATTTGCTGACACCCTTTTGTCACAAATCACTCCTGAAACTTTTCTCCATCCACTCCATCCTGCCTGGACTCTCTTTTTCACTTCTTTACCACATTCCCCATTTCCCTGGACAGTGGACCCCAAGTACTTGAAGTCCTGCACCTTTGTGACCTCTGCTCCTTGTAGCCTCACTGTTCCACCAGCCTCCCTCTCATTTACACACATGTACTCTGTCTTACTACGGCTGACTTTCATTCCTCTTCTTTCAAGTGCATACCTCCACGTCTCCAAGTTCTCTTCCACCTGTTCCATGTTCTCACCACAGATCACAATGTCATCTGCAAACATCATCGTCCATGGGGATTCTTGCCTGACCTCATCTGTTAGTCAGTCCATCACCAGAGCAAACAAGAAGGGGCTCAGAGCCGATCCTTGAAGCAATCCCACCTCCACCTTCAAGTTATCTGTCACTCCTACAGTACATCTCACCACTGTCCTGCTGTCCTTATACATGTCCTGTACCAGTCTAACATACTTTTCTGCCACTCCAAATTCCCTCATGCAATACCACACCTCCTCCCTCAGCACTCTGTCATATGCTTTTTCTAAATCCACAAAGACACAATGGAGTTCTTTCTGACCCTTTCTGTACTTCTCCATCAGCATCCTCAAAGCAAAGATGGAATCTGTGGTGCTCTTTCTTGGCATTAAACCATACTGCTGCTCACAGATAGTCACCTCTCATCTAAGTCTTGCTTCCACAACTCTCTCCCAGATCTTCATTGTGTGACTCATCAACTTAATTCCCCTGTAGTTGCTACAACTCTGTACATCACCCTTGTTCTTAAAAATGGGCACCAGCACACTTCTTCTCCATTCCTGAGGCATTTTCTCATCCTCAAATATGCCATTGAATATTTGAGTCAAAAACCTCATTGCCATCTCTCCAAGATATTTCCAAACCTCCACTGGTATGTCATCAGGTCCTACTGCCTTCCACTTCTTCATTCTTTTCAGAGCTTTCTGGACTTCATCCTCACTAATCTTTCCCACTTCCTGGTCCACAGTTGATATGACCTCTACTCTTCTTTCTCTTTCATTCTCTTCATTCATTAGCTCCTCAAAGTACTCATTCCATCTTCCCGTCACACTCTCCTCACTTGTTAAAACATTACCATTCTAATCTTTAATAAGCCTAACCTCCTGCACATCCTTTCCAGCCTGATCCCTCTATCTTGCCAATTGGTACAAGTCCTTCTCGCCCTCTTTAGTGTCCAGTCTCCTATACAACTCATCATATGCCCTCTGCTTTGCCTTAGCTACTTCTGTCTTTGCTCTACGTCCCATCTCCTTATATTCCTGTCTCCTCTCTTCAGTCCTCTCACTGTCATATTTCTTCTTGGTAATCTTTTTCTTTGAACGGCATCCTGCACTTCACCACCAGGTTTCCTTATCATCCATTCTCTGTCCAGATGACACACCAAGTACCTTCCTACCTGTCTCTCTAAATGCTGTTGCTGTAGTAGCCCAGTCATTTGGAAGCTCTTTCTTACTACCCAGAGCCTTTAATAGCGCCTCTCTGAAATTCTCACAACATTCTTCCTTCTTCATCTGCCACCATTTGGTCTTCTTCTCTGATTTTACTCTTTTTCTCTTCTTCACAACAACAGTCATTCTACACACAACCATAAAATGCTGTCTGTCCATGCTGTCCCCTGCCACAACCTTACAGTCTCCAATCTCCCTCAGGTTTCCTCTTCTACACAGAATGTAGTCGACCTGCATACTCCTTCTTCAACTCTTATAGGTCACTTTATGTTCCTCCCTCTTTTGGAAATAGGTATTGACTATAGCCATTTCCATTCTCTTGGCAAAATCCACCACCATCTGTCCTTCCTGGTTTCTTTCCTTGACACCAAAACTACCCATTACTTCCTCATCCCCTCTGTTTCCTTCACCAACATGTCCATTCAGGTCTGCGCCGATCACCACTCTCTCCTCCCTGGGAATACTCTCTATCACTTCATCCAGATCTTTCCAATATGTATCTTTCTCCTCCTCATCACATCCAACCTGTGGAGCATAACCACTAATGATGTTTAGCATCAGACCTTCTACATCTACCTTTAGGCAGATCACCTTATCCTTATCCGGCACTCTCTTCACCTCTACTGCATTCTTTGCCAACTCCTCCTTTAGGACCACCCCTACTCCATTCCTCTTTCTATCCATACCATGGTAAAACAGTTTGAACCCTGCTCCAATGCTGCGAGCCTTGCTGCCCTTCCACTTGGTCTCTTGGACACATCTACAAACATCTACCTTCCTTCTCTGCATCATGTCAGCCAGCTCTCTACCTTTGCCTGTCATTGTCCCCACATTTAGAGTTGCAACCCTCAGTCCTACATTCTTCACTTTCCTCTTCTCCCTCTGTCTCCTTACACGTTTCCCTCCTCGTGGTCTTCGACTATCAGTAGCACAATTTCCGCCGGCACCCTGTTTGTCAACAGCATCGGTGGCGGACGTTGTTAACCCGGGCCTCGACCAATCTGGTATGGTTTTACTTTGATGAACTCGCATTATTGTTTTGACAAAAGTGTTTTACATCGGATGCCATTCCTGACACAACCCTCACCATTTACCGGGGCTTGGGACCGGCACAAGAGATACACTGACTTGTGCTCCCTAGTGACTGTTTTTTTTTTTTTCAGTTCAGTCATTCCCTGGTGATAAACCTTCTGAAGCTGAATCTCTGGTGCAGGTATCAAATAACAATGTTTCAGAAGCTATGTGTTGGAGCTTGATTTGTTTGGCAAAAGTCATGTGATTAATGATGTCTGTAGCTTCCAAAGGGCCAAAGTGATGTCACTGCTTTGGTGACAGATTCAAAGATTAATGAGGAAATAAAATATCTGACCAATTTTTGTGTGGTTTTGTGGCACAATTTGCTTAAAAGAAAAAAAACAGCATTTATTATTAAAGCTGCAAGCAGCGTTGAAGGCCCTCGCAGCGAAGCGCCGCTGCGGCCTTACGGCGACCGCGGGAACTCCAGCGACTCTTCCCGGTCGCCATCGAGAACGCTTCTGCTACCGCCCCGCTCCCGTTCCCCGGAGTGCGCATTCACAGAACCTTTGACATCAGCTGCGACCGCGGATATAACTATTTTAATATTTAGGGGGCGCTTTAGAGTCAAAAGTTAAAAAACACTACTAATGTGTCCATAACTGCTTACTAATGACGCAACCAAAATCTGGTCCAGATCGGACGATATATGACTGAGATATAACAGTTTGATTTATCTAGGGGGCGCACTTGGGTCAAATATTAAACAACAACACCACTGTGTCCATAAGTCCTCACTAGTCAAGCACGAAAAATCTGGTGCAGATCGGACGATATATCACTGAGATATAACAGTTTGAATTATCTAGGGGCGCACTTGAGTGAAAAGTAAAACAATACCATTGTGTGTTTAAGTGCTCACTAATCACACACCAAAAATCTGGTCCAGATCGGATGACATATCACTGAGATATAACAGTTTGAATAATCTAGGGGGCGCACTTGAGACAAATTTTAAACAACAATAACAATGTGTCTAGACATGGTCACACATTATGCCACAAAAATCTGGTGCAGATCGGATGATATATCATTGAGCTATAACTGTTGGAATATTGTAGGGGGCGCTCTAGAGTCAAAATTTAAAAAACATTACTACTGTGTCCACCAGGGCTAAATAATAATACACCATAAATTTGGTGCAGATCGGCTGATATATCACTGAGACAAAACATTTTGAATATTTTAGGGGGCGCCCTTGAGTCAAATATTAAACCACAAAACTAAAATGTCCATCAGCTCTCAGTAATGACGCACCCAAAATCTGGTTCAGATCGGATTTTGTATCACTGAGATATAACTGTAAGAAGAATGTAGGTGGCGCTGTGGAGGCTCTTGGCCACTTATCATGGAACCCTGTTCAAAGGTGGATAATGATCAATCATAGTGACTTTGGTTCACCTGGGCTCAAATCTGTGCAATTTAGAGCCAAACGTATTGCAATGGCGTCACTTTTTAATTCGCCACTCTGCCACGCCCACATCCTCCAGCTATAACTGTTTGTAGTTTAAATCATGTCAGACCATGTTGTT
>NC_056514.1:1607159-1610697 GCF_014905685.2 Nematolebias whitei
TTTGCACCGTTTTGATAACTTTTGGTCCCCCATGCCTACTGAGCAAAGTGGCGCAAGTTTGAAACCGATTGAGCGAAATCCCTAGGAGGAGTTCGTTCAAATTCGCCGTGTACGAAAAGTGAAAAACGGCCAAAATTGACCCTTTGACCCAAAATGGCCGACTTCCTGTTGGGTTTAAGGCATACCTCCAAGAGACTTTTTTTCATTATTCAGTGGGTTGTACATGTGTACCAAATTTCAGCTCTCTAGGTCTTACCAGTTGTCATATCTCACGTTAGGGGGCGCTGTGGAGCAGTTTGGCCACGCCCACTTTTGGTTCCATTAAATACCTCAAATTTCTCGCAGGGGACAATTTTGGGTCAAATATGGTGAGTTTTCGAATATGTTAAGGGCAGCGCTTAGCTGCTCGGGCCTAATTCAGCAAAGCGCAACGAAGGCCTATTGTAATCGCTCTGTTCAGGCCCAAGCTGCAATTTTTTCCGCCAAATGATTTGGCGTTTTGGGGGCCTTAACATACCCCAAAAGTCACCAAATTTGGCGGACGCATCAGGACTGGTGAAAAATTACGTATTTTAAGGGTGTGGCAAAAATCGTAACAGAAACGGCTCAAGAGCGCCACCTAGAAATTTTCAAAATACCCTCCGCATTAACCTTAGTTTTGCCTGGAAACATGAAATTTGTTAAGCTTGTCCAAATCCCCAAGATGCACAGAAAACCCTCTGGTACCAATGTTGTACGATAAACAGGAAGGCGGCCATTTCAGAATGCCGGCCCAATTTTCACACCTTTTTGGCGGTTTACAGCCTCCGCATTTGAATAAACTCTTCCTATGGATTTCACTCAATCGGTTTCAAACTCGGCCATTTTGGTCAAAAAAGCATGGGAGACGCAAAGTTATCTAAATGGTGCATTTCGGAGCATGCTGAAGGGGCGGGGCCAGACCTCAAAGTTTGACATTTAGCAATGAAAAACGAAACACTGATAGCTCCTACACGAAAACTGTCTGAGACATCAAACCTTCAGTGATTGATCCACATCCAGTTCCCTGCAAGACTGAAGGGTCAAATCATGGCATCACTTAAGCCACGCCCCATGACAACAGTAAGTATAAAGTTTTACATTGAACGATCCCTATCTGACCCGTTACCTGATCAGCATGATAGTGTGTCCAGTGACTGAAGACATGTTGGTGTAATTTGCTTTCCAACACTGACAGTCTTGGGTGGAGCATGTGGGTGGCATGGCGTGGCGAAGTAAGACGCAACGCCATCACCATACACTTGGCTCTAAATTCCACAGTTTTGAACTGAGGTGCACAAAAATTAGTATGATCGATTATCTACCCCTTGAACAGAAATCTATGATAAGTGGCCAATAGCCTCCACAGCGCCCACTACAATATTTTAAAACCTCAGCCCCAAGCCATTTTTGGACCGATAATTCTGAAACTCATGAACATCTGTATCTTTTCAGGACCCATGAAAAAATCTCTTGGAGCCCTGGTCCAAACTCAACAGAAAGTCGGCCATTTTGGGTCAAAGGGTCAATTTTGAGTGTTTCTAATGGCGCATTTTAACAAACTCCTCCGAGGGATTTTGATGGAATGCCTTCAAACTTGGTGAATATGCCCGTAATACATTGGAGAGTACAAGTTATCAAAAGCTTGAGTTTTCATATATGATAAAGGGGCATGGCCAGGCCTCAAAGTTGAGCTTCACACCATAAATGTCCAAACACTACAACTTTCACATTGAAAAACCAAAACGCAACAAGCTTGGCATGAGTCATCCCTGCCCAATGCCCCACAATCCTCTGTGGTCATATTCTGATGTCATCAAAGCCCCGCTCACTCAGAACAGGAAGTCACTTGTTTTGCTTGGAAAGCTTCCTCTCTGACATCCTTGACCTAATCAGTATGATGTTAGAAGACATTTAACAAGTTGGTCTGACTTGCATTAAAGCACAAACCGTTTTTGCTGGAGGATGTGGGCGTGGCGGCATGGCAAATTCAGAAGTGATGCCATTACAATACGTTTGGCTCTAAATTGTACAGATTTAAGCCAAGGTGCACCAAAATCACTATGATCGATTGTCATCCACTCCTTCAACAGAAATCCATGATAATTTGCCAATAGCCTCCAAAGTGCCACCTACATTGTTCCTACAGTTATAGTTCAGTGATACAACATCCGATCTGGACCAGATTTATTGTGCGTCATCAGTGAGGACTTTTAGACACATTGATATTGTGGTTTAACATATGACTCTAGTGCACCCCCTAGATTATTCCAACAGTTATACCTCAATGATACATCATCCAATCCACACCAGATTTTTGATGCATCATATGTGAGCATTTCTAGATACATTGTTATTGTTGTTTAACGTATGACTCAAGTGCGCCCCTACATTATTCACTATTATATCTCAATGATATATTATCCGATCTGCACCAGATTTTTTGTGCATGATCAGTGAGCACTTCTATATACATTTGTGTTGTTATTTAAAATTTGACTCGAGTGCGCCCCCTACATTTTTCCAAAAGTTATATCTCAGTGATATATTATCTGATCTGAACCAGATTTTGGGTGCATAATTAGTGAACACTTATAGACACATTTGTATTGTTTTATAACTTTTGACAAAGGCAATGTTGAAGATTAGGAAAATGCGCCCCGTGTTGAACACGTGCGGGATTGGCACGAGAGCATTCGCGATGGTGACTGGGTGGACTAACTGCAGCTCCCACGGTTGTCGTAAAGCCGGAGCGGCGCTTTGCTGGGAGGGCCTCCAATGCTTCTTGTAGCTTTAATTATTATTAATAATAATATTATTATTATTATTATTATTATTATTATTATTAACCAACAACTGTCAGCTCCGTCAGTTGGACAACAACTATAAAGAGCTTCATTTCATGCTGTGGTTTCAAGCTGATCTTTATAATTTTGGCCACAAGATAGTACCAAAGAGGAATGTATTGAAAAACAGAGTAGTGAACCCTTCTTCAAAACAAGCTTCAGTACTTGGAAAAGCTCATTTGCCACTATCACTATCATCCCCAAAACAAATTAAGGTCTGCATAGAAACCAGTACCTGTGATAGAAGGGGATGAAAAACAAAGGTTAGGATTAACCACCAACTCTTCTAATTCAAAATTCATGGAAAAGAAACCAACCAACTAACCATCCAATGAAGAAAGCACCTAACCAACTAACCAACCAAGAAACCAACCAACTTACCAAGAAACCAACTAACTAATCATCCAATCAAGAAAGCACCTAACCAACCAACCAAGAACCCAACCATCTTACCAAAAAAACCAACCAACCAACTAACAAATAAACGAACCAAACAACTTACCAAGAAAACAACCAAACAACTTACCAAGAAACCAACCAACTTACCAAGAAACCAACCAACTTACCAAGAAACCAACCA
The DNA here is from genome assembly GCF_014905685.2 of Nematolebias whitei. Classification (NCBI taxonomy): domain Eukaryota; kingdom Metazoa; phylum Chordata; class Actinopteri; order Cyprinodontiformes; family Rivulidae; genus Nematolebias; species Nematolebias whitei. The sequence continues at coordinate 1,610,604 of NC_056514.1, forward strand.
ACTAACCAACAAGAAACCAACCAACTTACCAAGAAACCAACCAACCTACCATCTTACAAAGAAAGCAACCAACCAACTGACCAAGAAGCCAACC
>NC_056514.1:1610707-1613265 GCF_014905685.2 Nematolebias whitei
AACTTACTAAGAAACCAATCAACCAACCAACAAACCAACCAACCAACTTACTGTTGTAGCCTACAGGTCTTATCTCAGACCCCAGGCCCACCTCCAGCTCAGGTAGCTTCTGGCTCGGACTCTCTTCAGAAGTAGTAATTCACACTATCTCAGTAAATCAAGGAAAAGTGTATTCATTTTACCAATTGTATTAAATCAAGGCAGGAAATATTACAGTAACAGCGCTGGCCTCCGATACAATTCGACACGAGATCAAGGACCGGAAGGGCGGATGACACGTTGCTTTACAAATATATTGGGCTGAGGCTCTGCCTTTTTCTGGGAGCGCAGCCTATCAAGTGAATAAGAGGGGCGGACTAAGTGTAATCTCATTGGATCTTATGTGAGCTGACGTGTCAGGAAACTATAACGGGTGTGGAAAGACCTATCTGCATGGTTTAGCAAGCCAGTAAGAATTTTTTATTTTTTTTAAGAGTTGCTGGCCCTGTTTAAACCAGTCAGAATCGGGTCATGATGATATTAGAATCTGTCTCTGAGCAGATCAAAACCCAGGGTCACAGTCTAGATAAAATATTTCTATCAACTCCCCCTGGTTTCGAGGGACCCAGGGGGTTTCCTCAAAAAACTCCCAGTTCAAGACCGCTGGAATTGCAAGCAATTAATTTATTTCCTCTATGTGCTTGAATGTAAACTATCCACATGTGTGCTTAGAGGATGCCATCCGGCGGTAGAATTGTGACCTGCTCAGCTCAGGTCAAATGCTTGCCCCAGCTCAAGTATATTGCCAATGGCTCTGGCACCGCCCCTAATGAGATGCATGACATTATGGAAATAGTCATAACATTGACTATATCAGTACTAAAAATATTTGATTTAAGGATTGCAAAAAGCGTTCTAAGCAAGAAAACGTTCTGATCTAAGAAAAGTTTATCAGTTCTAAACCTTAATTTTCTCTCTTTGATTCTTTAAGGTGGGCCACCCCCTGGCATGGTCCATCTGGAAAGGAAAAACTCGGTGCCTCTTTCCTTTCAATCATGCAATACTTAATTGTTTCCCAATTTATTAGCACTGATAGCTGCCGGTATTTTAGCCTGTCACAGCAGAAATGTGTGTGTAAACAAGTAGAATTTTAAGTGTTTGCGTGCTGTGTATAAATAACAGAACCTCTCAACTCCCCCTGGTGGCCTGATATAAGAACATACCACCAAGTTAACTAAAAATCTATTCACCCATTCAACCAACCCCTCAATTTAATCATGCTATCAATTTTGATATCTGAATGTCATAAGTTGAACAACCTTAAGTCCCCCCCCCCCATAGGATTTAGTCTAAAATCTGTGTTGTGGGCTAATTAATCTATATGTGTAATAATCAAAGCCAATTTCTGTTCCCTGATCCTTTGTCATGGCACGTATTACAGGTCAGCTGTGGATAATCATCATTTCATGGAAACCCCAAATCAATCTAATGCTGCGCTATTGAAATCACAAGTTTATCAACGCAATTTTACCATGTAGTAGCGTTAATCCATCATGCAATCCAACCTTATTCATCTAAAAACATGCATCTTCATTCATTCAGTCACACATTAATCAGTAATCAATTAATTAAATCATCAAATCAATCGTTAAAATTAATTATTAAATATGTATCATACTAAATTATCCTGTCCAACTATTTCAAATCAAGAAAAATGCACCATAATGACCCGTAATACTATAAGTAATACTAAAAGTTATTTCACCTACCCCATTAACACCCAATAATTAATCATTTAATCAATCATTCTATGCCACAAATTATTTTGAGAATACTTATTTTACTCAGTTAATGCTATGACTTTGATTGATATGTTAAACACCTTTTATTTTCTTTTAATTACCCCTGTATTTGGCATCATCATGTTTGATTTTTTTCCCCTGCTACTAGGAAGGCCCAGTTAGAGTTATATCACCGAGAAGTCTCCTCTAAAACCTTTTTTTTTCTAAAGAAGAAATTGTAATTTTCTCCCTCTTACAATAAAATCATCAGTTTCAGAATTAACATGTAAGAAATTTGCAACTCTACTTTCAAAGTAGTGCTTTGTAACCATATCAGTAGTTGCTCAAATTAATAATTCAAACACCTGAGCTTCGAGCTCATTTATCAAAAACTAGTACAAAGTATTAATCACCCTAACTGTAGCTTCAAATATAATCAATAACAATATTCAAGTAAGTCAGAATTCACAGTCTCAAGTGATTAGTATTGTAACCATAACCTACAGATATTTGTAATTTCAAAACAGTGTTTTATAATCATTTCAGTATAGCTGAGTGAAGCTGACACCCCACCCACTTCCAAAATTAAAGCAAATAGTCTGAATGGTTAGTGCTCCGTTAGTGCTGGTTTGTGCCGTTAAAATTTTCGTTAGTGCTGCTTTGCTTTCTGAGATATTAAAGATTAATTTTTAGGTCATCCAAAGGTCACCATCCCCCCATGTTGCTCCAAAACAGACGGGAGTGGTCTACTTTTTTAGTGCTTCGTTAGTGCTCGTTTGTTCCGGTGAAACTAGCGTT
>NC_056514.1:1613365-1614491 GCF_014905685.2 Nematolebias whitei
TTTGCTCAGTAGGCATGGGGGACCAAAAGTTATCAAAACGGTGCAAACCGACGTATGTTGAGGGGGCGGGGCCGGACCTCAAAATTATGCTTCACGCCAAAAATTTCCAAACGCTACAACTTTCACGTAGAAAAACAGAATTGCACCAAATTTGGCACGAGTCATCCCTGTCCCATGCCCGACGATACCCTGAGGTCAAATTTTGACGTCATTAAAGACCCGCCCCCTCAGAACAGGAAGTGACTTTTTTTGCTTGGAATGCTCCTTCCCTGACACTCTGGACCCAATCACGATGATCCTGTGTTAGAAGGCAGACAACAAGTTGGTCTGACTTGCTTTGAAGCGCAAAGCGTTTCCGCTGGAGGATGTGGGCGTGGCGGCGTGGCGAATTCAGAAGTGACGCCGTTACAATACGTTTGGCTCTAAATTCCACAGATTTGATCCGAGGTTCATAAAAATCACTACGATCGATCATTGCCCACCCCTTGAACAGGAAGCCATGATAATTGCGCAATAGCCTCTATAGCGCCCCCTAGAATATTTTAAAACCTCAGCCCCAAGCCATTTTTTGACCGATAATTCTGAAACTCGGTGAACATGTGTATCTTCTCGGGACCTATGAAAAAGTCTCTTGGAGCTCAGATCCAAAACCAACAGGAAGTCAGGCATTTTGGGTCAAAGGTTAATTTTTGGGCATTTTTAATGGCAAATTTTAACGAACTCCTCCTAGGGATTTTGAAGGATTGCCTTCAAACTTGGTTAATAGGCCTTTAAGACATTGGAGAGTAAAAGTTATCAAAAGCTTTCGGTTTCGTTTTGTTAAAGGGGCGTGGCCAGGCCTCAAAGTTGAGCTTCACGCCATAAATTTCCAAACGTTATAACTTTCAACTTTGAAAGACAGAATTGCACCAAATTTGGCACGAGTCATCCCTGTCCCATGCCCGACGATACCCTGAGGTCATATTGTGACGTCATCAAAGCCCCGCCCCCTCACAACAGGAAGTGACTTTTTTTAATTGGAATGGTCCTTCTTTGACACCCTTAACCTAATCAGGATGATCCTGTGTTAGAAGACAGATAACAACATGGTCTGACATGATTTAAACTACAAACAGTTATAGCTGGA
>NC_056514.1:1614591-1617384 GCF_014905685.2 Nematolebias whitei
CTTGTAACCACTTCCTGGATCTCTTTTCAGAGGTTCATAAGTGTTTACGTCACTAAGGAGTGTCATAACTTTCTCATGATAGTCTTTCTGGTTCAAAATCACTGTGCACCTTCCTTTGTCTGCTGGGAGAATGATGATGTTTTTGTCCTTGCTAAGAGTGGTGAGTGCATCCCTCTCCTCTCTACTGATGTTGGAAGGTGGTGGGTTGGCATTGCTGAGGCAGGCTGAAACTTTGATTCTGAGCTGTTCTGCTTCAGCCTCTTTAATTTTGTTGTTGCGGATGGCTGACTCAGTAGCTGTGATCATCTCTACCAGAGGAGTTCTACTTGGTGCAACCGCAAAGTTCAGTCCCCTGGCAAGAATCTCTGTCTCCGGCTGGGTAAGCTGTCTGTCAGATAAATTCTTCAGCCACTTATTTGTCTCCCTGACATGTAATTGACTACTGGAGTGTTGTCCTACACTGAATGTGTTGTTATTGGAATAGTGATGGTGTTGATGAGTTATTAGTACGTTAAACTTGTTTTGTTGTCGAGTCTTGGACTTGACATGCTGTGCTAAGCGTGCCTGATCTGTACAGTCCAACACTTGCTGAAGTGTGGTCTGATCTAGACACATAGTTAGTTTCTGTTTAATGTGCTCTTCTTTGGCCTTCAAGGCCTCAATAGTAAAATTGGTCAGTCTCACCCGTTCATTCAGCAGCTGGGTCTGTGCCTTCTGAAGGATCTTGCTTGCCCGGTGCCCGCTGACCGAAGATTTTAGTTCCAGGCTCTTGGGAATTATGCCACTTTGTCGACATCTGAGGTTGAATCGCAAATGGTTCCTGTAGTCTGCCCTCTTCCTTGCTGTTTTCTCAAACTCTCTAACTAGTTTGAGGCAATACTGGCCAAAGTGGTTCAAAATATCCTGATGCATGCTCAATAATCCAGGTAGAAAAATCTAAAAAAGTTCAATCTGGTCCTCTGGACATTCAAAAAAACAAAACAAAGCAAAACAACAAAAAAATGTAGAAACGTTTTGTCTCTCATCCAAGAGACTTCCTCAGTCTGAGGTGTTGTATTCAGCTCAGTCTCTTAAATAGCACCTTCTCAGAGTGGATCAACCAGTTTTGCTGCTGACAACCAAAACCAGCTGATCACATGCTCAAGAAGGGCCATCAGCCTAACAATGGATCATTAGCACACTGATGGCTGTTTACTATTCACAGAGGGCTGAGTGATACTAGCAATCACAGCATTGTAAGAGGGGGACAGTTGAACCCGGAGGCCTCTACCCCTGTTTAATGATGGAGGACAGTTGAACACGTAGGCCTCCACCCCTGTTTAACGATGGACGATTTCTTTTCACAAAGATGGCCTCCTTTACTCCTCTCTCAAACCATCGTTCCTCTCTATCCAGGATGTGCACATCTTCATCCCTGAAAGAGTGACCGCTGGCCTGGAGATGAGTGTAGACCGCAGAGTCCTGGCCTGATGATGTTGATCTTCTGTGCTGGGCCATCCTTTTGGCCAGTGGCTGTTTTGTTTCCCCGATGTAAGACTGATCAGAGCCCTCCTGACACTGAACAGCATACACAACATTACTCTGTTTGTGCCACGGGACAGGATCTTTGGGATGAACCAGTCTTTGCCGTAATGTATTTTGGGGTTTAAAAGCCACTGGGACGTTATACCATACCATACCATACCAATTTATTTATAAAGCACTTTAAACAGTGACAAAGCACACCAAAGTGCTGTACAGGGACAAACAGAACAAGCACATAGCAACAGATTACATAACAGGACACCAAAAAGAAGAAACCGACAAAAACAATAATGGATAACAACAACAACCGCAACATGACCAACACAGTGTGATGCACACAGACTCAGCACAGATCACACAGTGCTGAAAGCCAGGGAATAGAAGTGTGTTTTTAAGCGAGATTTAAAAACTGTGAGGGAGGGGGCCTGTCTAACCAGCAGAGGTAACTCATTCCAAAGTCTTGGGCCTGCTACAGAGAAGGCCCTGTCACCTCTGCGCTTGAGACGGGTTCCTTTGACTGTTAGGAGCAACTAGTCTGCTGATCTGAGAGAACGTGGCGGGACATACGGCTGGAGCAGATCAGTAAGATAGGAGGGGGCAGAGCTGTTTAGTGATTTATAGACATTCAAGAGTATTTTGAATTTGATTTGAAGGTGAACCGGAAGCCAGTGTAGGGAGGCCAAAACAGGAGTATTGTGCTCTCTTTTGCTTGTGCTGGTCAAAAACCGGGCTGCCGCATTTTGGACCAGTTGGAGTCTAGCTATGGAGGTCTGACTGATACCAAAAAGGAGTGAGTTATGTTTAGAAAATAAACGTCTCAGTTTCTCTGACACTCCCTGAACATATGGAATGACCACTGGTCTGGGTCTGGGTTCCTCCTTTTCACCTGTTGGCTGACTGGAGTCCTGTTTGGATTTCTTCTCTGCTTCTCTGCTAGAGCAATGTGGATATCCTAACTGGGCTTTCAGGAAGGCCCAGTTAGGATATCCACATTGCTCTAGAGCCTGTCTTGTGTGGGATTTCTCCTTCTGCCTGGCTCCTGAGCTAGTGGGGACGCTGTCTGCTCTGTGGTACAGAGTCCTGATGACTCCTAACTTGTGCTCCAAAGGGTGATGGGAGTCAAACTGCAAATACTGGTCTGTGTGGGTGGGTTTGCGGTACACCTCAGTTTGCAAATGTCCTCTATCAGAGACTGAGACCTCACAGTCCAAGAAAGCCAACTTGCCATTTTTTCATCTTCTTGTGTGAACTTGATGTATTTATCCACAG
>NC_056514.1:1617484-1617981 GCF_014905685.2 Nematolebias whitei
GAAAGCCCAGTTAGGATATCCACATTGCTCTAGAGCCTGTCTTGTGTGGGATTTCTCCTTCTGCCTGGCTCCTGAGCTAGTGGGGACGCTGTCTGCTCTGTGATACAGAGTCCTGATGACTCCTAACTTGTGCTCCAAAGGGTGATGGGAGTCAAACTGCAAATACTGGTCTGTGTGGGTGGGTTTGCGGTACACCTCAGTTTGCAAATGTCCTCTATCAGAGACTGAGACCTCACAGTCCAAGAAAGCCAACTTGCCATTTTTTCATCTTCTTGTGTGAACTTGATGTATTTATCCACAGAGTTGATGTGGTCAGTAAAATGTTGGACTTCCTGAGATTTAATTTTAACCCAGGTGTCATCAACATACCTGAACTAATGACTTGGTGGTGTCCCTGAAAAGGACGTCAAGGCTCTCTTTTCTACCTCCTCCATGTACAGGTTGGCAATTATAGGAGAAACTGGAGACCCCATAGCACACCCATGTTTCTGCCTATA
>NC_056514.1:1617991-1621012 GCF_014905685.2 Nematolebias whitei
ATCAAAAGAGACCATTGTTTCATCAGTCTCCATGATGACATCCCTCACCTTATCCACAAAGTCCATGGTGTTCTGTATGTGGTGTTCTGAGCTGCCAACTAAAGGGATGAGTACAGACGCCAGATATTTGGAAACATTGTAAGTGACAGAGTTAATCATACTAACAATTGGTCTTAAAGGTACACCTTGTTTGTGGATTTAGGTAAACCATACAGACTAGGTGTGGCCTCCCCTGGGTACAGTCTGTGGTACAGAAAACGGTCAATAGCCTTGTCCTGCTCCAAATTTTTCAGGCAATCTATCAATTTCTTCTTGTAACCACTTCCTGGATCTCTTTTCAGAGGTTCATAAGTTAAGTCACTAAGGAGTGTCATAACTTTCTCATGATTGTCTTTCTGTGTCAAAATCACTGTGCACCTTCCTTTGTCTGCTGGGAGAATGATGATGTTTTTGTCCTTGCTAAGAGTGGTGAGTGCATCCCTCTCCTCTCTACTGATGTTGGAAGGTGGTGGTTTGGCATTGCTGAGGCAGGCTGAAACTAGTAAACAGCCATCAGGTGCTAATGATCCATTGTTAGGCTGATGGTCCTTCTTGATCATGTGATCAGCTGGTTTTGGTTGTGAGCAGCAAACTGGTTGATCCACTCTGAGAAGGTGCTATTTAAAAGACTGAGCTGAAAACAGCACCTCAGACTGAAGAAGTCTTACGGATAAAAGACGAAACGTGTCTACATTTTTGTTTTGTTTTGCTTTGTTAGTTGTTATTTTTTATTTATTTATGTTTTTAATATCCAGAGGACCAGATTTAACTTTTTTAAATTTTTCTACCTGGATTATTGAACATGCATCAGGCTATCAGAGAGATATGATTTAAACCATTTTAGAGCCATTCCTGTAATCCCATCATCATATTCAAGCCTCGGTAGTAAAATATTGTGATCAACTGTATCAAATGCAGCACTGAGGTCTAACAGGACCAGTAGAGACACAAGTCCATTGTCTTAGGCCATGAGAATATCATTAGTGACTTTTACTAGTGCTGTTTCTGTGTTATGATGAGCTCTAAACCCTGACTGAAACTCTTCAAACAGATTATTTCTTAGTAGATGTTCACGCAACTGACCTGCAACTATTTTCTCTAGAATTTTTTAGATGAAAGTTAGATTAGATATAGGTCTATAGTTGGCCAGAATTTCTGAAGCAAGATCAGACTTCTTAAGTAAAGGTTTAATTACAGCAACTTTAAAGCTCTGTGGTACATAACCATCCATTAAAGACAAATTAAGTAGATCCAAAATGTGGACATTAATTAGGGGAAATACCTCTTTAAACAGTCTGGTTGGGATGGGATCTAGCAGGCATGTGGATGGTTTGGATGAGGTTATTATTTTTGACAATTCAGAGCTCAACAGGACAAAAACTGTCCAAACATAAATCAGACTCTAGTGAAATTTTTAAAGTTGTCTCATTTGACAGGGGACTAGAGATAGTAGAAGGAAGGATGGTTTGAATTTTCTCTCTAATTGAAATAATTTTATTTATAAAGAATCTCATGAAGTCATCACTACTTATAGTTGTAGGGATACATGGTTCAACAGAAATGGGATTTTTAATTAGTCTAGCAACAGTACTAAACAGAAACCTAAGGTTATTTTTATTCTCCTCTATTAAAGATGAGTAATATAAAGTTCTAGCTTTACGGAGAGCTTTTTTATATGTTAGCAGACTATCTTTCCAAGTTAAATAAAATTCTTCAACATTAGTAGAGCGCCATTTTCTCTCCTGGTTTCTAGATGCTGCTTTAAAGTACGTAACTCAAAATTGAACTAAGGAGCCAGTTTTCTCTGATTGATTACTTTCTTTTTCAGTGGAGCAATTTTATCAAGTGAATCTAAAAAAGTTAAATCTGGTCCTCTGGCCATTCAAAAAACAAAACAAAGCAAAACAACAAAAAATGTAGAAACGTTTCGTCTTTCATCCGAAAGACTTCTTCAGTCTGATGTGTTGTATTCAGTTCAGTCTTATAAATAGCACCTTCTCAGAGTGGATTAACCAGTTTTGCTGCTGACAACCAAAACCAGCTGCTCACATCATGTGAGCAGCTGGTGGGTAACAGAGGAGAAGCAGCAGAGAGGTGTGGAGGACTACAACTGTGCTTCCTGGACTGGACCCTGGGTTGTCAATAATTTGGGGGATAATCAAAATCAGTCATATTTCTAGAAAGAAGAGCTGCTCCATCCAAAGTAGGATGATTGACATCTTATTGCATCAGACCAGGATTTCCCCAGAAAGAACTCCAGTTATCTATGTAGCCCATGTCGTTGTCAGAACACCACCTGGACACCCTGCGGTTAAACGAGGACATATGGCTAAACATGTCATCGCTGGTCAGATTGGGGAGGGGGCCGGAGAAAACTACGGAGTCCGACATGGTTTTAGCAAAGTCACACACCGAAGCAATATTAATTTTAGTGACCTCCGATTGGCGTAACCGGGTGTCATTACCGCCGACGTGAATAACAGTCTTACTGTATTTAGCCTTAGCCTTAGTCATCAGTTTCAAATATGATTCTATGTCGTTCGCTCTGTCCCCCGGAATGCATTTGACTATGACCGCTGGAGTCCCTAAAGCCACGTTTCGGACTATGGCGCTGCCAATAACCAGGGTCTGCTTCTCAGCGGGTGTGTCACTGAGCGAGTAGAGTCTCTGATGAGCTTTCTTGATCAGGCTGGTAGTGTTGTTGCTATATACTGCATATGCTATATACTGAAAAGCTGAGTGAAGCTGACACCCCACCCACTCCCAAAATTAAAGCAAATAGTCTGAATGGTTAGTGCTCCGTTAGTGCTGGTTTGTGCCGTTAAAATTTTCGTTAGTGCTGCTTTGCTTTCTGAGATATTAAAGATTAATTTTTAGGTCATCCAAAGGTCACCATCCCCCCATGTTGCTCCAAAACAGACGGGAGTGGTCTACGTTTTTAGTGCTTCGTTAGTGCTCGTTTGTTCCGGTGAAACTAGCGTT
>NC_056514.1:1621112-1626353 GCF_014905685.2 Nematolebias whitei
CTTAGACTCCAAGCATGTCTTAAAGACATAAAAACCTGGATGACCCTTAATTTTCTCCTGTTGAACAGACAAGACTGAGGTTTTGGTTTTTGGACCTGAGCACCTTAGGAATGAATTTTTCAGTTTTTCTCCCTCCTTAGATGCATTAATCTGTCCTCCAGCTCTAATGTTAAAAATCTTGGTGTTATTTTTGATCAGGACGTGTCTTTTATCCCCCACATTAAAATCGTTACTAGAACCTCCTTCTTCCACCTGCGTAATATCACTAACATTAGAAACATCTGATCTAAAGATGATGCAGAAAAACTGGTCCATGCATTTGTCACGTCTAGACTGGACTACTGCAATGGTTTATTATCTGGGTGTCCAAATACTTCTTTAAAACGTCTTCAGTTGATCCAAAATGCTGCTGCCAGAGTCTTAACTGGAGTTAGCAGGAGAGATCATATTTCTCCAGTTTTAGCTTTTCTCCATTGGCTCCCTGTCAAGTCCAGAATAGAATTCAAAATCTTACTTCTAACCTACAAAGCTCTCAACAACCTAGCTCCATCTTATATTACAGATCTTATTGTTCCATATTTTCCTAACAGAGCACTTCGCTCTCAGGCTGCAGGTTTACTTGTGGTTCCTAGAATTTACAAAAACAGAATGGGAGGCAGATCTTTTAGTTCTCAGGCTCTTCTCATGTAGAACCAACTTCCAATCTCTGTCCGTGAGGCTGACACATTATCCAGTTTTAAAACTAGGCTTAAGACTTTCCTTTTTGATAAATCCTATAGTTAGGGTCGGCTTGGGTTTCCTGAGCTGTCCCTTAGTTATGCTGCTATAGGCTTAGACTGCTGGAGGACAAACTGACCACAATTTTCACTCTACTACTGTCTTTACTTACTCTGCTCAACCTGTTTTGTATTTGTAATTATTTTTTCTATCCTTAACATGTGTTTTTTTGTCTTTCAGATACACCTGGACCTATACCTGGACCTGGACCTATATCTGGACCTACCATTCTGTGTTCGTCTGTCTCTCCTTCCTGTCCTCTCAACCAGCCGGTCAAAGCAGATGGCCACTTGTCCTGAGCCTGGTTCTGCTGGAGGTTTCTTCCTTTTAAAAGGGAGTTTTTCTTTCCACTGTTGCCACTGTGCTTGCTCAGGATGAGAGACTGCAACGAAGCCAAGATTCAACTTGTCTGCTGGATTCTTTAGATAGAGAACTTTACTAACTGGCTTTTATGTGAATGTTTCTGTAAAGTGCCCTGAGACAATTTTGTTGTGATTTGGAGCTTTATAAATAAACTGAATTGAATTGAATCTACTTCCTCAGACGGCTGAGGCGAGCTGGTCTGGAAGCTCAGTCCTCACCTCCTTCTACAGGTGTGCAGTGGAGAGCATCCTGTGCTCCAGCATCAATGTGTGGCATGGAGGCTGCACAGCTGCAGAAAGAAAAGCTTTGCAGAGAGTGGTGAAGGCTGCACAGAAGATGTTGGAGTCAGCCTCCCCACCATCACAGACATCTACACCTCCAGATGCAGGAAGAGGGCCACCTGTATCAAGAAGGACCTCACTCACCCAGCACATACACTTTTTGCCCCACTCCCCTCAGGAAGGAGGTTGAGGAGCATTAAGTGTAGAACCACTAGACTGAGGAACAGCTTCTACCCTGAGGCTGTTAGACTCATGAATCTCTAACTAGAATAATCACTGTGAAAAATTACATCATGTTGCTGCTGATCTGTTTCATGTTGCTGCTGATCTGTTTCAATGTTGATGTGTTCATGCCTGCTCATCTGCTTACACAGACTCATGTTCATGTTTGTGCTGATGTTCGACGTAATGTTTTTATGCTATTAGTGCTTAGGGTATATTTAGTTGATGTTTTTCTTAGTTCATATCTTAGATGTTATCATTGTTTTTCCTTTACATTTTATTGTTGGATGTAACTGGGTCCCTGTGAACATAATTTTGCTCCACCACATGTACCACATGAGGTGCGAATGACAAAGGATCTCTGACTCTCTGACTCTCTGACTCATATATGCAAAAAATTCAAAACCCTTTGGTCAAAGTCCGTTTGTCATCAATTAGCATTAATCAAACTCTTAGCTATAACTATAAGAAAAAAATGGCAATTTCACAGTTTCAAAGCGTTTGATTGGCTAAAAATATATTTTAAACTCCCCTCCACCTATATGAAAAAAAAACCCTGAAAATAGAACCCCTGTATTAATCTGATAATGTTAATTTGATATAATTAAACTCTCAAAGTCCGATTAGTATGGATAAAAAAAAACTGTATTAAATCATTCAAGTCCACTTGGAGTTTCCCACCCGGAAAAATTATAACACCCTCATTTGATGTGCTTGACGTTGGGACCAGTGAGTTGAACTGGTAACTTCCCCCATGTGACTTTCCCCTTCCAACCAACCAGCCAGCCACCCAACCAACCAAAAAATCAATCACCCAACCAACCAAACAACTTACAAAGAAACAACCAACTAACCAACCAAACAAACAAACAACTTACCAAGAAACAACCAACTTACCAAGAAACCAACTGTTAGAGATTTTCTATTTTATCATTTTAAAACAGTTTCTATCTCATTATATTAATAACTGTTTTTACATGTACTGAAAAAAAGTTTCTTTCTTAGGATTCAATCTTGTATCTTGCTGTGTGTGTGCGAAAAGTTCTGGAAGTTCTGCTTCTACATCAAGTGGACATTTATCAAGAAACTATCTATTCAGACCCAATCTCCTGAATGTTCTGACCCGTCATCGCTGATAAGATTTTGTTCATGTGAACTTGACCTGTTGTTTCATGTTTCACTTTTATCTCAATAAATAGCAGACTCACCCAGCAAAACTTCGGAGTTCACACTGACCCACAAATCAGGTGACTCCCCCTTTCCAAAGGATCTGAGCATTAAAACTCATCTCATTGTGTTGTGTGAATTTCTTTTCTTTAAAGGTCAGACGGAAAATATCCAACATTACTTGGTGCCATGACCCAGATTCCAACATACCTGTCTTGCTAGTGTGGTTTGACCGGACACGCTGAGAAACCCATGTGCATGGTGAAACTAAATCCCTGGTGGGTTTTTTCCCAGCCAGGCCTGTGATTCTTAGGTCCATCACGAGCCCTCCAATGGCAGATTGACGGAAAACCGGACTTTTTTCACAACAGCAACGTGAGTACTTTGTCGTAACATTTTGGTTTTAAACAGCGGATACTATTTCTTGCGCTATAAGTAAAAATGAGTCAAGACCTCTTCTGAATAAGTGAGATTCAGGGTTGAGAACTTACATTCCAAATAAGTATAACGTATAATCAAGACTTTTTTAATAAGTGAGATTTTACAGTTTACAAGCATAAAGTGAGACTTTTCTGAATCAAGACCTTAATTGACAAAAAAAAAGTGAGACGTGCAGTCAAGACCTTTTAAAGAAAAGAAAAAAATGTGAGACTCCTTTTGAGAACTTTCTAAAACTTTGAGTGAGATTCGTAAGCCGGCATTTTTCTAAAAATAGACACGTGCAAACTTCTGTCTGTATGTATGGGAGGAGAAGCTGGTTTCTGTGTCGAGTCCTTGAAAATCTGGCAGTGCTAAGTTCACGGGACTCAAAGCAATTTTGTTTAAACCTTCATTAGGATTTTTTTTTTTTTTTTTTAAACACAACGTTTAAAACCATACCTATAAATCATGAGTAATGAAATTTATGGCCAAAAACACCCAGACTCATAAAAAAAATTTTTTTTGCAGAAAATAGAGCTAAAAGTAGAACGAAAAACTAAAACAAAAAACGAAAACTGCAGCATTGTTTGTCAGACAAAAGATAATACATTGTGGTGCCCGCTGGAGCATAGGAAAAGCGCTAAAATATTTTGTCTTTTTCGTCGGTAGAGTAAGAGTTTACTGGTCATTATGATTTAACTGATAACTGTTCACTATTTGTGTTTCTGATTTTATAACGTCTTCTTTTAACTTTATTTTTGTTTTGTTGTTAACATAAATGTTATAACCAGAGCTATAAAGTCTAGTTGACTTTTCTTTAGTTTTAAATAAAATCACAAGGTCAGTTGTGAGTAGTCCCAGAGCTGTTATCCGACTGCAGCCAGCTCTCTGTCTAAAAGAACCGAAACACACACACACACACACACACTCGCACACACTGCACTGCACTAAAACATACTAAAATGTGCTAAATAGTAACAGTTTAATAATTATAAACAGTATCTATGTTTGTGTGAGAGATACTGAAGCTTTGAGCTACATGACGCACGCTGAAAATTATGTAATCCACATTTAGAATAATGATACTACTAAAGTCAAAAAATAAATGAAAGCAAAAGATTTATTTTATTATAATTTTTATTTATTCAGCACCATGAATTGTATGTCACACAAACACTGATAATTAAATTAAACCCACTACTAAAACAAGTTAACTGAGGGGATTTTTAAATAACTCATCCAACATTACTTGGTCTCTCCCCAAACGTCCCTCCTAACTGTGCGAGCCGAGCAGAAACTTGTCCAGAACCGACCCACTGAGAGTGAGGTCAGCACTTTCCTCGTGGAGAAAGACAAAAAATATATATACATATAGAAAAAAGATTAAAAATAAAAACTCAATTGGATGTCATGTGATCAAAAGTAAAAAACGAGTATTAATTTACCTGCTATAAATCCACAACGGATAATTACGTAGTAAGGTCCGACATCGTTTTGGTTTGGGCCCAATCAACGACCGGTGTGGACCTTTTAGACAAAGCGGTCCTGCTTACAGTCAAAAAATGTCGACTCCTCTCCACAAATCCAGCCAAAATCCAACCTTCGTCACCGCCATGACTGGAGTTAGCTGGACGTTAGCTCACAGGAAGTGCAGGCTGTGGCAGCCATAGATATCATATAATGACTAGATACAGCATCGACCGCTATCGTCTATTGGCGCTGACGAGCTGTAGCTCCGCCATCTGGAAACGGTCGACCGCTCCACTCAGTGTAACCTGTTTGAGGCGAGCAATGAAGTATCTGCGCGTTTAATCAGTCATAGCTAAACACTAAACTCGTTCTTGCGATTTTTTCCTCTGTAAATCTCAGGAGTACAGACATTAAAGCTGAACACATGGTTCAGTTTATTTAAATATTCTTGGTGGGGTTAACATTAACACTAATAAAATATTATTATGACACGTTTGCAAAACTCATAGTCACTGATACATTTTTATTAAGATCTATATAT
>NC_056514.1:1626453-1630646 GCF_014905685.2 Nematolebias whitei
TAGTTTATCGTTGCCATTGTTTCCTGTTGTGTCTGGAGCAGGTCTCTTGTAAATAAGTCCTTGTGGCTCAATGAAGCCAACCTGTATAAATAAAAGGTTGAATAAATCATTATGTATGTATTTATATTCATTCAACCTTTATTGATACAGGTTAGTTCCATTGAGCCAATAGGACTCATTTACAGGAGAGACCTGGATTTTAACAAAGAGTGATGACAACAGTGGATAACTAACTGTTTTTCAATTGTAAAACAAACAAACAATTAAAAAAACTTAAATTTGTCTGAATCATTTGTGAATGTGTTGTTGTTGTTGTTGTTGTTGTTGTCGTTGTTGTCAGTGTCTTATTATGTTGTGCTGTGGTCCAGTGTCTCCACAGACGATGTGTGTGAGGGTGGACATGTTTGGAGGTTGCTGTGTTGAAGCTCCATGGATCAGCCTCTCTGCAGCTCTCAGCACCTTCACTGAGCTGCTCTTGTTCTTCACAGGTAGAAGGTGGGAGCTCTCCTCAAATCATCATCTCCAGCATCATCTTGTTCATGCCAGGCTGTTCATCCACTGACCACACACACCTGCAAACATCAGGGGACCAGTTTAACACATCTGGAAGGAAACCAGTGAGATTTTAATTTGACCATGACCAGTATGATATGATGTCATGTGGGGGAGTGGTGGAGCAGAGGTTACAAGATGGGCCTGTGATCGGAAAGTCACAGGTTCAACTCCCGGTACCGTCAACATCAAAATGAGGTGGAAAAGGTGAAACACCCACACCTGCCTCCACCCTCATTGGCCCCACTCTGGGCCCCTGAGCAAGGCACTCAACCCCCACCACCTGCTCCTAAACAGGTCTCTCTTGAAAATGAGTTCTTGTGACTCAGTGAGTCGACCTGGATAAATAAAGATAAATGAAAAATAAAAGTTTAAAATAGAATTACTCACATCATTAGGCCATGGTTGTGTGTGTGACGTGCACGTTCCTTAGAGTGTGTGTGTGACGTGCACGTTCCTGAGAGGCCACAGACAGAGCAGCTGCAGCTTTTGTTCA
The DNA here is from genome assembly GCF_014905685.2 of Nematolebias whitei. NCBI lineage: Eukaryota > Metazoa > Chordata > Actinopteri > Cyprinodontiformes > Rivulidae > Nematolebias > Nematolebias whitei. Next base: position 1,627,502 of record NC_056514.1, read on the forward strand.
CTTCCTGTAGTCCTGCAGTTTTCAAGCTGAAATGAAAAAGCATCATGAAGATGAACTTTACAGTCTCTAGTTACCTGTTCATAGAAACACATGGAGGGGTCTCACCTTGTGACTCACAATAAAATATGTAACTTTATGAACTCTAATGAACTTATAATGATGCTCCTACTCTCTGAAGGTGAACCCATGGTACCACACCATCTCTCAGTCGGACAGTCTGACCAGTTTGATCAAAATCCTCCAGTTTAAAATCCTCACTGCTCAGATGAATCCTCCTCAAAGATACTTCCTCCTCTTCCTCACATCTTGTTCTTTGGGAAACCTTCACAATGAAAACAGGACATTTGTGTCTACACAAAAACATTGAACAGAGGAGGTCAATCTTATTTTCTATTTCCTATATTCTCCCTAGTTTTATTTTTTATATCCTAGAACTTAAACAAAACTCCAGTTTTGATGCATATCTGTTGATAATGAACCAAAGCTGCTGAAACAGTGAGTATGATTGTTAGCAAAATATTCCTGTCATCAGATCTCAGTCAGCTTCATTGCAGCTGAACACCGTGTTACACTGAACATCACATCAGCTGGTGGACATAAATACAGTACAGTAATATTATATTCACAAAGTACTAACAATAATATGTTCATCTTACTGTGAAAAGTTATCCCCCGAGACCTGACGTCAACAGTCCGTCGATTAGAACAGAAATAAGCTGCGAAGTGCTGAGACATCTTCTGCTTTAACCAAATAAGGACGACCGTTCCAAGATGGCGGCCGAAAATCCTGCGCCGCAGCAGCCAATGAGGCGTCTAGTGTTTATATCTATGGTGGCAGCACGCATGCGTGTTAACCGAAGATACAAAATCACAGCGCCTACCAATGCCCCGGCATGGTAACTGCAGCACATGACCCGCTCCTGAACGGAGAAGGGGTTTCTCTGCAGGCCAAAAACGGGCGTTTGTGACTAATAGGCGTTTGTAGAAGGCAAAAACTGGTTTGGCTAGCTGTATTTGTTGTTGTTTTTAAATAAGTTAAGTATTATTAATATTTTTCTTTTATGAATCGATTATAACTATTTTCACATTTTTCAACAACCAAAATAGATTTTGTTTTTTAATATTATGGATAGGTATTGAAAAAAAAAACAAAAAACAATGACCTCAATACCCCATGCTCAGATTACACCAAGAAAAAATGACCCATGGTCTTTGCCATGTGTCAACAGGAGGGAGGTATCATACACAGAAGCATTTCCACACATAACATTTTTTTTCTTTATAAAACTGTACAGGCAACTGAAATTTTAGACATACATATCAATTGGCAGAAGTGTACACAGACAGCCAATACACTGCTGACCTCTACTGGCAGACCAGTAACACTGCAAAAGAAAGAAGTGTAAAAAGACAAATGTACTGGTTTCTGATTCCTTTCCACCACAGGAAACATCACAAATCCAGCCAGCAGATTGGGTCTTCATTAAGGTCATCACTGCTGACCACACCAACAGCTGTAAAAATCGCTGAATGACCCAGCTGGATTCATCTCAGTCATTATAAGGCTCAGAGGGTGCTGGACCTTTAAGGTCACCTGGGTAGTGGGGAAGTCAGACTACAAAGGGGGTTGTCCTTTTAGTGGGCAGTCATCTCAACGTCTGTGAAACAACCAACGATCCCTACTCTTTAGGACCTACAGGTCTAGTGACTCTGAGTCCTTAGCAGCAATGAGGAGTTCGCATGCCAGGTGTATCCTCTGCTGTGTTGTGACTGTAGCATGTTATCTCGACATCTCCAGAGACCTGCAGCCCCTTCATGATGACATGGCAGACTGGCTGCAGAACTTCCCTCCTGACCATGATGGTGATGGAAATCTATGGAAGGCTTATCTGCAGTACCTGAAGGGCAGTCACACCAAAGAAGGCTGTTATGCTTGTTCCACCATGCCACACAGCTCACACCAACTGACTTTTCATGTATGGCCCATGGCTATAAACAAATCCAGATGTGTTTATAACCTCTACTTGGGCCGCCCACGACAAAACATTGTTGAGTGCCAAAAAACAACTCTGCAGAGCCTGAACTGGACCATGACCTCAACGCCACCCACCTACTGGACTAGCACACCGCCAGATCAAAGGTATCTGCTGTGTTATACCCCTTCTTCAAACATAACGTACTTCACTGTCAACAGTGCGACCAGCAAGATCACTATGGTATGGTATGGTATAAAGTTTATTCATTTTAAAAAAGTACAAAACAATTCCATAACAATATAAAAAAGATACAAAAGATTTAAAATGAAAGGCAGCAGAAAGAAGAAAAAATCTTATTATATCTGCCCCTTTTTTCAAACAATTATTTCAATCATAATAATTTTCAAGTAACAGAACAAAATGAATAACTCTTTCTAATTTTTCTAATTCTAATACAAAACACACACTAAGCTACTTCATATATACTTTTTTAACAATTCAGTTTTGATCTTTTTCTTAAATGTACACATTGACTTGGCATTTTTCACATCACTCTCTAGAACATTCCACAATCCAACTCCTTGGATTGAGGTAGACCTTCCCTTCAGACTAGTTCTGAATTTTGGTTTGACAAATATCTCTATCCCCTTAAGATTATAACAACTTTGTCTTTTAACAAAATTTCTTTGGATATTTAATGGTAATGTGTTATTTTGAGCCCTATACATAACTGATAAAATACTATAATCTACCAAATCATGGAACTTCAATAAGTTCAGTTGATAAAATAATGTGCTTGATGGGTGACTGTAATGCTTTCTGGTGATAATTCTTACAGCTCTTTTCTGTAAAATAAAAATAGGTTTTGTAAATGTTTTACATGCTTTCCCCCAAACATCAATGCAATAGATTAAATGTGGAACAATGATTGTGTTATACAACATGTACAGAGCTTTATCATTTAATAATTCCCTGACTTTGTATAGTACTGCAATACATTTAGATATTTTTGTTCTTACAGAATTGATGTGATTTTTCCATGTTAGATGTTCATCAATGATTACACCCAAAAATTTCATCTCATTAACTCTACAAATCTCAACACCCTCAATTTTAAATGGATCATCAACAGTTCTCTTTTTGTTACTAAATATCATGTATTTAGTTTT
>NC_056514.1:1630746-1632132 GCF_014905685.2 Nematolebias whitei
TCATCAACAGTTCTCTTTTTGTTACTAAATATCATGTATTTAGTTTTGTCTAAATTTAATGATAATTTATTAAGTTTAAACCAAGTTTGTATTTTATCAAATTCTGTCTTCATCATTTCCAACATCCGTTTTACATCTTTACCCAAACAAAAAATTGTGGTGTCATCTGCAAAAAGGACACATTTGAGGAGTCCTGATACATTCACTAAGTCATTCACATATAAAATAAATAACTTTGGTCCAAGTACAGAGCCTTGAGGAACTCCACAAGTGATATTGCACAGGTCAGATCTTACACCATTTATTTGTACAAACTGTTTCCTATCTTTTAAATAGCTAGATACCCATTGTAATGGACTGATGGTCCTTCTTGAGCATGTGATCAGCTGGTTTTGGTTGTCAGCAGCAAACTGGTTGATCCACTCTGAGAAGGTGCTATTTAAGAGACTGAGCTGAAAACAGCACCTCAGACTGAGGAAGTCTCTTGGATGAGAGATGAAACATTTCTTGATTTTTTGCTTTGTTTTTTTTTTTTTGTTTTTTTTTTTGAATGTCCAGAGGACCAGATTGAACTTTTTTGGATCAAGAAGGACCATCAACCTGTAGATGAACAGATGCTGAGATATATTCATCAATTAAAACGGATTCTTCATTTTTCTGGACTGAATAAAACGTGCATTGAATTTAATGAAATGTAACGTGAGACGTCATTTATCTTTGACCCATCAAAATGAATGTGGTCATTTATTTTACAGAATCAAAGTTTAACATCAACATTTACATTAATTTGGCAGAATATGAGAATAACAACATAATCAATCAGCTTTACAACCAGGAAAACCATACGGCCATGATTTTCCGTTGCTTCACCACAGACATTAATGAAAACTGTACAATTATGATCAATTATCCACACGGCGGTGGATGAGCACTTTACACAGACATTTCTAAATTATCTGGAAGGATTTCTACTTGAGAGAAGAATTTAAAGATGGAAAGATGGAGTTTAAAGGGAGTAAAAGATGGTGTGTGAGGGGGAGTGTTGACCAGAACCGACACTCTCCATTCGAACCCAGCTTTTCCTCGGTACGCTTGGTAGTAAACTTGACTCATTACCTCTCTGAAGATGAATCAGCAGATACGAAGTCCAGTTAACGCTACCTGTCCAGCGTCTCCATAGGATGGCTGTGACTCATCCGAAGTAGTGACGAGATTCCATCCGACACAAGCTCACCTCAGCAAGTGGACTTCACATGAGTGGAGTCCTTCAGAAGTTCCACTCAGAGGTGGAAAATGTTATAATCCAAACTCGGAAGAGCCTTATCATGGCTGGACTTCTGTTCTCCCAAACGACTTCACAGAACTGCGAACATCTCAGAACTTCTC
>NC_056514.1:1632232-1638631 GCF_014905685.2 Nematolebias whitei
TTTACGCTGGGTAACACCATTCTGGTATTGTTGCACTATCTTTCTGCTCAACAATGGGGGAATTGGTGATCCTCTTACCATCTTGGCTTCTGAGAGACACTGACACTCTGAGAAGCTCTTTTTATACCCAATCATGTTGTCAATTGACCTAATTAGTGTTAATTGGTCTTCCAGCTGTTCGCTATATGCTCAATTTCCTTTTTCCAGTCACTTATTGCTACTTGTCCCAACTTTTCTGGGATTTGTTGACACTGTGAAATTTTGAATCAACATATTTTTCCTTTAAAATGTTACATTTACTCAGATTAAACTTTTGATCTGTCATCTATGTTATATTACGAATAAAATATTGACATTTGCCATCTCCACATCATTGCATTCAGTTTTTATTCACAATTTGTTTAGTGTCCCAACTTTTTTGGAATCCGGTTTGTACTGTATTTGAATGTTTGTTCTTGTTTTTTTTAAGTTGCAGTAAGTGCCAAAATGTTTTTAAACAGTGTTAAATGGCTCCACATTCTAATAGTTGTCGTTGTTGAGGATGGATTAGACTTGTAATCTAGAATTTTATCATGAATCCTTTGAGTTTTTATCATAGGTGCTGGAGTCATCTCCTTTTCCGTTTGTTTTAATTTATGACAACACTTTGTTTTGACTGATTCGTGCCTTTTAAAAAGCACATTGTATTGAATAAAAAAAGTTGTTAAATTGTCACTGTGTTGTCACTTCAGTATTTCATTATAGGGTTAATTTTGAGTGCATGTTCCCCAGATTGAGTTCAGTAATATATAAAAATTTCAGTCTATTTGAAGCACTATATGAGTTGAAAATATTGAAAATTTTAAGTGAAGTACTCCCTAATCATAAGTTGAGACATATAAATATTTACAAGATAACGTTGAGATAATTTAAGCCAACTGCACATGTAATTTTTATTTTATGTAAACTTAAACATTTAAAAACATCAATAAAATATTATTATGTAATCTGTTACAAAATAATTTTTGAGTTCTGTGAACTTATTAGGGTTTACAGTTAGGGGAACTTCCCCCGATGTATATGCAATATTGCAGAGTCGCGTAAGCCAACACAACCTTACAACATCCAGAGCCTTAAGGAACTCTGGGCGAATCTCATTCACCCCTGGGGCCCTGCCACCCCTGATCTTCTACCCATTCCTGTTTAAATTACTTTGTGTTGTGCTGTTTTATTTCAAAAGATATGTCAACAGGAACAGTTCATCTGTGGTGAAAGAGAGACATTATTTCCTTAATTCAAACAAAAACCTTCACTAAATATCATAAAACAAATAATCCATGGCCTGTAGTCCATATAATGTTTCTACAGAGGATCAGCTGCTGAGTCTGTTTCTGGCTCTTTTGAAGGTCAGTTCCAGTAAAAACAAAAAATCTAAACCAGTCCATGGGTCACACCATGTCTACCTTAGATGAAAGAACCCAAACACAACAAGTTGCATTTTACTAATTTATTGAGCAATTGTTTCCTTTAAACAGTGACATCACTGTCATGTTTTAAATTGTTTAAACAGACAAAGAAAAATCATGTACCAAGCAGAGAACTCAACAAATAAAAATGTTTAAATTATTCTACATTGGACGACGTCCTCCAGAAGTTCAGTGTATGTGGTCGAGGTAACGAGCTCGTTTGGGTGAAGCATGATGTCGTGCATCTTCCCAGACTTCAGAGCATCATTTACAGACTGGACCATTGCAGGTCTGGTGTTCCACCTCATCTGTCCACAGCTGGACCAGTCCAGAGCCTTGTGGAACCTAAAAGTGACAGAAGACGTGCACGAGTCAAAATAGTGTCACAGTGACTACAAGTTACAATCTGTTGGTCTTTCTTTTGGAAAAAGTATTTTATCAAAAACAAGAGATTTAAAATTGAAACTAAGTCAAGAAAATGTGACATTTGCAAATATAAATAACAGTAGCTCAATTTTTCTTTATTTCACTTTTCATATTTTATAATTATTTAAACAGCCTCACCAGACAGAGATTACAAGATGTTATGTATCTTACCTGCTCTGTTGAAGTGTGTGACAAGGGTCTTTGTGTCCAAAGCTGTTTAACAGTTTGCTTCCAGAGCTAACAGCTTCCTGTGTTAGGTAGAAAAATTAAATTGAAGACAAACAAAAAGCTTAGTGCTACTTCTTGTGCCATGCTTTATAAAACAGTTAGTGAATCAAGTATTTACTTATGTAGGTAAACATAAATGTTTTAAAACCTGTTAAAATACACCAGAATGCAGGAAATAGTAGCTACTTTATTAAAAAAGTTATGGGGAAGGACCCACAGACCTCGCACCAATATGTCCCCCCCCACAATAATTCTAATGATAATACATGCTCCATGGTTCAAGCCAAGAACCATTGTCAACACTGGGGGGCTAAGGCCCCTAAAAAGGGCTTCTAGAGTCGCCCCTGGTGTGAAGAAATGAACTGAGAAAAATCAACTCTTGGCCTAAAATTTAACACAACAACATAATTGTACCCATCATATCTTAAATCTAAAACAATTATTATAATATATATGTAACCAGCCTTTCATATAAAAGCTGGGATATTTTTACCGGAGAATGCTTTCACTAACGAGTTTGTTGTACTGACATGGTTACAGCCGACAGTAACTACTTACACAATAAAGTGATGGTTATTCACGTTTTCCTCGATTCTAGTATCCAGCAGGACGTCACAATATCAAATAGGGATATTGTTACCGGAGAATGCGTGCACTTTAACCAGGAAGAGTTAGTTTTTGTTTGTTTTTTTACATTACAAACAGCGACAGATAATGAAGATTTTAACCTAAAAACCCACATAACAAAGCAGAGCATCATTTTGAAATTAAAAGCGACAAGGTGGAGAAAAATGTGCTGTTTGAGTTTATTTACTGACGGTAAACAAAGCAGCTCCTCACAGCTGAGACGTTTAAATCAGCACAGCACCAACACAACTCTCATGAAGTTCAGGTTATTTGACACTTTCCTGCCTGTTCTGTGAGTTCAATAGACAGACAGTTACTTCTTACCTTGCGTTGCAAACTATTTCAGCCATTCGGTTTCTTTGGAGGCGTCGCTGCTCCTCCCACCCTCTCGGTGAAAAGCTACGGCTGGAGCTTTGACTTTTGGGAAATGTAGTTCTTTTTTGACTTGTGTTAAAGTGAAGGCTTACTGAAAGAAAACTAGAAAATAGCAGCGCCGTTTTTTTTTGTTTGTTTGTTTGTTTCATTTTCATTTTTGGTTAATGGTTGGTTCCCGCTCCTGTCTGCTCCCGTTAGCTTTCAGTCCGGTCACGTCCCGGTCACGTCAGTTATAATGAGGTTGACTCCGGTCCCACCGGAATCCAGCCGGAATCACGTGATGACCTGCGGTACTCCCGAAAAAAATGTCATCCACTAATGAAGACCTGTGAGGTTCAGAAGTCTGTGTGTGTGTGTTGAAAGCAAACTAAAGTCTATGAAACACCATCTGGTGGTTAATTCTTGTACGACAACAAGACCTGCACATTCCATCAGGAGCTCTGTAGTTTCTAAAATTAAAATGTGGACACCTACGGCTTATACACAAGTGCGGCTTATTTATGTACAAAAATGTCCATCCATCCATTATCTTTACCCGCTTCTTCCATTTTGGGTCATGGGGGTCGTTGGTCCCCATGTCCAGCAATCACTGTGCGAGGGGTGGGGGACACCCTGGACAGGTCTCCAGTCCATCACAGGGCCACATAAAGACAAACGAGACAAACAACCATTCACTCTCTCACTCACACCTAGGGACAATTTAGAGTTACCAATCAGCCTAACATGCATGTTTTTGGACTGTGGGAGGAAACCGGAGCACCCGGAGAAAACCCACGCATGCACGGAGAGAACATGCAAACTCCACCCAGAAAGGCCCCTGGACCGGGGTTTGAACCAAGGACCTGCTCGCTGAGAGGCAGCAGCTCTACCAGTTGCGCCACCATGCTGCCCTGTACAAAATTGTGTTTTATTTTAAATTTAATGTGCGCGGCTTATATCAGGTGTGATCTATAAACTGGAAATTACAATAGTTTGCCCTTGTAGAGTTTCCGTAGCTTGAAGGGGTTGAAACAAGTTTCTGTAAAGCTGTTATCACATCTTTTCTTCACTGAACCCTGAATAATAGCTGCTCAATGGCCACTTTTTTTTTAGAAACACCTGTTCAACTGCTTGTTATCACAAACAGGTAAACAGGCCTGTAGACACAAAACGTACATCAAAATGGTGAAAAGAATGATTTAAGCAGCTGTCAATGTGGTGTCGTTGTTGGTGCTAGCAAATTCAAAATGACACATTTATTTAATAAAAATAGTAGTTTCTTAGTTTAAACATTTGGCATATTTACTAATTTCCTGTATTCAGCTCAGTCTCTTAAATAGCACCCTCTCAGAGTGGATCAACCAGTTTGCTGCTGACAACCAAAACCAGCTGATCACATGCTCAAGAAGGACCATCAGCCTAACAATGGATCATTAGCACCTGATGGCTGTTTACTATTCACAGAGGGCTGAGTGATACTAGCAATCACAGCATTGTAAGAGGGGGACAGTTGAACCAGGAGGCTCCACCCCTGTTTAATGATGGACGGTGTCTTTTCACAAAGATGGCCTCCTTTACTCCTCTCTCAAACCATCGTTCCTCTCTGTCCAGGATGTGAACATCTTCATCCCTGAAAGAGTGACCGCTGGCCTGGAGATGAGTGTAGACCGCAGAGTCCTGGCCTGATGATGTTGATCTTCTGTGCTGGTCCATCCTTTTGGCCAGTGGCTGTTTAGTTTCCCCGATGTAAGACTGATCACCCTCCTGACACTGAACAACATACACAATATTACTCTGTTTGTGCCGGGGGACTGGATCTTTGGGATGAACCAGTCTTTAATGTATTTTGGGGTTTAAAAGCCACTGGGACGTTATGTTTAGAAAATAAACGTCTCAGTTTCTCTGATACTCCCTCAACATATGGAATGACCACTGGTCTGGGTCTGGGTTCCTCCTTTTCACCTGATGGCTGACTGGAGTCCTGTTTGGGTTTCTTCTCTGCTTTCAGGAAGGCCCAGTTAGGATATCCACATTGCTCTAGAGCCTGTGTTGTGTGGGATTTCTCCTTCTGCCTGGCTCCTGAGCTAGTGGGGATGCTGTCTGCTCTGTGGTACAGAGTCCTGATGACTCCTAACTTGTGCTCCAAAGGGTGATGGGAGTCAAACTGCAAATACTGGTCTGTGTGGGTGGGTTTGCGGTACACCTCGGTTTGCAAATGTCCTCTATCAGAGACTGAGACCTCACAGTCCAAGAAAGCCAACCTGCCATTTTTTACATCTTCTCGTGTGAACTTGATGTATTTATCCACAGAGTTGATGTGGTCAGTAAAATGTTGAACTTCCTGAGATTTAATTTTAACCCAGGTGTCGTCAACATACCTGAACCAATGACTTGGTGGTGTCCCTGAAAAGGACGTCAAGGCTCTCTTTTCTACCTCCTCCATGTACAGGTTGGCAACAATAGGAGAAACTGGAGACCCCATAGCACACCAATGTTTCTGCCTATAATGTTGCTCCCCATATGTGAAGTAGGTTGACTGCAGGCACAGTTTCAAGAGTTGACACAGTTGTTCTGTGGAAAGCGTGGTCCTGCTGCTCAGAGTGGTGTCTGATTTTAATCTTAAACTGACCACCTCTACTGCATCATCAACAGGAATGCACGTAAAGAGTGATGTGACATCAAAAGAGACCATTGTTTCATCAGTCTCCATGATGACATCCCTCACCTTATCCACAAAGTCCATGGTGTTCTGTATGTGGTGTTCTGAGCTGCCAACTAAAGGGATGAGTACAGACGCCAGATATTTGGAAACATTGTAAGTGACAGAGTTAATCATGCTAACAATAGGTCTTAAAGGTACACCTTGTTTGTGGATTTTAGGTAAACCATACAGACTAGGTGTGGCCTCCCCTGGGTACAGTCTGTGGTACAGAATACGGTCAATAGCCTTGTCCTGCTCCAAATTTTTCAGGCAATCTATTAATTTCTTCTTGTAACCACTTCCTGGATCTCTTTTCAGAGGTTCATAAGTGTTTAAGTCACTAAGGAGTATCATAACTTTCTCATGATAGTCTTTCTGGTTCAAAATCACTGTGCACCTTCCTTTGTCTGCTGGGAGAATGATGATGTTTTTGTCCTTGCTAAGAGTGGTGAGTGCGTCCCTCTCCTCTCTACTGATGTTGGAAGGTGGTGGTTTGGCATTGCTGAGGCAGGCTGAAACTTTGATTCTGAGTTGTTCTGCTTCACCCTCTTTAATTTTGTTGTTGCGGATGGCTGATTCTGTAGCTGTGATCATCTCCACCAGAGGAATTCTACTTGG
>NC_056514.1:1638731-1639050 GCF_014905685.2 Nematolebias whitei
CCACCTTCCTTTGTCTGCTGGGAGAATGATGATGTTTTTGTCCTTGCTAAGAGTGGTGAGTGCGTCCCTCTCCTCTCTACTGATGTTGGAAGGTGGTGGTTTGGCATTGCTGAGGCAGGCTGAAACTTTGATTCTGAGTTGTTCTGCTTCACCCTCTTTAATTTTGTTGTTGCGGATGGCTGATTCTGTAGCTGTGATCATCTCCACCAGAGGAATTCTACTTGGGGCAGTTGCACCAAGTAGAAGTAATAAAACACCAAGTTGGCCTTTTGAACCCCAAAATACATTAGGGCAAAGACTGGTTCATCCCAAAGATCCA
>NC_056514.1:1639150-1664144 GCF_014905685.2 Nematolebias whitei
GTGCTATTTAAGAGACTGAGCTGAATACAGCTCCTCAGACTGAGGAAGTCCTTTGGATGAGAGACGAAACATTTCTACATTTTTTTGTTGTTTTGCTTTGTTTTGTTTTTTTGAATGTCCAGAGGACCAGATTGAACTTTTTTAGATTTTTCTACCTGGATTATTGAGCATGCATCAGGATATTTCCTGTTTTTAGTTTTCTACATTGCCTTGTGATGTAACTGTTTTTTGCTGCTATTCCACTTGATTGTCCTTTTGGTTGGTATTTTGTTTCAATTTGTAAAAAAAAAAGAGAGAGAGAGAGAGAGAGAGAGAGACAAATTTGTATGCCTATTTTATGACTGTCTATTGTTGTTGTTATCCATTGTTATCGTTGTCATACATTGCTGTCATCACTCTTTGTTAAGAATTCAGGTCTCTCTTGTAAATGAATCCGTGAGGCTCAATGGGATTAACCTGTCTAAATAAAGGTTGAATGAATTTTAAAAAGGCAGCACGGTGGCGCAACTGGTAGAGCTGCTGCCTCTCAGCGAGCAGGTCCTTGGTTCAAACCCCGGTCCAGGGGCCTTTCTGGGTGGAGTTTGCATGTTCTCTCCGTGCATGCGTGGGTTTTCTCCGGGTACTCCGGTTTCCTCCCATAGTCCAAAAACATGCATGTTAGGCTGATTGGTAACTCTAAATTGTCCCTAGGTGTGAGTGAGAGAGTGAATGTTTGTTTGTCTCGTTTGTCTCTATGTGGCCCTGTGATGGACTTGCGACCCGTCCAGGGTGTACCCCGCCCCTCGCACAGTGATTGCTGGACATGGGCACCAGCGACCCCCGTGACCCAAAATGGAATAAGCGGGTAAAGAAAATGGATGGATGGATGGATGAATTTTAAAAATTCGCAACCGTAGTTCACGCCTTTGTTACCACTCAGCTGGATTACTTTATCGCACTCTATACAGGAATCAGTGACTCGTATCGTTCAGCTTCAGAGGGTACAGAATGCTGCTGTACGGCTTTTAACTGGCACACGAAAGTTTGACCACATTTCCCATTTTAGTCTCCCTGCACTGGCTGCCTACATTACAGTACATTTTAGGATTAATTTTTAAATTATTCTATTTGTTTTTAAAGCTCTTAATGGACTTGCCCCTGTCCTATCTCAGCTCACGCTATCTGTCCGAGTTGCTACATCCGTACACACCCTCTCGATCCCTCAGGTCATGCGATCAGCTGCTCTTGAATGTGCCGAAGACAAAGCGTAAGTTCAGAGGAGACCGTGCTTTTGCTGTGGCAGCTCCTAAACTGTGGGATGACGTTCCCTTGAACATCAGACAGGCCTCTTTCCTGTCTGTTTTTAAATCCTGTATTAAAACCCATCTCTTCTCCCTGGCCTTTGACACCATCTGAAATGTTGACTTTTACTAATTTTAATTGTTTTTTATTATCTGACATTATGATTGTTTTATTATGTGTACCATACAGCACTTTGGTCCCGTGGGTGTTTAAAGTGCTCTATAAATAAAGCTGGTATGGTATGGTAATATTTAGGTATCAGCGAGTGCTCAAATGAAGCTAAAGAACAAAAGGATCAGCTGATGTTCATAAAGTAAAAGCTAAAACATCAATTATGTGATGGGTCAAGTTTTATATATGAGGCGCAAGTTTGGAGTGAGTGCTGGAGTAAACACAAGCTGCAAAAGCATTTCTAATCAAACTGGCTGGAGAAGATTTCACCAAAAGGAAATGTGGAACAGAAATGTCAGCTGAGAAAAAAAATATGTAGTTTGAAACATCAGCTGATGTGCAATAAGAACCACAAACATTTAGCGGTCATGTTCTGCCTGTGTGTGTGTGGAATACTCAATCTGCACATTAAACAGCTAATAATGACATGAGTCACACACTGTACTGACTTTAATTTACAAAAACTCTCATTGTTGACATCAATCAAACATGTCAACATGCTAAAGGAGAAAAAGCTTTATTTTTTTATGACTTGGGGACGTAAATGACCACCTTATATAACTCTGGAGAAAATTCAGCGATGAAACACAGGTGAACTGACCTCCTTGATGGCCCGTCTTCTGTGATGTGCAGAACACGTCCAGGCAGGAAAAAGTGTGGGGGAGTGTGGGCAGGAAAGTCATCTGACGCCAGGCTCTGATAAGACGCCGAGGGGTGAATTATCAGCGACTCTTCCCCCAGAAGTGGCTGGCTAAGCTGATGCTCCCTCCTATTTTCCATCTCGGTGGGAAAATCATCCGGCTCTCCTCCAAACAGTTCATACCAACACCCCTGCAGCAGGATGCAGTACTGCAACACAGACAGTCACTTCAGATGCCACCACATGGGGTCAAACAACGCTAACACATCCCACAAACTCAAGAAGGTTCTTACTTTAGGTTTATTGCAGTTTGACACTATTGTAAGGATCCGTCTCTTTAGAATCTCCATATTGTGAATGCTCAACCTGTGCAACAAGAAGGGGAAAAATAAAAATAAAAATCCAAAATATGATGGCTCACAATAAGCTCCTCTGTGTTTGTAATAACAAATATAAAGTCCACATCAGTCTGTTTTACACGGCTTTGCTGGTAAATAAACACACCTTGGGGTAAACACATCTTGGTTTAAAAGGATATTTCAGCCTATTTGAAGCAGGGTTCTGGGTAAAAATTGTGAACAATTATTATCTTACCTGCTGTGGATAGCTATTTGAACTATCTTAGGAAAACTGAGTATAAGTCTGATGGACTGATGAGGTAATATCTAATCTGAACACATCTAAAAACAAAGTCAAGTCAAGTCAACTTTATTATAGAGCACATTTAAAACAGAACCTGTTATCAAAGTGCTTAGTGGATCGCTGTCGTTAAAAACACCTCCAATCGCCATGGTTTCAAAGCAAATACTATCTTATAAACCTTTACAGGTTCTCAAGGTTTCATTACAGGATTATTAACATATCATTCTACGATTATTTGAACAAGAAAACAGCAGCAACGAAGTATGGCGCTTCCAGCGCAAGCTGGTGTCAGTTACAGCAGAAATTTCATCCATCCATCCATGAATTCTCACACTAACTCTAAGGAAGAGTCCAGCTAAACTGCATAAATAACACATTTCAACCACCTGTATCCGCAATCTCATTCTTTCGGTCACTACCCTTAGTTTGTGACCATATGTGGGGGTAAGAACATAGACCGACCAGTAAACCGAGAGCTTAGCCTTACAACTCAGCTCCCTCTTCACCACAACGGACCAGCACAGAGTCCGCAATACTGCAGACACTGCACCAATCCGTCTATCAATTTCACGCTCCATTCAGCCCTCACTTGTGAACAAAACCCCAAGGTACTCGAACTCCTCCACTTGAAGGAGAACCTCACCCTTGACCCGAAGTGAGTAATCCACCCTTTTCTGACAGGACCATGACCTCAGATTTGGAAGTGCTGATTCTTATCCCAGCCGCTTCACACTCGGCTGTGAACCGTTCCAGTGAGGGCTGAAGATCACGGCACAATGATGGCAACAGGACCACATCATCCTCAGATAGCAGAGATGGAATCCTGAGGCCACCAAACCGGACTCCTTTCACCCCCTGGCTGCACCGAGAAATTCTGTCAGAATCAAAATCTGTAACAATGGACAGCCCTGGTGGAGTCCAACCCCCACCCTGAAGGGGTCCGACTACCTCAAGGAACACGGTCAAAAGCCTTCTCAAGTCCACAAAACACATGTAGACTGGATGTGCAAACTCCCATGAACCCTAGCAAAGGTAAAGAGGTGATCTAGTGTTCCATGGCCCGGATGGAACCTGCATTGTTCCTCCTGGATCTGAGGTTCGGCCAACTATTGGACTTGCTTCTCCAGTACCCCTAAATAGACCTTACTAGGGAGGCTAAGGAGAGTGATGTCCCTATAATTGGAGCACACCTTCCGGTCCCCATTCTTGAAGAGGGGAACCACCACCCCAGTATGCCAATCCAGTGGCACTTCCCCAATGTCCACCCATTGTTGCAAAGGAGTGTCAACCAAGAGAGCCCCACAACATCCAAAGCCTTACAAAAATCAGGGTGAATCTCATCGACTCCCAGAGCCCTGCCACCACGTAGCTTTTAACTACCTCGACAACCTCAGCCACGGTTATGGACGAAAACAACTTCAAAGTCCCCCGACTCAGCTTCCAATGTAGAAGACATGCCAGTGCAATTGAGAAGGTCTGAGACATATTCCTTCCACCTTCCGACGACATCACTGGTTGAGGTCAACAGCACCCCACCTTCACTGAACATAGTCTTAGTAAAGAAGTGCTTCCCCTCCTCCGCCACATGATGGTTTGCCAGAATCTCCTTAAAGCCGACCAAAAGCCTTTATCCAAGGCCTCACCGAACACCTCCCACACCCAAGATTTTTTTTCCCATTCATTCAACCTTTATTTCTACAGGTTAATCCCACTGAGCCTCGGGGCCTCATTTACAAGAAAGACCTGATTTCTTAACAAAGAATGATGACATTTTCTTCTTCTTCTTCTGCTTTCGGTTTTTCCCTCTTCAGGGGTCACCACTGCGAGTCATCCTCCTCCACCTTACTCGGTCTTCTGTATATATTCTGTCCTCACTCCAACTACCTTCATGTCCTCTCTAACTGTATCCATATATCACCTCTTTGGCCTTCCTCTTTGTCTTTTTCCTGGCAGCTGCATTTCTAACATCTTTCTACCAATATACCCATGGTCCCTCCTCTTGACATGTCCAAATCATCTCAGTCTGGCCTCCCTAACTTTATCTCCCAGTTGTTCAACATGTGCTGTACCTCTGATGATCTCATTCTTAATCTTATCCATCCTTGTCACTCCTAAGGAGAACCTCAGCATCTTCATTTCTGCCACTTCCAGTTCTTTCTCCTGTCTTTTTGTCAATGCCACTGTCTCCAGACCATACAATATAGCTTGTCTCACCACTGTCTTGTAAACTTTTCCTTTGACCTTTGCTGACACCTTTTTGTCACAAATCACCCCTGAAACTTTTCTCCATCCACTCCATCCTGCCTGGACTCTCTTTTTCACCTCTTTACCACATTCCTCATTTTCTTGGACAGTGGACCCCGAGTACTTGAAGTCCTGCACCTTTGTGACCTCTGCTCCTTGTAGCCTCACTGTTCCACTGGCCTCCATCTCATTCACACACATGTACTCTGTCTTACTATGGCTGACTTTCATTCCTCTTCTTTCAAGTGCATACCTCCACCTCTCCAAGTTCTCTTCCACCTGTTCCCTGTTCTTACCACAGATCACAATGTCATCTGCAAACATCATAGTCCATGGGGATTCCTGCCTGACCTCATATGTTAGACGGTCCATCACCAGAGCAAACAAGAAGGGGCTCAGAGCCAATCCTTGATGCAATCCCACTTCCATCTTGAAGCTATCTGTCACTCCTATAGCACATCTCACCACTGTCCTGCTGTCCTCATACATGTCCTGTACCAGTCTAACATACTTTTCTGCCACTCCAGATTTCCTCATGCATTACCACACCTCCTCTTTTGGCACTCTGTCATATGCTTTTTCTAAATCCACAAAGACACAATGGAGTTCTTTCTGACCTTCTCTGTACTTCTCCATCAGCATTCTCAAAGCAAAGATGGCATCTGTGGTGCTCTTTCTTGGCATGAAACCATACTGCTGCTCACAGATAGTCACCTCTCGTCTAAGTCTTGCTTCCACAACTCTCTCCCAGATCTTCATTGTGTGGCTCATCAACTTAATTCCCCTGTAGTTGCTACAACTTTGTACATCACCCTTGTTCTTAAAAATGGGCACCAGCAGACTTCTTCTCCATTCCTCAGGCATTTTCTCACCCTCATATATGCCATTGAATATTTGAGTCAAAAACCTCACTGTCATCTCTCCAAGACATTTCCAAAACTCCACTGGTATGTCATCAGGTCCTACTGCCTTCCCCTTCTTCATTCTTTTCAGAGCTTTCTAAACTTCACCCTCACTAATCTTTCCCACTTCCTGGTCCACAGTTTCTATGACCTCTAATCTTCTTTCTCTTTCATTATCTTCATTCATTAGCTCCTCAAAGTACTCCTTCCATCTTCCCATCACGCTCTCCTCACTTGTTAGAACATTACCATTCCTATCTTTAATAAGCCTAACCTGCTGCACATCCTTTCCAGCCTGATCCCTCTGTCTTGCCAATCGGTACAAGTCCTTCTCACCCTCTTTAGTGTCCAGTCTCCCATACAACTCATCGTACGCCTTCTGCTTTGCCTTAACTACTTCCCTCTTTGCTCTACGTCCCATCTCCTTAAATTCATGTCTCATCTCTTCAGTCTTCTCACTGTCATATTCCTTCTTGGCTAATCTCTTTCTTTGAATGGCGTCCTGCACTTCACTATTCCACCACCAGGTTTCCCTATCTTCTATTCTCTGTCCAGACGACACACCAAGTACCTTCCTACCTGTCTCTTTAATTACTGTTGCTGTAGTAGCCCAGTCATTTGGAAGCTCTTTCTTACCACCCAGAGCCTTTAACAGCTCCTCTCTGATTTTCTCACAACATTCTTCCTTCTTCAGCTTCCACCATTTGGTCTTCTCTGATTTTACTCTTTTTCTTTTCTTCACAACAACAGTCATTCTACACACAACCATCCGATGCTGCCTGGCCACACTCTCCCCTGCCACAACCTTACAGTCGCCAATCTCCCTCAGGTTTCTTCTTCTACACAGAATGTAGTCGACCTGCATACTCCTTCCTCCACTCTTATAGGTCACTCTATGTTCCTCCTTCTTTTGGAAATAGGTATTGACTGTAGCCATTTCCATTCTCTTGGCAAAATCCACCACCATCTGTCCTTCCTGGTTTCTTTCCTTGACACCAAACCTACCCATCACTTCCTCATCCACTCTGTTTCCTTCACCAACATGTCCATTCAGGTCTGCTCCGATCACCACTATCTTCTCCCTAGGAATACTCTCTATCACTTCATCCAGATCTTTCCAAAATTAATCTTTCTCCTCCCCATCACATCCAACCTGTGGAGCATAACCACTGACAATGTTTAGCATCAGACCTTCTACTTCTACGTTCAGGCACATCACCCTATCTGAAACTCTCTTAACCTCTACTACATTCTTTGCCAACTCCTCCTTCAGGACCACCCCTACTCTATTTCTCTTTCTATCCACACCATGGTAAAACAGTTTGAACCCTGCTCCAATGCTGTGAGCCTTGCTACCCTTCCACTTGCTCTCTTGGACACATAAAACTTCTACCTTTCTTCTCAGCATCATGTCAGCCAGCTCTCTACCTTTGCCTGTCATTGTCCCCACATTTACAGTTGCAACCCTCAGTCCTACTTTCTTCACTTTCCTCTTCTCCCTCTGTCTCCTGACACATTTCCCTCCTCGTGGTCTTTGACTAAAAGTAGCACAATTTCCACCAGCACCCTGTTTGTCAACAGCACTGGTGGCGGTTGTTGTTAACCCGGGCCTTGACCGATCCGGTATGGTTTTGCTTTGATAAACTCGCATTATAGTTTTGGCAAAAGTGTTTTACATCGGATGCCATTCCTGACACAACCCTCACCATTTACCCGGGCTTGGGACTGGCACAAAAGATACACTGGCTTGTGCTTCCAAGTGGCTGGCAACAAAGAATGATGACAACAGTGAATAACAACAACAACAATAGACAGTCATAAAATAGGCATAGGTATGAAAATGCAAGGCTGTGGGCCGCTTGGCCCTTCAGTATGCCTCAGCTGCCTACGGAGTCACAGAGTCATTGCTGTGATCATGCGAGCTCATCTGCTCACACAGACTCATGTTCGTACTGTTGTTTGGCATATTGTTTTTGTACTATTAGTGCTTAGTGTATTTTTAGTTAACGTTGTTCGTAGTTCACATCTTTTTTTCATTCATTCAACCTTTATTTAGACAGATTAATCCCATTGAGCCTCAGGGACTCATTTACAAGAGAGACCTGAACCTTATCTGACCTGATTTTAGATCTTATTACGGTTTTTCTTTTACATTTTATTGTCGAATGTAACTGGGACCCTGTGTACATAATCTCGTTCCACCACATGTACTACATGAGATGCGAATGACAAAATAACTCTCTGACTCTGAGTCCCACTGGCCAACAAGGCCAAATAGGACTCCTTCTTCAGCTTGACAGCCTCCCTAACTCAGGGTGTCCACCACTGAGTTTGAGGATGGCCACTGTAAGAAGCACCGACAACCTTGTGGACACAGATCAAGGCAGCTACCTCAAAAATTGATGTGTGGAACATGGCCTACTCAGACTCAATGTCCCCCGCCTCAGCTTAAGCTCTCCCGGAGGTGTGAGTGAAAGATCTTTCTGACAGGTTCTTCTGCCAGGTGTTTCCAGCAAACCCTCACTACACGTTTGGGTCTACCTAGTCTTTCCGGCATCTTCCTCTGCAATCTGATCCAACTCACTACCAGGTCATCAGTTGACTGCTCACCTCCTCTCTTCACCTGAGTGTCCAAAACAAACGGCTGCAAATCAGATGACAGGACTATGAAGTCTATAATTTATCTATGACCTAGGGCGTTCTGGTGCTAAGTGCACTTATAGACACCCTTATGTTCAAACATGGTGTTTGTGATGGACAAACTATGACTAACACAGGAGTCCAACAAAAAAAACACCACTTTGGCTCAGATCAGAGAGGCTATTCCTTCCGATCACGCTCCTTTAGGTCACACTGTCATTATCGACGTGGGCACTGAAGTCCCCCAGCAGAATAAAAGAATCCCCAACTGGCTCACCTTCCAGTACCCCCGCCAAGGACTCCAAGAAGGTTGGATAATCTGAACTGCCGTTTGGCGTGCAGGCACAAGCAACAGTCAGAGCACATCCCCCTACCCCAAGGTGCAGGGAAGCTACCCTCTCATCTAGCGGGGAAAACTCCAACACAGTCACCAAGTTGAGGGGCTAAAAGTAGACCCACACCAGCTCAACGCCTCCTATCATGGGCAACGTCAGAGTGAAATAAGGTCCAGCCCCTCTCAAGAAGATTGGTTCCAGAGCCCATGCTGTGCGTTGACGGGAGCCCAACTATATCTACCAGTAGTTGGTATTTCTCAACCTCACGCACAAGCTCAGGCTCCTTCCCCACCAGACAAGTTACATTCCATGTCCCAAGAGACAGCTTTAGTAAGCAAGGGTCAGAGTGCCAAGGCCCCTGCCTTGGCCACTGCACATGGCATCATGCACCCGACTTTTATGGCCCTTCCTGCATGCGGTGGACACACAGGGTAGCAAACCCATGTTACTCCTTCAGGCTGAGCCTGACGGGCCCCATGAGTAGAGGTCTAGTCACCAGGTGCTCCATGCCTAACCCATCCCACAAGGCTGGCTCCAGGGTGGGGCTCCGGTAACCCACGTCCAGGCAAGTTCATTTATTTTTTTTGGTCCATCAAAAGTCTTCAGAATCATTCTTTGTCTGGCCTGTCACCTAGGACCAATCTGCCTTGGGAGACCCTACCAGGGTCAATTATAATTAAGGATGGGGCCGATCTGATCCAGTATCTGTATCGGGCTCCAATACCAGCATAATTTACGTATCTGATTTTTCCAATCCAACCTGCAGAGATTTCCAATCCATGATACATGTCTGTGACTGCTGAAACGTCTCCACGTGATTCCCTGTCAGCTGCTCTGCAAGTTGGCTTCAGAAAATGGAATGGATTTCCTGAATGGAGGCATGTTTCATGAACCCAGCGTAATAAGACCTGCCTCACATTCAAAAACTCCATTTCATAGTTTGCAGCCAGCTAAAATGTGCAGTAGCACTGTGGCAAACGGCTAACCAACTTTTCATTTAAACATGTCCACTGTGTGGAAGTATTTTACACTAGAAACACCACAAAACAAGACAGCAATGTGTAATGTCTGCAGAGCCATAGCACCACATTAAACCGCGGTAAAGTTCGTTTTATGTTGGACATTCGATCTCCGGGGCTTCAGTGTTGTGTTATTTTCGTTCAGTCCAGAGAAGGCAGTTCGATTTCGGTAAGCCGCGCTCAGTCTGTCCGTCTCAGAGGAGGAGCAGACCAAGCGTGGCTGACCAAAATCAGACTGCCTTCTCTGGACTGACTGAAAATAACACACCGCTGAAGCTACGGAGCTCTAATGTTTACCGATAAGTTGCTAAACTTTATTGCAATTAAAGACCAACCGCTATCAGTTGTAAAAAACAAAGGATTTTGCAGCTTGATACTTGCAGCCAAGATACAGTTTACCCTCCAGGAGTTATTTATTAGTACAATAGAAGACGATCATAAAAAGCATATGAATTGAAAAATACAAGAAAATTATATATATAAAAAAACGAAACAAAAAAAGCTACATTATAAAGTGATGCAAAATACTAAAAACAGGAACATGTCTGTGTTGGTTTATGCCATGAACTTAGCAGATGTTTGAAGCCATCTAATCATTGGTTACGTACTGTAACCCCAGATTCTATGAGTATAGGTGCAGCCCTTTAAGGCTATCACTAGTGGGTTTATCCCTTCGCGCACAGGAATGAAAACTTTAGTCCGCGCCCACCAACTGTGTGGGCCCCACCCCCAGTCTGTATAAATTACTGTGAGACTGGGCAATCGGCTCCCAAATAGCTTTTTTCTTCAGCCATTTAGGAACCAGTGAGGCCCAGAACTTAAAGGGCTGCGCCTATACACATAGAATCTGGGGTTACAGTACGTAACAAACGTTCTATTTCGTATAGGCTTTGCCCTTTAAGGCTATCGCTAGTGGGTTAAAGGCGAAGCAGGATGTAGTCTATGTCTCACTGGGTCCATTCAGACACAAACATGAAGCACCTGCTTGCACAAAAAAAAACCATTTCATTACTCAGCCTTCTGTGTGCGTAATTATGTGCTGCGTAGAGCTGTCCCTGTAATGCACCAACAGATGCTGAGAGCAGCGCAGTGTGGCCGTGTGTGCCACATAACATGAAAGTGCACGCATGAGACAGAGAAGGTGAGATGTTGCTTCCTCCTCAGAATTATGAGGAGGAGGATAAAACTCATCCAAGGTTATCACTCTCGATCTGAATGAGCTTGTGATGCTTTTCAGAGCAAGGTTAAGATGCAGTACAGCTGAACTGCCATCAGCTTGAATTCTGAGACATGAGGGAGCGACAGAGAGAGCAGAGAAATCATTCACTCTCTTTATCCATGCCAGAGCTAACAGCAGGGCTGGTTTAAGTGACAAAAATTTAAGTGAAACCTGATCTAAAGGCTCAAAAAGAGCTTTGAACAGAGCGCGCAAGACCATCGTTAGGTCCCACTGTGGAGCTAGTGGACGTGACACAGGTCTGTACCTCCGTACACCTTTCAGAAAACGCTTCATCAGCGAGTGGTTAAAAACTGTTGTCACTGAAAAAACTCATGACAGGAAGAAATAGCTGCAGCACAAGTTTTAATTGTGCTGAACACTAAATTTCTGTTCATCAGTTGCTGTAGAAATGACAGCACACCACCTAATGGACATGAGATGGCCTCCACGCCTTTCTCTGTACACCAGCGCTGAAAAACTGTCCACTTTGATGTGTACAGCGCTGTGGTGGAAACGGCTCGTGCGCCCTGAATCGTACGCAACACATCCTGTGGGAGGCCCATCTTTCAGTGTTGTCAGATAAAGTCAAGGTTTTCCAGCCCAAAAATCTAACAATATGTGGCAAAACACAACAATCCAACAAAAATCTTCCCAGAGTTCCCAGCAAAATCAGAATGAAAACAGCCCAATTGGTAGTAAACTGCCCAATCTGGTCACACTGCCATCTTTTCTAAACGGATCCGTTCAGCGGCCAAATCCAAAAGAGCTGACCTATTTCTGGGTAACTCCTGATCTCCTGATTTCTCTTCCTGCCTGGGGAGAGAGCGTCCCCCCCCCCCGGCAGTTTTCACAGCCGACCTGATATCAGTCGCTGCAGATTCGGGAAACATGGGGCGCTTATGCACTCGAGAGCTATGAGGATGACTGACAGTTCTTCCTCCCAGACCTGGTCCAGGGTCCGTGATATCAGCAGGACTGGAGGAAACACCTAAAGGAGCATTTTTGGCCACGGGCTGTGAGCAAAGGCGTCCACCCCTAACGGTGGGTCGTCTCGTGGGCTCAGTGAGAACCATAATTGACACTGGGCGTTCTCCCGTGTGGCGAAAAGATCCACTGCTGCTCAGCCGAACCTGTTCCAAATCCGAGAGATCGGCTTGGGATGGAGGCTCCAGTCTCTGTGGCGGGGACTGCCCCTCGACATTATGTCCACTCCCCTGTTCAGGACACCGGGAATGTACACTGCTCTGATGGAGAGCAGGTTTTTGTGTGCCCAACACAGCAGCTGTCTCGCGATGCGTAACAGTTGGGCTGAGCGCATGCCTCCCTTACGGTTTATGTAAGCTGCCGTCAGGCGGACGAACCATCTCTGAAGATGTCTCATGTGAAGCAAGCCCACAACCACAACGTGAGCCGATGACATTATTCCTAGAAGTCACATGACTGAGAGAGCTGTTACTACACTGAGGGGTTTGACGCGGCAGAGTTGAGCTGACAGAGCTTCGGCTCTCGGCTGTGGTAAACGGGCTCTCATTATGGTTGAGTTTAGCTCCACTCCCAGATAAACAATCATCTGGGACGGGAGAACAGAACTCTTTTCCCAGTTTATAGAAAACCCCAGGTTTACCAGGTGTAACATTTGCGTTTTGGTTTGTGCAGCTGCTTCCTGTCTGGATTGAGCTAATAAAAACAGATTGTCCAGATAAAAAAAAAAAATTCATTCCTTCCATGTGTAACGGCTGCAGAGCCATCTCCACACATTTTGAGAACGTCTGTGAGGCGAGGGAATAACCAAATGGCAGCCTGTTGTACTGATACGGAATCCCCTGGAAGGAGAAACGCAAGAATTTCATGTCTTTTGGAATGATGGGAATGTGAAAAAATGCGTCATTCAAATCTGTGGAAATGAACCAGTCGTTCCGGTGAATGTTCTCCAGCAGCTGTTTGGTTGTCAGCATGTGGAATTGTCACTCCATGATCGATTTGTTGAACATGGACAGGTCGAGAATGGGTCTCATCCCTCTGTTTTTTTTTCAGAACCAGGAAGTAACTTGAGTAAAATCCCATGTTTTCCTCTCCGTTGGGAACCCTGGAAATTGTTTTTATCAGTAGTTCCTGAACTTCTGATTGGAGAGACGAGTTCTGTTCTGGAGATGACAGAACCGTCTCTATAATCCCTCTGAACGGTGGGGGTTGAGCTGCAAACTGCAGCGTGTAACACCTGCTGATCATACGGTCCATCCATCTGTCCAGGGAACACACTCGCTGCAACTCTGCAGGTGATGGGGCCCTCCAGCAGGTCTCTCTGCAGCCTCTCGGACAAAGATGGCAAGAGGCGGAGCCAGGTGGTTCTCTGGATCATGGTCATCCAGGCGGCGATGTGGGACAGGCAGACCGCAGAGGTGGCGCACATGTTTAAGACGACGTCAGCGTCTTTACAGAGAGCTCTTTGTCTTCTCCAGCAGGTCTGCTTCCTCCAGCCTCTTGGAGATGCTGTAGGCCAGCAGGGCGACATTGTTTTTCGCTGCGGCCATCTGAAATGAGCACTGGTGTGCTCGGTTGGAGAGCTTTGTCATCATCTGGTCATGCTTCCCTGGAGGGACAGGTTGCTGGTCCGTCCTGGAAGCTTTTGCCCTAAGCGCCTCCACCAGGCTTGGCTCCGGGGGGGAACCGAGGGAAAAACTCAGATCGGTAAAACTGTCCACTCTGGAGATGGAGGCAAAGGTGGAGACGGGCGTCTTCAGTTTGCCGGGCCCAGATGCAGCCTCGTTCCAGTAGGATGTCACTGCTGGAAAGCGGGGCCAGATGGGGTCAGGGCGACGAGCCAGGGCGGAGCCAAACCATCCCGCCAGATCATTCGAACGGGGCGGAGGGAGGCGAGGGACGGAAAGTCCCTTTGTGTTAGCAGCCTCCTGGATTATGTTGGGCAGTTCCGAGAGCAGGGCGCCGACGGCTGGGAGCGGTGTGGTCGCCAACGTGGGAAGACCCAAGGTGGCTGAGCATTCGATCGACCACTCTTCTTCCGTCACTACGCTCTACAGGAGGGAAGGGGCAGCTAGGCTGTTGCCAGCATCGTCTTTCTTGGAGGAATCAGTCTTTCTTGGAGGAATCATTCGATTCACTGCGATGGCGTCGTCCAGCGAGTAGCAGGTCACCACAGAAAAACACTCCTCGGCACTTAACTTGAACAAGGCTGCTCATCTCTGCTTCTGCTCGGGGGAGAAGAGCTCACAGGGACGGCAGGAGGTCGGTGTGGTGGAGACCCAGGCATCATTAGCAAAAGTTGTGCCGGTCAAAGCTGGACATCTTTTCCTTCTTCGTTCTTCTGACAGTGCTAGCTAACTTGCTGAAGAAAAAATGGGAGCCGATTGCCTGGTCTTACCGTAATTTATATGGACCGGGGGTGGGGCCCACACAGCCGGTGGGCGCGGACTAAAGTTTTCAGTGCTGCGCTGCGTGCAAAGGGATAAACCCACTAGTGATAGCCTTAAAGGGCAAAGCCTATACAAAATAGATCACTTTAATATCCACTTTAAAGCTAGGAATTAAAAAAAAACAACATGTTTTGTGTTAGCAGGATTTAATTCTAACTTTGAAACTTATCCAACATTCATAAAACTTACCTCATGTTGCCTTTTTGGACATGCATATATTTGTACACGTTCTTTCCTATAGAGAGGAGATTATTACAGCCTCATATAAAATCAATAATGATGATGATATTGGGACGGTATCGGACGATATCCAGATTTAAGTATCGGGATCGGATCGGAAGTTAAAAATGTGGATCGGTGCATCCCTAATTATAAACGCCCACAACAGCATTAGCTAGTAGAATCAGCAGTAGTTTCAGTTTTTAGAATTCCAGCAAAAGCGGGTCTGTTGTTTGTATTGACAAACAAGTAATGACCCACTTCTAAAACAGGCTGCTGTGATGGACTTATGACTTGTCCAGGGTGTTCCTGCATCTCACACAGTGACTGCTGGACATAACTCCAGCTCCCTGTGAACCGGAAAAAAAAATTGGGTAAAACAAATGATGGATTGCTGCCATCTTAAAACTCAGATCTTCAGCAGTTCAGGAAACACTATTATGGTATGCTATTTCAGCTGAAAATTTGCAAAATACCTGCCAAACTTGACCTTAGGCTAGGAAGTACTACTGCTGCTGATATTTGCATAAAACACACACACACACAAAACATGACTGAGCCAGCTTTATGAGTGGAAGCAAACTAACTGTAAGTGTACAAATACTGTATGCTTTGCTTTAAAAATAGTAGTCATATGCTGGGGTATCAAAATCATAAAAATTCATTAATCATCATTTTATGATCCCATCGCTGCCATTTCAATCATAATCAAATCGAATCATGAGATGCCTAAAGATTCCCACTCTTCCTTGCTGTTAGCTCATGAATCTAGTCAGAAATAAAAGTCTGTTTCTCCTAAATGAATCTGGTAAAAGTGTAATAAACAACTGGTATATTATTTGATATCCACAGAACGTCAGGGGTTCAAAGAGGCCAGAATATTCCTTTAACATTCCAACATGAACACTTAAATAACTTTATGTCTCTCTTACCTGGGAACTAGATCCTTTCCCAGCACCACAGACACTACAAAGTCCTTGGTGTAATCAGCTAAAGCTTTACTGCATGTAAAAAAAACAAATGAAACAAAAAAAGAGATGTGTTAAGTCAACCTTAATAAAATAAAGAGTGATGATTTAGAAGAACCAGAAACTCAACAAGCAAAAGACCCCCAGATGGGTTTCTCTCTAACATAAAAACACAAATATTTCAGCTGGACAAAACTGGCTCTCAGACTCGGGCAGACCTCAGTCCACACAGAAACTGTGCGCACTGTCCGCAGACGGTTGAGACTTCATACTTAAGCGCCGATTGGTCATTTGCTGATATTCTTCCTGGATTGATTGACAGGTCACAAAAGAGAGAGAGAGAGCTGGTAGCAAGCAGCAGCAGTTTTCTGTGTTTATATGTTGTTAATAAGAAGTTTAAAAAATAAAATAAAAACAGGAAGCGCTGGCCCTGCAGCCC
Organism: Nematolebias whitei; assembly: GCF_014905685.2. Taxonomy (NCBI): domain Eukaryota; kingdom Metazoa; phylum Chordata; class Actinopteri; order Cyprinodontiformes; family Rivulidae; genus Nematolebias; species Nematolebias whitei. The sequence continues at coordinate 1,655,301 of NC_056514.1, forward strand.
ACACATCAGACCGACCTACCGGAAAATATCCAGAACCTCCCGCAGCCACGCTGGGCCTGATTTTAATTTGCTCTTTACGAATTCCTTCATTTTTTTTTTTTCATTCATTCAACCTTTATTTAAACAGATAAATCACATTGAGCCTCGAAGACTCATTTACAAGTGAGACCTGTTTGGACAGACAAAAACAGTGGTTAACTGGACACATGTAGGAGTTGGAGGCAAAAAGAAATCCTATCAGACTTTTTTCTTGGCTGAGAAAAACCTCTAATATTGAAAAAACACCTCGCACAAACAAGCACATATTTACGTAGACATTCTGCAATAGAGCAGAGCAGGAAGAAGGAAGAGACGGGAGTGGTCAACAACGTCTACAGATGCTCTCGAGGTCACTGTAATCAGTCAATGTCCTCCTGTGAGATCCATAAACATTCTCGAGGTATGTCGAAGAATGACCAAGAATAACCCCTGAGAATCCAGAGTCCTGAAATGATGACACAAAGTTTTTTCAGCTGGGTTTCATCTGGTTATCAGTTGGAAATTCCTCAGGGAGGAGGTGGTGAGCATCAGATCACATTTTCTCCAGGCAAAATTCAGATAAGGTGGCCTTCAAGGCCAGCCAAGGCGACCAAAATTTAGATAAACACACAGTTGTTTTGGGGACAGGCAGAACTTAATGACATCTACCTTGAGTCTGTGTTTGGTCCACTCGGTTCCAAAATGTCCAAAATAACATGGTTACACCGATGGAACATGACTGAGTAAAAATCCCCAAGATCTGATCCATTCAGCCCAAAGCATCTGAGTCCGGGTACTCGAGACATGAAACCAAACCATCATAAAGGCAAGCAGCGTGATCGGGTCCAAATTTGCTGCCGACGACTTCCTTGATTGTAGATAAAAACCAGCACCAGCTGAATCCAAAAAGCAGGAACCAATTATCGTAAATCCAATTAAATATGCGTCCTTAAAATCCACAGAATGGCAGCAGAGATGGACACATCATCAAGTCTTCCAGTCGATGAGATATCCAGCTGCGTACGTGCCAACAGGGCAAATCGGCTCACCTAAAGCCTGTCTTCTCTTCGAAGAAATGTTGTAAATTGAGTTGAGGGACCAACTGGTCAAAACAAGTCCATAATTATGATTCAGAAGAAATGCAAGAGTCTCAGAAGCAGTTTCACAGACAGACAGAGAAGCAAAGCGGAGAGGGAGGGAGGGAAGCATCCGATCTTGGCTTGAGCAAGTGGTGAAGTGACAATCTCTCACAAATGACAATTTCTCACAATTTCAGTCATGGCGTCAACAGACAAGAAGGAAGAGATTGCTTGCCTTTTGGCAATAAAAACAAAAGAAAAGGCCATTAAACCAGACCACAGATGAAGAAGGGGAATTTAATACATTGGCGCTGTATACAAAAAAGTCCGTCACCAGGCAGGTTATTGTGCGACACAGAGTACGCGGTCATAAAAATTGATCTTTGCACGGACATGCCTTGTGGGCGTCTGCTTTGAGTCTAATTTGGTACACGCGGACCTTCATGGGCTAAGGTCAGCCTGAGTATGTGTGAGCCTTGAGTCCCTTGTATAAAAGTGTGTTTGTACTTAAAAAGCAAGACCAGCTCAGGTGTGTCCACTGTAAAACTAAAGGCTCAGATGTACATCAGTCCGCGGAGGTCTGCACGTATCAGATTAGGTTTGAAGCGGAGGGCATGTCCGCGCAAAACTCAATTTATGCGACCGCGTACACGTACTCTGTGTTGCACAATAAACTGCCCGGCGAATGACTGTTTTGTATGCGACATCAATGTATTGAATTAATTAAAGGGCGGCTGTGGCTGAGTGGTTAGAGCAGTCATCCTCCAATGCAAAAGGTGGGGGTTCGAATCCACCAGCAGTCACATGCCGAAGTGTCCCTGGGCAAGACACTGAACCCCTCATAGCCTCTGATGTGTGTCCCATCAGTGAATGAATGTGATAAAGCTCTGATTAGTCTCTTTAGAATGATTTGTTCAATTAGCTTTGTAGAGATCTAGTAGAGTGTTGAATGAATGGGTAAATGAGGACACAGATTATAGTGGAAAGCACTTTGAGTATCTTGATAAGATAGAAAGGCGCTATATAAGTACAGTCCATTAAATTCCCCTACTTCATTCATGGTCTGGTTTAATGGCCAAGAGACAAGTGAGCTCTACCTCCTTCTCCGTTGACGCCATGACTGAAATAGAGACAAATGAAGGAATTTATCACAAGCAAATTAAAATCAGGTCCATAGTGGCTGCGGGAGAGTCTGAAGATTTCCTGGTGATTTGGTCTGATGTGTGGGCTGCAGGGTCAACGCTCCTTGTTTTCTTTTACTTTTTAGAACTTTTTATTAACAACATATAAACACAGAACATTGCTGCGGCTGGAGCTGCCAGCTCTAGGTTGTTTTTTTTTTGCGACCTGTCAATCAATCCAGTAGGCGTGTCATCAAATGACCAATCAGCAAACTCAATTTGTCCCTAAGGTAAACGTCACTTGCCTGCGGTGCTGGTCTGCAGCCGCTCGGGGTGGACGCTCGAGTACGAAGTCTCAACTGTTTGCGTACAGTGTGCTTCGAATCCGTGCGGAAAAAGGTCAGTGCGAGTATACTGGAGCCTTAACACCGTGCCATACCTCAGGAGCCCCCCAGGTGGAGAGAAGGAGTAGCACTGCAGGGTGGGGAAGGAGCTGCGTAGAAGGATGGCCAGCAATGCAGCTGTGCCCGCGCCCAGACTGTGACCGGTGATGACCAGATTATACTCCTACAAGGACATACACACATACTGCTCACTGAGAAGGGTAGCCATGATCCACCCCAATGATAGGCTTTCTACATAGATGCTCAATTGCTGTTTCGGATTAGGCTTTTAAAAATAATAGTGCGGTATCTCTAAAATTGCCAGTTCAAAGTTACACATCTAACAAGAACAATACAATAATACAAAATATGCACACACATAAAAATATATAAATAAAAACAAGAACACATAAAAAGGCAAAACATTTTGACCAGTTTTAGCAGTAGAAAAGTACGTCTTAGTTTACAGAAGAGATGTACTAGTTCTAGTTTTGTGAGCCGACAGAAATTTTCAATATTTGTACAGCTCTGACCTGCCAAAACAGATTTTTAATTGCTAATTTCTCTCAAAGAATGTTAATTAACAGAATACAAAGCCTCTGTGTTTATCAGAGATTTTTTTACTCATGATTTCTGGTTAAATTGAAAACATTTAATTGGTTCACAAAAAAATTCAAGAAATAATGACACAGAGGCATTTGTTCTAATAAAATCCATTCTAAAAAAAATTTACAGTAAAGTATATTTAATTCATAAGTCAGATTATAGCTCCTTAACATTTTAGGTTTTTTTTTTTTTGCAAACTACACCTCAGTTTTTAGTTTTCTCCACAAGATGTGTCACAATAATAAGCAGCTTTGTCATATATATGTATTTTTTTCTTCTTTCGGCTGCTCCCTTCTTCAGGGGTCGCCACAGCGAACAAAGCCACACGAAGACTTAGCAGTTTTTTGGGGGTTTTTACGCCGGATGCCCTTACTGATGCAACCACAGATCAACGAGTTACCACAGCCCTCTGTGTGTCAGAGTCAGAGTCAAAGTCAGAGTTTCTTTATTGTCATTCGCACCTCATGTGGTACATGTGGTGGAGCGAAATTATGTACACAGAGTCCCATTTACATCCAACAATAAAATGTATAAGAAAAACAGCAACAACATCTAAGATATGAACCAAGAAAAACATCAACTAAATATACACTAAGCACTCATAAAATAAAACATTGAACATCAGCACAAACATGAACATGAGTCTGTGAGCAGATGTGCACGCATGAACACATCAACATGAAACAGATCAGCAGCAACATGATGTGATTTTTCACAGTGATTATTCTAGTTAGAGATTCATGAGTCTAACAGTGTAGGGATGGCACCATCTAGTGGGCCTTCCCCCTGTCTTTTCTCCCTTGTGTCTGTATTGATTGTCTGATTATCGTCACCTGTGTCATGTCCTGGTTGTGTGTATATAAAGTCTGTCTGTCAGTTCTGTCATTGTTCGGTTCGTCGTTGGGTATTGCCTGTCCTGTCCTGCCTGTCTGATCCTGTTCTTGAGTCCTTGTTGTAAGTTTTGCTGCCATGTCAGCCTTTTGATTTATTATTATTATTATTATTATTATTATTAAAAGTATTTTATTTTATACGTCTGCCTCCTGAGTCCTACCTGCGCAACTGGGTTCTCCTGTCCTGATCTGCCTTGAAAACCCTGACAAACAGCTTCAGGGTAGAAGCTGTTCCTCAGTATAGTGGTTCTACACTTAATGCTTCTCAACCTCCTTCATGAGGGGAGCGGGGCAAAAAGTGTGTGTGCTGGGTGAGTGGGGTCCTTCATGATGCAGGTGGTCCTCTTCCTGCATCTGGAGGTGTAGATGTCTGTGACGGTGGGGAGACTGACTCCAACAGTCTTCTGTGCAGCCTTCACCACTCTCTGCAAAGCTTTTCTTTCTGCAGCTGTGCAGCCTCCATGCCACACGTTGATGCTGGAGCACAGGATGCTCTCCACTGCACACCTGTAGAAGGAGGTGAGGACTGAGCTTCCCAGACCAGCTCGCCACAGCCGCCGGAGGAAGTAGAGTCTCTGATGATCTTTCTTCATCAGGCTGGTGGTGGTGTTGCTCCAGCTGAGGTTGTTGTTCATGTGCACACCCAAGTACTTGTAGCTGGAGACCACTTCCACCGCAGATCCTCTTATGTTCAGGGGGGTGTAGATGTTTTTGTTCCTTCTGAAGTCCACAATCATCTCCTTTGTCTTCTTCACATTGATGTGAAGGTTATTCTCTTTGCACCAGCTCTCCAGGTGTTCCACCTCTTGCCTGTAGCTGGACTCATCATTGTTTGTGATGCATCCCACCACCACTGTATCATCTGCAAACTTTACAATGTGACAGCCTGGATGGGCAGCTGCACAATCATACGTGAGCAGAGTAAACAGGAGAGGCCTCAACACACATCCCTGAGGAGAGCCAGTGCTGAGGGTTATGGTGGAGGAGGAGAAGTTGTGGATCCTCACTAACTGTGGTCTGTTTGTTAAGAAGTCTAGGACCCAGTTGCAAATGAAGGGGCTTAGTCCTAGTGTGGATAGTTTGTTCATTAGGGTTTGGGGGATCATGGTGTTGAAGGCGGATGTGAAGTCCACAAAGAGCATACGGACGTAAGAGTTTTTCTGCTCCAGGTGGTTGAGCGCAGTGTGGACCACAGAGGAGATGGCATCCTCTGTTGATCGGTTCTCACGGTATGCATACTGATGAGGGTCCTCGTTGATGTTGATGGTTGTTCTGATGTGAGTCATGACCAGTTTTTCGAAGCATTTAGCGATTACTGGGGTGAGGGCCACTGGCCGATAGTCATTCAGACCAGTCACTGTAGAGCTTTTTGGGACTGGGATGATGGTGGCAGTCTTCAGGTGGGAACTGTCTCCAGGGTAAGTGAGGTGTTAAAGATGTCTGCCAGCACCTCACAGAGCTGATCGGCACGTTCCTTCAACACTTTTCCGGGGATGTTGTCTGGGCCAGTTGCTTTGTGCAGATTAATCCGCGTGTGGAGGGGAATGCTGCTATCTAGGACACCCGGAGAAGCAGATGGTGGGGGTTAAGGGCCTTGCTCAAGGGCCCAGAGTGGGGCGAATGAGGGTGGGGGCAGGTGTGGGTGCTTCACCTACCCCACCCATGATTTTGATGTTGTCGGTACCGGGGCTTGAATCGGCGATCTTCCAATCACAGACCCACCTTCTCTAACCTCTGCTCCACCACTCCCTAAGTATATCTCAATATACATATATACATATATATCTAAATTTACATATTGTGTATATATATATAAATACATATATATATATATAAATATAAGTACATATATATATATATATATACACACACACACACACACATATATATATATATATATATATATATATATATATATATATATATATACACACATATAGATAAAGATATTTTGCTAACATATAAAAAAGCTCTCCGTAAAGCTAGAACTTTATATTACTCATCTTTAATAGAGGAGAATAGAAATAACCCTAGGTTTCTGTTTAGTACTATTGCTAGACTAATTAAAAGTCCCATTTCTGTTGAACCATGTAACCCTACAACTATAAGTAGTGATGACTTCATGAGATTCTTTATAAATAAAATTATTTCAATTAGAGAGAAAATTCAAACCATCCTTCCTTCTACTATCTCTAGTCCCCTGTCAAATGAGGCAACTTTAAAAATTTCACTAGAGTCTGATTTATGTTTGGACAGTTTTTGTCCTGTTGAGCTCTCTGAATTGTCAAAAAGAATAACTTCATCCAAACCATCCACATGCCTGCTAGATCCCATCCCAACCAGACTGTTTAAAGAGGTATTTCCCCTAATTAATGTCCACATTTTGGATCTACTTAATTTGTCTTTAATGAATGGTTATGTACCACAGCGCTTTAAGGTTGCTGTAATTAAACCCTTACTTTAGAAGTTTGACCTTGATTCAGAAATCCTAGCCAATTATAGACCTATATCTAATCTAACCTTTATCTAAAAAAATTCTAGAGATAATAGTTGCAGGTCAGTTACATGAACATCTACAAAGAAATAATCTGTTTGAAGAGTTTCAGTCAGGGTTTAGAGCTCATCATAACACAGAAACAGCACTAGTAAAAGTCACTAATGATATTCTCATGGCCTCAGACAATGGACTTGTGTCTATACTGGTCCGGTTAGACCTCAGTGCTGCATTTGATACAGTTGATCACAATATTTTACTAGAGAGGCTTGAAAATGATATTGGGATTACAGGAAAGGCTCTAAAATGGTTTAAATCATATTTATCTGATAGATTCCAGTTTGTAAATGTAAATAATAAATATTCTTCATACACCAAAGTTAGTCATGGAGTTCCTCAGGGCTCAGAGCTTGGGCCAATACTCTTTACTTTATATATGCTTCCATTAGGTAAAGTTATTAAACAACATGGGATAAATTTTCATTGTTATGCTGATGACACAATTATATTTGTCCATTAAACCCAATGAATCCAATCAGCTATTTAGACTACAAGCATGTCTTAAAGACATAAAAACCTGGATGACCCTTAATTTTCTCCTGTTGAACACAGACAAGACTGAGGTTTTGGTTTTTGGACCTGAGCACCTTAGGAATGAATGTTTCAGTCTTTCTCCCTCCTTAGATGCATTAATCTGTCCTCCAGCTCTAATGTTAAAAATCTTGGTGTTATTTTTGATCAGGACATGTCTTTTATCCCCCACATTAAAAACGTTACTAGAACCTCCTTCTTCCACCTGCGTAATATCACTAACATTAGAAACATCTGATCTAAAGATGATGCAGAAAAACTGGTCCATGCATTTGTCACGTCTAGACTGGACTACTGCAATGGTTTATTATCTGGGTGTTAAATACTTCTTTAAAACGTCTTCAGTTGATCCAAAATGCTGCTGCCAGAGTCTTAACTGGAGTTACTGGGAGAGATCATCTCTCTCCAGTTTTAGCTTCTCTCCATTGGCTCCCTGTCAAATCCAGAATAGAATTCAAAATCTTACTTCTAACCTACAAAGCTCTCAACAACCTAGCTCCATCTTATATTACAGATCTTATTGTTCCATATTTTCCTAACAGAGCACTTCGCTCTCAGGCTGCAGGTTTACTTGTGGTTCCTAGAATTTACAAAAACAGAATGGGAGGCAGATCTTTTAGTTCTCAGGCTCTTCTCATGTGGAATCAACTTCCAATCTCTGTCCGTGAGGCTGACACATTATCCAGTTTTAAAACTAGGCTTAAGACTTTCTTTTTTGATAAATCCTATAGTTAGGGTCGGCTTGGGTTTCCTGAGCTGTCCCTTAGTTATGCTGCTATAGGCTTAGACTGCTGGAGGACAAACTGACCACACTTTTCACTCTACTACTGTCTTTACTTACTCTGCTCAACCTGTTTTGTATTTGTAATTATTTTTTCTATCCTTAACGTGTGCTTCTTTTTGTCTTTCAAGTACACCTGGACCTATATCTGGACCTACCATTCTGTGTTCATCTGTCTCTCCTTCCTGTCCTCTCAACCAGCCGGTCAAAGCAGATGGTCTCTTGTCCTGAGCCTGGTTCTGCTGGAGGTTTCTTCCTGTTAAAGGGAGTTTTTCTTTCCACTGTTGCCACTGTGCTTGCTCAGGATGGGAGACTGCAACGAAGCCAAGATTCAACTTGTCTGCTGGATTCCTTAGATAGAGAACTTTACTAATTGGCTTTTATGTGAATGTTTCTGTAAAGTGCCCTGAGACAACTTTGTTGTGATTTGGCGCTATATAAATAAACTGAATTGAATTGAATTGACCCGGATCCTGGGGGCTGCATGGAACAGATGGCAGTGGGGTTTGACCTGTTTCTGGTCATGCGGTGCTGGTCCAGACCTGAGCTGAGGTGGTGGACTACATTCTGGACAGCCTTGCGTACGGAGTGTCCTTCCTGAAGCGGCAGCACGTGCACAACATTCTGGACAGGGTGGTGGGTTTCATCATGCTGCAGGGTAGCTGAACCAGAAGTGAGCTTCTGCAGAGCTGTTGAGTACCCATATAAAATTTTGCAGTAGCTACTGTACAGTACTGTAGTGAACTAGGCCTCTGACAACAATCTGTCTCTGAAGACCTTCAGGGGACAGGAACTGTTATTTCATTGATTTCAATCGAGAAATACAAATTATCTCATCAAGAGACTATTTAATTGTATCCTGAATTAATCAATTGAAA
>NC_056514.1:1664244-1665838 GCF_014905685.2 Nematolebias whitei
TTTTGCTGCCATGTCAGCCTTTTGATTTATTATTATTATTATTATTAAAAGTATTTTATTTTATACGTCTGCCTCCTGAGTCCTGCCTGCGCAACTGGGTTCTCCTGTCCTGATCTGCCTTGCAAACCCTGACAGTACGAACCGACCAAAACCTGAACCCAGCAGGCAGACTCAGACTCTGCTCACCTGTTTTTGCCCGAGTTTGTCCAGATGGAGGGAGCTGCGATCCGGTGCGGTGCCTTTTGGACTAGACCCGTCCTGGGACTGAGAAGCTGCACCCAGGCGGTCGAGGTTCTGCCTTCGCCTCTCTTACTGCAGGAGGAGAGACGAAGATCTCAGCTCCAAAGGAACCACACAGCACCCAGGTTCAGTTCCTCCTACTCCCCAGTCTGCTCTGGGTGGACGTCTGGGGAGGATGCCGAATCAGAGGACGAACTCTGGTTCGCCCCGGTACACCACCCACATCGCCGCCAAAAGGGAAAGAGAAGACGCAACCGGAACCGGTCCGCTGCTCTTCCGCCCACATCACCTGCATTTCCAGCTCCTCGCATTCAGCCCGGCGAGGCTGAGTTTTTTGGTTCCGCCTCCTCCTGGTCCCAGCCTCCTGCCTGCTCTCCTCAGCCAGAACCTGCGAAACAGGGGAGAATTTCGCAGGGGGGGGAGCAGTCATCCCCCGGTTCGTCTGTGGAGTGGACGAAGGGGGGCCAGCCCGGGGAGCGTGTTGGGCAATCGCTTCCTGCTCCTATTGAGGATGACCAAATCCCTGAGCTGCCTTCTGTAGAGGACCAGGTGGCTCATCCTCTCATCAAAGGCTCTATAATGATTCTCAGAATAACTCCAAGAGACAGAGTTACAAATAGAAGACGCCTGGTGGACCAACTCTTAGATATATTCCTCTCACAGCCTGACCTGCTCAGCACATCGGTTCATCAGGTGATCTTTCAATTTGCCATGAAATTAAGAGCTGAACTCGATCCCGGTTTTTTCTCGTCACACACTGAAGAGCCTGCAGCCAGCCCAGAGCCTGCAGCCAGCCCAGAACCTGTAGCAGCCAGACCAGAACCTGCTGCAGTACCAGAACCCGTAGCAGCCAGCCCAAACCAAGATCCAGCACCAGACAATCCAGTCGCAGAAGAGTTCCTCACAGCTGCAGCCCCTGTGGTCGCTCCCATGCCTACCACAGTCCCTGTAGTTTTTCCATCTCCTGCAGCCTCTGTATCATCCATGCTATGTGAGGACACAACCTGTCCTGAGCCCATAGACCCAGACGCATCTTCTCCTGATCATGTTGCTGCACACAGCCCCCTTGGTGGATCCCTTACCGCTCCTGCCTGCTCAGCCGTGGGAGTCCAGGTGGACTCTGCTCCTGCCTGCTCAGCCGTGGGAGTCCAGGTGGACTCTGCTCCTGCCTGCTCAGCCGTGGGAGTCCAGGTGGACTCTGCTCCTGCCTGCTCAGCCGTGGGAGTCCAGGTGGACTATGCTCCTGCCTGCTCAGCTGTGGGAGTCCAGGTGGACTCTGCTCCTGCCTGCTCAGCCATGGGAGTCCAGGTGGACTCTGCTCCTGCCTGCTCAGCCGTGGGAGTCCAGGTGGACT
>NC_056514.1:1665938-1666199 GCF_014905685.2 Nematolebias whitei
CGGACTCTGCTCCTGCCTGCTCAGCCGTGGGAGCCCAAACGGACTCTGCTCCTGCCTGCTCAGCCGTGGGAGCCCAAACGGACTCCGCTCTTGCTCCAGATCCTGTGTCCGCCGAAGGGTCTTCACCTCACCCTGATGGTACTGCTAAAGAGGATCCTGGCCAGCCTGCGATCCTCAGCTCACGTCGCCTGTCTCGAGGGGGTCCTGGAGGACGCCCCTCACGTCGCCCGTCTCGAGGGGGTCCTGGAGGACGCCCCTCAC
>NC_056514.1:1666299-1674345 GCF_014905685.2 Nematolebias whitei
TGCCTGTAGCTGGACTCATCATTGTTTGTGATGCATCCCACCACCGCTGTATCATCTGCAAACTTTACAATGTGACAGCCTGGATGGGTAGCTGCACAATCATATGTGAGCAGAGTAAACAGGAGGGGGCTCAACACACATCCCTGAGGAGAGCCAGTGCTGAGGGTTATGGTGGAGGAGGAGAGGTTGTGGATCCTCACTAACTGTGGTCTGTTTGTTAAAAAGTCTAGTACCCAGTTGCAGATGGAGGGGCTTAGTCCTAGTGTGGATAGTTTGTCCATCAGGGTTTGGGGGATCATGGTGTTGAAGGCGGATGTGAAGTCCACAAAGAGCATACGGACGTAAGAGTTTTTCTGCTCCATGTGGTTGAGTGCAGTGTGGACCACAGAGGAGATTGCATCCTCTGTTGATCGGTTCTCACGGTATGCGTACTGATGAGGGTCCTTGTTGATGTTGATGGTTATTTTGATGTGAGTCATGACCAGTTTTTCGAAGCATTTAGCGACTATCGGGGTGAGGGCCACTGGCCGATAGTCATTCAGACCAGTCACTGTAGAGCTTTTTGGGACTGGGATGATGGTGGCAGTCTTCAGGCAGGTGGGAACTGTCTCCAGGGTAAGTGAGGTGTTAAAGATGTCTGCCAGCACCTCACAGAGCTGATCAGCACATTCCTTCAACACTTTTCCGGGGATGTTGTCTGGGCCAGTTGCTTTGTGCGGATTAATCCTCCTGAAGGTACTCCTTACTTCTGCTGAGGTCACGCTGAGATGCTCTTCATCCGGTGGTGAGGCGAGTCTGGTGCTGGGTGGTCTGTTCGGGTCTTCAAAGCGTGCATAGAACTTGTTGAGGGCATCAGGCAGAGATGGGTCTTTGGGACATTGTTCACTCCTTCCTTTATAATCCGTTATGCACTTAATGCCCCTCCACATGCTCCGAGGGTCTTGTGAGATGAATTGACCCTCGATCCTCTTTGCATATGTGGCCTTGGCCCTCTTAATACCAGCAACCAGCTCTTTTCTTGTCCTACTCAGCTCCTCTGAGTTTCCAGACCTGAAGGCAGTGTTCCTGGCTTCCAGCAGGGTACGCACCTCTGCATTCAGCCAAGGTTTTCTGTTTGGGTAGCTTTTAACATTTCTGATAGTGGAGACGGTGTCAGTACATGTACTAATGTAACCCAGTACTGAGGATGTGTATTGGTCAAGATCAAGCGAACCTCCATTTTCAGCAGCTTCTCTGAAAACCTGCCAGTCTGTTCGATCAAAACAATCTCTCAGTATGGGGCCACTGTCCTGGATCCAACATTTAACTTTCTTTTGTACCGGTCTGGAGCGTCTCAGCGGGGGCATGTAAGCAGGAGCCAGGAAGATTGAGATGTGGTCTGACAGTCCTAGGTGGGGGCGGGGTTCGGCTTTGTATGCATCTTTTACGTTCGTGTAAACACGGTCCAGCGTGCGGTCTCCACGTGTCGGAATCGTCACATGCTGATTAAAGCTTGGGAGACAGTCCTTTAGATTCACGTGGTTAAAGTCTCCGGCTACAACGTAAAGAGCCTCAGGGTGTTTGCTCTGCAGCGAGCTGATGATATCATGAAGCTCCTGCAGTGATTCATTAGCATTAGCGTCCGGAGGAATGTAAACAACTGTGATAAAAGTCACTGTGAACTCTCGGGGTAGATAATGTGGCCGACATTTCACTGTTATTTGCTCCAAAGCCTTCGAGCATGAGCTATTTACAACAGTACAGTTCGTGGACCAACTTTTACTCACGTAAATGCACACTCCGCCCCCCCGTGATTTCCCCGTTAGCTCGCTGCAGCGGTCCGCTCGAAAAAAAAGTCTGTCATCCAGCTGGAAGACTGAGTCCGGCGTTTCACTTGTAATCCACGTTTCTGTGAGGCAAAGCACTGCACACTTCTTCATCTCTTCTGAGGCGCCCGCTCTCAGACGAAGTAAATCCACCTTGTTGTCCAACGAGCGGACATTCGACAGAAAGAGAGACGGCATGGGGAGTTTACCGGCTTTAGCGTTAGCTCGTAGCCTCACCATAACCCCCGCCCGGCATCCTCTCCTCTTAAGCCGGGAGCAGCGCTTGTTTTTGTATTGAACGCTTTTTGAATTATGGAATTGTTTTGTACTTTTTTACAATGAATAAACTATATACCATACCATACCATAAAAAGTTAAGTCTGGTCCTCTGGACATTCACAAAACAAACAATACAGTTTATAATAAATAAACTAAATGTTTTTTGTTTGTTTTGTTTTTTGAATGTCCAGAGGACCAGACTTAACTTTTTTAGATTAATAAGTAATACATTTATGTTTTAATTTAATGAAAGACAAATCTTTAAAATTCAAGGACAAAACTTAATCTAATTGTTTTCAAGTCTGTATCTTATTGTAAAAGCAGTTTCAAAGATTACAGCACAGTGTGATGTTTTGTAAATTTAACATGAACCTTGTGCATATCTGTAAATAATAAAAGTGAAGATATTTTTAATACATCTTTAGTGTAAAAATCTATACTAAAATATAAAACACATGGGTTTAAAGCAGGCAGGAAGGCAGTAAGGTAGGATTATGAATCAGGTTTAAAAGTTACAGCTCCATTAGAGCATGACATCTCTTCCACAACATCGTGTGACAAAACCTTCAGGGTGTTCTTCTTCTAATACGTTTAGTGGTGGCTAGTAAGTAGCTTAAGGGAGCACTACCGCCACCAGGTGGTAAGACGAGTTGGGTTCTAGTCCCTCCTACAGAGCCTGTCAAGAAATGTAAATTGAAACACAACAGACCCGAGCCGATCTGAACCGACCCGAACTGACCTGATCCGCACTGTGACAGTGGAAAAGGGGCATAAGTCTTCACGAGTCTTAGTCTTTTCCAGTCTTGCTGGAAATTTCAGTCGGAGATGAGACTCAACTAAGTAGCGGATGGATTTGACCATGTGCCAAAAGTCTCTCCAGTCCAGCGTAGTCACAGCCTGCCTCGGCTGTGACTCAACCCAAGCATTAAAAGCTCAACTCCTAAGGAAGCTTATTCGGTTGAACCGAGTACTTCGTCACGATTTCTGATGACCCCCAGCTACTCTAACCGGAGACACTGAAAAGGGAGCGTACCAATGGACTTCTGTTCAAGAGTGGATACATCCTCTGCTAAGGTAACAAAGTCGCTGCACGTCCTGAAGTGTACCGGAGGGCTGAGCTGGATGTCGGAGGAAGGGTGCCATGTTATGGTTCAACAAATAACTTTCATCATTAAATCTAAACTTACTCCTTAAATCTATTCCTCCTCTCTTAAACTTTTCTATTCGCCAGTAACCAAGCTAGATGCCTTCAGAGATGAATCAGTCTCAACCAGTAATGTCCTGTTGTCTTGTTAGTAAAGCGTGCCAAGTTTATTAATCAGAAACAGATCAGCAAATCAATGTGTACATGTTTTGATGCTAAATTTTAATTCTGTTAAATAAATGACCGCATTTATTCTGATGGGTCAAAGATAAAATGGCGTCTCATGTCACTGATTAAATACTCCACTTACAAGTTATCTTGGTGTAGATGAACATATTCTGTGATATATTCATAAATTAAACGGATTCATTCATTTTTCTGGACTGGATAATATCGTGCATTGAATTTAATAAAAATGTAACGTGAGACGTTAATTATCTTGGACCCATCAAATGAATGTGGTCATTTATTAACAGAATCAAGTTTAACATCAAACATTTATATTAATTTGGCAAAATATGAAAATAACAACAGGTTAATTAATCAGTTTACAATTAGAAAACCATACGGCGATGGTTTCCCTTGCTTCCAGCTGTACAACAGACATTTCTAAAAATATCTGGAATGATTTCTAGCAGATAGAAGAGTTTAAAGATGGAAAGATGAAGTTTAGAGGGAGGGAGATGGTGTGTGTGAGTGAAAGTGTTGAACAGAACGGCACCCTCCATTCGAACCCAGCTTTCCTCGGTACGCTCGGTAGTAAACTCGACTCTCTGACGATGAATCAGCGGATACGGAGCTCCAGTTAACGCTACCGGTCCAGCGTCTCCGTAGGATGGCAGAGAACCGTCAGGAGTGGTGGCGGGACTTCATCAACAACAGTTCACCTCACGGGTGAACTCGCATGAGTGGAGTCCGTCAGAAGTTCCACTCAGATGTGGAAGATTGCATAATTCCCACAAGACTCGGAAGAGCTCTGGATCATGCCTGGACTTCTGTTCTCCCAGCACTTCTTCCGTTCAGTTCTGCTCCCAGAACTGAACTCGACTGCACTCGACTGGAGCTGCAAACGACTGAAGCCCAACTGGTTTGAACTAGGAAGTACCGACATTTAAAGAGTTCTATTTCCGGTTCATTTGGGAGGTTCCTGATTGGTCAAAATCGACCAGACAGGGGTGTGTTTTTGTGACGTAAGAGGTCACTAGAAGTCAGAAAAACAGAAAATGTTTTGGAACAGATTGAAAATGTTTTTCAGACAGACGAGAGAAATATTTAGGCGAGTTGGGGGAAAACAGGTGCCAGCCTCTTTTTTACGTCTGAGAGGATATAAAAACATGACAGTTCGTTCCAACAACTTGTTTTCGACCTTTGACCAACTTCACAATGTGCTCATTTCAAACAGAAGATCAGAAAATGCATGAATTACTCCGTACCACATTCCAATTTGATTTCTACTTTGAATGAGGATTAAAAATCACTAATACTGTTTCACAGTTGATTAAAAATGATTAGTTCACTTCAACATTTAAAAATGGTTTGAACTAAACACACTTTGATTATCAAACATTTGTAAAAATAGTAATGATAATAGAAAAAGAGAGTGTTCTTTCAATTGATCAGTGCAGGACACTTAGAAAGTCTCTGGATGAACTTAATCTTGTGTTTCTGGACTCAAATCAATGAAATACAGTTCTTGTTCCAGGCAGGCCCTCAAGGCCAGGATTTGACCTGAGGCTTAGTTCACTACATTGGTCACATGGCAGAAATTTAACTCGAAAAAGAAAATAATCCGTTGTAATTAAACAATTAATATTCTTTGTGCTTGAACTAGCTTTAAGAATAATTAATTAGTAGTGTGTCCACAGCAAAGCTGTCCTGACATACTACAGTACATATATGTATATGGTTAAAATTACATAGGTTTAAGAGTTTAGGACACTGAAAGAGTGTGGGAAGGGTTTATAAAGCCATAAAATATATATAAATACTAAAATAAATATAGCGTTCCTACTTTGTGATTTTTCACCAATTGCGGGGGTGTCTGGAATGTAACCCTCGAGATAATTGAGGGACTACTGTTTTTTTTTTTGGTTTGTTTGTTTTTCTTTTGGCTGCTCCCTTCTTCAGGGGTTGCCACAGAGAACCAAGTCGCACAAAGACATGGCAATTATTTTCACACCGGTTGCCCTTCATGATGCAACTACAAACCACCGGGTTTAGAGTGGTTATTTCTAACCCGAGCCCTAAGCCTGGCCCCACCCGACCTGAATTTGGGGCGGGCTATGATAATGTGCTAGATGGGCGGGCCGGATTGGTTATTTGGCTTTTGATTGGGTCAGCGGATCAGCCGCGATCCAATTATATGATAACACGGCCTGCCATACTTTCACCAGCCACACACGGCCATTTCACCGAGAGATGACATGCCTTGAAAGAGGTAAAAAGTTCAATTAAGCTTCAGATGGGACTGTACTGCCAGGAAGCGATCCATCATCCAAATGGACGTTCATTCAGCCGCTGCACTAAGCGGACGCGCGCGGCCAACGACCCAAACAGGCGAAATCCCAAATCAGACGTGTAAGAACGGTCTGTGTCTGAGTAATGCAGAAGAATGCAGGCAGAAACAGGGTTTAAACGCTCTTTTACAGCCATGAAAGGACAAACACCCCCTCAGCTCCATTCTTCTGCCCCTTTTATTCAGCCACGTGTCTCTGACCATTAATAACTAATTAAAAATGTAAGGGGGTTTTCCAGGTTCAATGATGTCAATGATGACTGCGGGCTGGAGCCGGGTCGGATCTGATTTTTTGGGCCCAAATGCAACTCTACCCGGGTTACGACGGTCTTCTGTGTGGAGCTGCCATCTAGGGTGCCCAGGGGAGCAAGTGGTGGGGGCTCAGGGCCTTGCTCAAGGGCCCAGGGTGGGGCAAATGGGGGTGGAGGCAGGAGTGGGTGTTTCACCTTTCTCACCCACATTTTGATGTTGTCGGTACCAGTTGAACCAGCGATATTCCGATCACAGGCCCATCGTCTCTAACCTCTGTGCCACCACTTCCAATCATGGGACTACTGTACTTTATATATATTGTTTTTTGGGGTGTAATTGGACCTTGAGTATGCAATTTCGTTCCACCTCATGTACCACATGTGATGCGAATGACAATTAAGTCTCCTTGAACCATATATATATATATATATATATATATATATATATATATATATATATATATATACATACACACACACCATACAACAAAAAAAGTTTTTCTTACAACGATAATACCAGAACTGGCAGCTGCGTAAAGTGATAATACGTCACCATTTCTCAAACTCACTTACAAAAGGGGGCCAAAATTATAACCTTTATCAAACTAAGGGCCAATTTCAGAATATACATTAACTCAAGTTAGATATCCAACATCTTTTCTTGGTTGTAGTTTCCTGAACAAGAGTTTGATTGGTTTAATTTGATCTAAAAAAGTTAAATCTGGTCCTCTGGACATTCAAAAAAACAAAACAAAGCAAATCAACAAAAAAATGTAGAAACGTTTCGTCTCTCATCCGAGAGACTTCCTCAGTCTGAGGTGCTGTATTCAGCTCAGTCTCTTAAATAGCACCTTCTCAGAGTGGATCAACCAGTTTGCTACTGACAACCAAAACCAGCTGATCACATGCTCAAGAAGGACCATCAGCCTAACAATGGATCATTAGCACCTGATGGCTGTTTACTGTTCACAGAGGGCTGAGTGATACTAGCAATCACAGCATTGTAAGAGGGGGACAGTTGAA
This sequence comes from Nematolebias whitei, assembly GCF_014905685.2. NCBI lineage: Eukaryota > Metazoa > Chordata > Actinopteri > Cyprinodontiformes > Rivulidae > Nematolebias > Nematolebias whitei. Next base: position 1,673,317 of record NC_056514.1, read on the forward strand.
CCCGGAGGCCTCCACCCCTGTTTAATGATGGACGATTTCTTTTCACAAAGATGGCCTCCTTTACTCCTCTCTCAAACCATCGTTCCTCTCTGTCCAGGATGTGAACATCTTCATCCTTGAAAGAGTGACCGCTGGCCTGGAGATGAGTGTAGACCTCAGAATCCTGACCTGATGATGTTGATCTTCTGTGCTGGGCCATCCTTTTGGCCAGTGGCTGTTTTGTTTCCCCGATGTAAGACTGATCACAGCCCTCCTGACACTGAACAGCATACACAACATTACTCTGTTTGTGCTGGGGGACAGGATCTTTGGGATGAACCAGTCTTTGCCGTAATGTATTTTGGGATTTAAAAGCCACTGGGACGTTATGTTTAGAAAATAAACGTCTCAGTTTCTCTGATGCCCTGTCCAGGCAGGGTATCAGTAATAGGAGAAACTGGAGACCCCATAGCACACCCATGTTTCTGCCTATAATATTGCTCCCCATATGTGAAGTAGGTTGACTGCAGGCACAGTTTCAAGAGTTTTTCTCCTATTGTTGCCAACCTGTACATGGAGGAGGTAGAAAAGAGAGCCTTGACGTCCTTTTCAGGGACACCACCAAGTCATTGGTTCAGGTATGTTGACGACACCTGGGTTAAAATCAAATCTCAGGAAGTCCAACATTTTACTGACCACATCAACTCTGTGGATAAATACATCAAGTTCACACGAGAAGATGTAAAAAATGGCAGGTTGGCTTTCTTGGACTGTGAGGTCTCAGTCTCTGATAGAGGACATTTGCAAACCGAGGTGTACCGCAAACCCACCCACACAGACCAGTATTTGCAGTTTGACTCCCATCACCATTTGGAGCACAAGTTAGGAGTCATCAGGACTCTGTATCACAGAGCAGACAGCGTCCCCACTAGCTCAGGAGCCAGGCAGAAGGAGAAATCCCACACAAGACAGGCTCTAGAGCAATGTGGATATCCTAACTGGGCCTTCCTGAAAGCAGAGAAGAAACCCAAACAGGACTCCAGTCAGCCA
>NC_056514.1:1674445-1694971 GCF_014905685.2 Nematolebias whitei
GGACCAGATTTAACTTTTTTAGATTTTTCTACCTGGATTATTGAGCATGCATCAGGATGGTTTAATTTGATGTTTCCTGCTGCACATTTGACATCATAATCAGAAATTACTAAAAAAATTCAATTGATAAAAGTATTTTACGTTTCACATATCATCTTGGGGGCCAGATAAGATGTTAACAAGGACAACATTTGTCCCCCAGGCCTACAGTTTGACACATGTGCTACAGATTAATGCTTTAACATTAAACTGGAGCCAAGATTATGTAAAAAAAAAAGAAAAAAAGATCAGAGTTTCATTTAAATGAGCTGAAACTAAATACAATCCTCTCTGCTGCTGCTGTGGAGTCTGGTTTCCCAACTTACCGGAGCATCAGAGAACGCCTGGTTCAGGATGCCGTCATTAACCAGTTTCTTATAGATGTAGCTCGCTGCCTGACACATGCCCTGCAGGAGACACACTGTTAGCAAACACACACGTTCACACACATGCTGGAAGCCTCGACAGAGACAGGTTAGGAGTGAGGGAGTCTCACCTTGTGAGCGTAGCAGGCTCCAGTCACGCCCTCTACGAGCAGGTTCTCACAATCGGCAGACAAATCTGTCAGAGCGTCCTGCGGGATTCACATTACGACACAGAATGAATTGTGAGCATCATCACTCTCATTTTAAACTCTAACAGGTGAAGGTTTTACCGAAGTGGTCTGAAAAAGCACATTAAGCATGAAAATTCATTTATCTTATGGAAAAACAAAGAGAACGTTTAAATATCAACATGGTTATATTTCACTTTCACATCTTCTATGTGAGAAAATGATTCACAATCATACCTACACACATTGTTTTATTTCTTCTATGACTTTAAGTTTACTCATGGAGTCACATGATATCAGACAGTACATCTGATGCTGTATTTATCTGTTCTTTCACTAACACAGCAGTCAGTCATCCAGTATAAAAGGAAGTGATTCTGAACAGTGCGAAGACAAGAAAGGAGCCAAGAGCTATAAATGTACAACAGATGTACAAAAATAGAGGAAATGTTTGTGTTTAAAATGCCTGTGGAGCACTGGGAGTCAAATCTGACACTATAATGGCTTTAAATGTATTTTTTAACTTTCACTGTGCCTGGTCTACCCCAAAAGTGGAGAAAAAAAGTGTGATAATCAAAATTTTATTTACAAGAAAATTTATCTTTTTAAATTTAAATTATCTACAAAATTTTGTAGTGGGTCATACAAAAATTGTTTCACAAATATTTACACCACTATTACCGGTAATTTCTCAAAATACAGATAATGACATCGATTTTTTGTTATATGGGTGACACACTAATGTGTAATCACATTAAGTACAGAGCTTTAGAATGTGATGTCACTGTGTCTGCGGCGTGGTGGCTGATGGGATAGGATCACCATCTTAGGGGTGGGCAATACGGCTCAAATATAATATTGTGATATTTCAGAGCATTCTGACGATAATGATAAATTTCGTGATATAACACAAAACCCCCCCAGAAATTATAGTTATTCATTTGACAAAATTAACTTAACATGTTGCTTTGCAGTATTACTGTATATAAAAACAAACAAACAAACAAAAACAAGGGTAAATTTTACTGAAATGACTTTATTTAATAAAGTATTCAGTCTCAAAGTATAAAAACAAAAAATAAAAATGATAGATTGAAAAAGTCTGCACAAAATATAGATCAACAAAATCTACCACAAAAACTAAAGTGCAGGTGCAGTTTCCCAAATAAACGAAATAAAATGAAGCTGAAGATCTGTTGAGTATAAATGTAACATACAACAAAATATATGTTGCCTTTAAAGAGCTATATTTTCCAGAGCTTGTAACAAGGTGATCAGCTGACCCTAAAGCTTGTGGTGTTTCAGCTTCCTCTGTTCCTTCAGGAATGATTCATTTCTCTGATGCGCTGTCTTTTATCACCTGACTCTGTTCTTGGTCCATGGACTGTGGAACTCAAGAGACACAGCTGACCTGCGTGTATTTGTACTGGTAGTTTAGAGCGGGGGGAGACCCAGCCGAGCTGCGCCCGTACCGGCAGCCTAGAGGGGGTTTGGGGGAGAGAAAAAAGCCGAGCTGCGCTGGTGGTGGTGGGGGGGGCAGTTGAGCTGTCACTGTGTACTCGTAGTTTAGAGCTGGATGGAGAAACGCAGCTGAGCCACGCGTTGTTTTTTTTAGCATTTTAGCTAGCTAGTATTGCGCGCAGCTAATTAGTGTTATGCCAGTACCAACAGGTGGATGGGGGAATGCGCAATTCGGTTCAGTAGTTTGGCGCGCTCGGTTCCGTTAACGGTGTGGAGCAAACACTGACGTACTTATGTCATGAGATTTGCATGTCATGATATCATTTATTTTCCCGGGCAAGCGTTTTTTTACGGGTATTATCGTGAACGATATGATATGGCCCAGCCCTACACAATCTTTACTGTCCTCGAAAATAAAGATTTCTCGCTGATTGTTTTTTTAATCTACGTAGGTTAAAACAATTTAGCAATGGTCCGAACTCAAGGCCGGATTAACCATATGGGCAACTGCCCAGGGGCCCATGATCTCTAAGGGGCCCAGGGCAGTGAGGGCACAAGCAAAATATCTGGTTATCTCCTGCTTTACTTGGAGCTCTGCGCTGCATTTGGGCAGCCCCGCCTCCTCCCAGTGCGGCTGCTGCAGCTCTCGGTTTTTTGTTTTTTCAATAGGATCCTCGACGGCGTGACCTGTCAATCAACTCAGAAGGCGTGTCAGTAACTGATCAATCGACAACCTCAATTTGTCCTGAAAGTAAACGCCCCTTACCTGCTGACAAGCTCATCAGGTTTTTTTTTCTTGAGAAACATTGTTTTAATTAAAACAATAAGTTTGTATCTGTTGTGAGATGATTTTAGCAGTTTTGCAGATTTTTAATGTACTTAATGAAGAACAGTTTGACTTAAAATCGTTCATCAAACAGGAAGGAGGACTTATTATCTCTCCTCATACTACAGTGGTGAATGTGGTACTTTGCTATAGTATGGCATCAGAGAAAGCTGAGCTTAAGTTATCCACATAAAGTAAAATGATATCAGCATGAAAAGAAGGAATTTTAAGTTTGAGATTAATCCTGTTACTGATGTCTGACCAAACACTTTGTACTGACATAAAAAAAAACTTGCTCGAGGGATTCATCTTCTGATTTACAAAAGGCACAAATCAACATCAAATTTAAGTATTCTTTGCAGAAACATGGCTACAGGATATGTCTTATTTATCATTTTAAAACGATTCTCCTTCACTTTAGGAGATATAGCCCATTTGACAAATTTAGAATGAGCAGAAATCATTCTGGTTTTATGATTTATACTGGGATGTTTCTTGAAGGAATCTTTGTTATAATCAGTAAATCCTTTGTCACAAACATTCATTGATAATTTTATTTCATTTGAAGTCAACTAAGTTACAGATATTTAATTTTAATTTAGGCATCAAATCATCACCTTTGAATATATAATATTTTTAATTAATTGAATCAGCTGTTGGTCAGGTTACTTCTTGTTGTGCCATTAGCTCTAAAACAGTTACTGTATCAAGTGTTTACTTCCATCCATCCACAGGAGTAGCAGCCTAAGTGGGGAGGTCCAGACTTCCCTCTCCCCAGCTACTTGGACCAGCTCCTCCAGGAGAATCCCAAGGCGTTTCAAGTGTTTGCTTTGTAGGTAAAACTTGTTAGGATTACACGGGGAACCCAGATAGTATGAGACCCAGAACGAGGCAGACACAAGGGAAATACAAAAGAACAGTGTTTATTATGTACAGTGAATGTTTCACACGCTGGAACTCTGCACTCCTGGAAAGAGGGACGACAGGTTAGTGTTGGTCCAAGGGGAAGACCTGAGTGGTTGTCTGAAGGAGGTTCTTGTCCTTACAGTCCAAACCCGAAGGAGGGGAGCTGGTCCTTCAGTCCAGGGAGAGAGTAGCAGAGGGGAATCCAACGAGGGTCCAAGGGAACGAGGAAGGCTGGCAACTGGAGGCAAAAATGGCACGAGGAATACCTGACAGGCCGAGGGATCCAGGTCAGGTCACGAGGAGAATCCAAAAACACAAGGAACCAGGAAACTGGAAAAGAGAACACAGGTGAACAAATTATTTTCACCTAGACATATCTAGCTCAACAGTACTATACCATGAGAGGTGATATGCTCCAGCGATGAGTCACACTGGGCTGCAGCCTTTTGTAGATGGAGAGGCTCATCAGGCTGATGGCCGCCAGGTGTTGGTAATCAGCGGCCATCAGCAAGGCAGGCTGCAGGCAGTGGGACCCTTACAGTACCCCCCCTCAAGAATCGCCTCCAAGCGACCTGAGGCGCTTCTCGGGGTGGTCTCTGAAAAACCTGGAGATGAGGCTGGGGTCGAGGATGAAAGACCTGGGGATCCATGACCTCTCCTCAGGACCGTACCCCTCCCAATCGACCAGGTACTGGAAACCCCTACCCCTGTGTCGCACGTCCAGGATGGATCGGACGGTGAACGCAGGGTGGTTGTCGATCAGGCGGGGCGGCGGAGGGAGGTCAGAAGGGGGACACAAGGGACTGAGGGAAACGGGCTTCACCTGGGACACATGAAAGGTCGGGTGAATCCTCATGGCCCTGGGGAGTTGGAGGCGGACCGCATAGGGATTAATGATGCGGGTAATGGGGAAGGGACCAATGAAGCGGGGGGCCAGTTTACGGGGGGTGTCCCGCAGTTTAATGTCCCTGGTGGACAACCAAACCTGCTGGCCGACCTGGTAGGCGGGTGTCTCTGAACGGTGGCGGTCAGCGAACCATTTAGCCTGGGCTGCGGTCCTAAGGAGGGCCACCTTGGCCTGGCGCCAGATGCGACGACACCGCCGAAAGTGGTGCTGCACGGATGGGACCGAGCAGTCGGACTCAGAGCTGGGAAAAAGAGGAGGGAGGTAACCGAGGGAAGCTTCGAAGGGAGACATACCAGTGGCAGAGGAACGGAGAGAGTTGTGGGCGTATTCCACCCAAACCAAGTGTTGGCTCCAGGATGACGGATTGGACTCGACCAGGCAACGCAGGGTGGACTCCAACTCCTGATTGTAGCGCTCAGCTTGTCCGTTAGCCTGAGGATGATAGCCGGAGGTAAGGCTAACGGACGCCCCGAGCGACTTGCAAAAGGAGTGCCAGACCTGGGAGATGAACTGCGGGCCTCGGTCGAAGACGATATCCGAAGGAATCCCATGGAGCCTGAAAACATGGAGGGTGAGAAGGTGAGCGGTTTCAAGGGCAGAGGGGAGCTTAGGGAGGGGGACAAAGTGAGCGGCCTTGGAAAAACGGTCAACAACCGTGAGGATGGTGGTGTTGCCGTCAGATGGGGGAAGACCGGTCACAAAATCGAGGGCGATGTGGGACCAAGGGCGACTAGAGGTCAGGAGGGGAAGCAGAGGGCCAGCCGGAGGTTGTGTACCAGACTTGTTTCTGGCGCAGACGGGACAGGCCGAAACAAAGTTCTTGATGTCTCTGGACATGGAGGACCACCAGAAATGAGTTTTTGTGAGGGCGAGCATGCGGTTGACTCCAGGGTGGCAGGAAAGATTGTTCGAGTGGAGCCACTGGAGCACGTCGGACCGCACGCTGGAAGGAACAAAGAGGGTACCGGGGGGACCACCACCAGGATCGGGTTCGGAGAGAAGGGCCTCCTGAACGGTAGCGGTGATGGGCCAGGAGAGGGAGCCGACAATACAGGTGGGAGGAACAATGTTATTAGAGACCTCAGGCGAGTCAGGAGGGGCAAACTGCCTGGACAGGGCATCAGGCTTAACGTTCTTTGAGCCTGGGCGAAAAGTTAGGACGAAATTGAAACGATTAAAGAAAAGCGACCAACGGGCCTGACGGGGGGTCAGACGCTTGGCGTTCCTAAGATAGGTCAAGTTCTTATGGTCCGTCCAAATCAAAAAAGGGGTCTCAGTGCCTTCCAACCAGTGCCGCCATTCCTCTAATGCGAGCTTGAATGCCAACAGCTCGCGGTTGCCCACGTCGTAATTGCGCTCCGGTTGGGAGAGACGTCGAGAAAAGAAGGCGCAGGGATGAACCTTATTGTCCAAAGGTGATCGCTGGGAAAGGACCGCCCCTACCCCAGTGTCGGAGGCGTCCACCTCCAGAATGAACTGGTGCGTAGGGTCTGGGTGGCAGAGGATGGGCACGGAGGAAAAGAGAGACTTGAGTTTCTTGAAGGCGGCCTCGGCCTCTGTGGTCCAGTGAAAGGCTCGGGCGGTGGAAGTGAGCTGAGACAGGGGGGCGGCGACACGACTATAATTCTTTATAAATCGCCTGTAGAAATTTGCGAAGCCCAGGAAACGTTGTAACCGTTTCCTGGACTCGGGGGGTCGGCCAGTCGACTACCGCCCTGGTCTTCTCGGGGTCGGTTCGACAACGTCCGCCCTCAAAAATAAAACCTAAGAATGAGATGGTGGAGGTATTAAACTCACACTTCTCCGCCTTAATGAATAACCGATTCTCCAGCAGCCGCTGAAGAACCGTGCGGACGTGAGCCGTGTGCTGAGAGGGGTCGCGAGAAAAGATAAGGATGTCATCGAGGTAGACGAAAACAAAATTACCAATAAGGTCGCGCAGGACGTCATTGATGAGCGTCTGAAAAACTGCGGGGGTATTGGTCAACCCAAAAGGCATAACTAAATATTCAAAATGACCCAAAGGAGTGCGAAAAGCTGTTTTCCACTCGTCGCCCTCCTTAATACGTACGAGGTGGTAAGCATTTCTTAAGTCGAGTTTAGTGAAACAAGAAGCCGACTGTAACTGTTCCTGCAGTGAGTCAATGAGGGGGAGCAGATACTTATTTTTAACAGTTATGTTGTTTAAGCCGCGGTAATCAATACATGGCCTGAGAGTTTTATCCTTTTTAGAAACGAAAAAGAAACCGGCTCCCAAAGGGGAGGTCGAGGGTCTAATAATACCAGAGGCAAGGGATTCATTAATGTAATTGGACATAGACTCCCTTTCGGGACCAGAAAGATCATAAAGTCTACTTGACGGCAAGGGGGCGCCAGGTAATAAGTCAATCGAGCAGTCATAGGGACAATGAGGAGGAAGAGACAAGGCGCGTTGCTTGCTAAAGACGGCCGCCAGGTCGCGGTATTCAGCAGGAACAGAGGTGAGGTCGATCTCCTCTAGAGGAGGCGCGTTCCGAGGGAACTCTTTAATGGCGGAGCGAAGACAGTTACTGAGACACTTGTCGCTCCATTTGTCAACGCAGCCGCGCTCCCAATTAATAACTGGGTTATGGTTTCGGAGCCAGGGGAAACCTAAAATTATTTGGGGCGTACGGGAATTAAACACGAAGAAATCGGTCATTTCGTGATGATTTCCTGAGATTATGACATACAAATCGGTAGTCTTAAGGTTTATACGAGTCAAAGTGTCTCCGGTTAAGCCGGCGACAGAAATCGGAGGAATCTCGCGAGTGGGCAAAGAATGTTCTTTAACTAAATCGGTGCTGATCAAGTTTTGTTCAGCACCCGAGTCGATGAGAGCAGAAAACGAAAAGCGATGGTCAGGTGTCTGAATGACCATGGGAAGTAATAGTTTGAATGGGGAGGTTAACGCAGAAGTTCCCACCAGTAACTCCCGCTTTACTGGTGGAAGCTCTCGTTTTCTTCGAAACGGGCAGTGGGGCAGAAAATGACCGGGGTTACCACAATAGATGCAGAGACGGGGAGATACACGCCGCTGTCTCTCTGCAGGAGTCAGCCGTGCGTGCCCCACCTGCATGGGCTCGGGGGAGCGATCCCGTGGAGGAAAGGAAGATGATTGGTTGAAACCAGGAAGCATGGAAGACTGGGAGTTGTAGTTCAAGGGGAACTGCTTGGGTGAAGCGGACTCATGGCGAGGGGTCGTGAACCCGGAAGTGGGAGGATTCTGGGAAACGTAGTACAAAGGTGCAGACTTGGGCTCACCTGGAGAAGTCGGAAACCCGGAAGTCGAGGGTCGATGGGAGTTGTAGTTTGCCTCTCTCCTCCTTTCCCGGAAACGGTCATCGATGGAGATGGCAAGGTCTATTAACTTGTCGAAAGTCTCGGGCTCGTCTCGCGTGGCCATCTGGTCTTTGAGAAAATCAGGTAGTGCGTTTAAGAAAATACCTTGGAGGGCGGGCTCGTCCCATCCTGTTTGGGCAGCAAGGATCCAAAACTCCAGGGCGAACTCCGAGGCGTTACGACGGCCCTGTCGTAAATTCAGTAAACGCTTGGCGGCGTTTGACGTCTGCAGGGGGCGATCAAAAATCCTACGAAACTCACGTAGAAATAGTTCATAGGAAGCAGGGGGATTATCATGGCTCAGAAGAAACGAGTGAGCCCACCGGAGAGCGTTACCTTTGAGTTGGCTTACGAAAAAAGGTGATCTTGGCCGCGTCCGAGGAGAACTGGGAGGGAGCCCCCTCGAAGGCGAGTCTGCACTGCAGCAAGAAGCCGCCACATTGGTCAGGGTCTCCAATGAAGAACTCAGAAGGTTTAATGAATATTTGTTGAACAGGAGGAGTGGGACCAGGAGCCACGGGGGCTGGTGGAACGACTGGAGCTGAGGAGGCAGAAGCTTGCAGTTGACGTTTAATGGAATAAATCATACCTCCGAGCTCCTGAAGGTTGGACTGGACCGTGGTTTGGTGAGTCAGCACTTGATGAAGAACCTTGTCCATCCCGTCAATCCGTTCCTCCGTGGAACCGGGGGTTGTCTGCTCGCTCTTGGTCTCATTCTGGGTCTTTTTTGGCTGGAGCATTTCTGTTAGGATTACGCGGGGAACCCAGATAGTATGAGACCCAGAACGAGGCAGACACAGGGGAAATACAAAAGAACAGTGTTTATTATGTACAGTGAATGTTTCACACGCTGGAACTCAGCACTCCTGGAAAGAGGGACGACAGGTTAGTGTTGGTCCAAGGGGAAGACCTAGGTGGTTGTCTGAAGGAGGTTCTTGTCCTTACAATCCAAACCCGAAGGAGGGGAGCTGGTCCTTCAGTCCAGGGAGAGAGTAGCAGAGGGGAATCCAACGAGGGTCCAAGGGAACAAGGAAGGCTGGCAACTGGAGGCAAAAATGGCACGAGGAATACCTGACAGGCCGAGGGATCCAGGTCAGGTCACGAGGAGAATCCAAAAGCACGAGGAACCAGGAAACTGGAAAAGAGAACACAGGTAAACAAATTATTTTCACCTAGACATATCTAGCTCAACAGTACTATACCATGAGAAGTGATATGCTCCAGCGATGAGTCACACTGGGCTGCAGCCTTTTGTAGATGGAGAGGCTCATCAGGCTGATGGCCGCCAGGTGTTGGTAATCAGCGGCCATCAGCAAGGCAGGCTGCAGGCAGTGGGACCCTTACAAAACTAGATGTTAAACAACCAGTAAAATACACCTGGATACAGGAAATGGCATCTACTTTATTCAAAAATTTCTGGGGGAGAACCCCCAGACCCCCCCATCAGTGTGTCCCCCCCACACACATTATAAATGCTTCTGACACCAGTGGCCAACACATTACTAAACAAGTACACATATGGTGTCATGTGGTGTTCAACGTGCGTTCAACTTAATTCAGTGTTGATGATTGACTAACTCCTAAGCCGTGCGTTCGTGCACGTAGCACCCGGGCAATTAACCACTTCACTGCCACACGTTTCACAGATGTTTATAACTCTGAAATGATAATTCAGCCCCCAGTGTTTCTCACCACCACTGAGGAGCTGACATCCCAGTTCAGCTCTGTCTGCTTAAAGACTCTGGATCATGTTGCACCTGTTAAAACTAGAAAATCAAAATTGAGAGCAGAACCTTGGCTGAGTGATGTCACCAAGGCCGTTAGGCAGCAATGTAGGAGGGCGGAGCGAAAGTGGAGGAAAGACAGGTTGCAGGTCTCTTTTCAAATACTTAAAGAGAGTTGGCGCTGTTATCAGAAAGCAGTGAAAGCTGATAAATCAAAATTCTTCTCTGATATAATTACCTCAAACTCTCACAACCCACGTGTCCTCTTCTCCACCCTAAACTCTGTTCTCCAACTCACTGAACCATCACCTCTGGAAGCCTCGACTGAGCTTTGTGACAACTTCTTACATTTCTTTTTGGAAAAAATTGCGACCACCCGGGCTCTCATTTCCCCTCCAACTCATGAACCATCCATCCCACCTCAATCTGTAGCTCCTTTTGACCATTTTGAACCCATCACTCTATCTTCTCTAGAGCAAGTCATGTGCAGCTTGAAACCTTCTGGCTCCCCCTTTGATGTGGTCCCCCCTCGACTACTAAAGGAGGTTTTTCCAACTCTAGGTCTGTCCATTCTTGATATAGTAAACAGCAGTTTATCCACTGGCATGGTGCCAAAATCCTTTAAGCATGCTGCCGTCCAGCCTCTCCTGAAAAAACCAAACCTTGACCCCTCAGTCGTTTCCAACTACCGGCCTGTCTCCAAACTCCCAATTGTTTCTAAACTACTGGAGAAAATAGTCGAGTCCCAGTTGAAGTGCTTCCTGGAAAATCACACCATCTTAGAGCTTTTCCAATCTGGCTTTAAATCTCTTCGCAGCACTGAAACTGCCCTGCTGAAGGTCTTTAACGACATCTTCAGATTCACAGATACCGATGATTCTGTGCTGCTCGACCTGTTGGACCTCACAGCCGCCTTTGACACCATCGACCATGAGATCCTAACTGCTAGGTTAGAGCAGTGGGTGGGCATCACAGGATCAGCCCTCAATTGGTTCAGATCTTACCTCGCTGACAGATCCTTTTGTGTCTCCATCAAGGATTTTAGTTCAGCAGAGGCAGAGCTTAAATGGGGGGTTCCGCAGGGGTCCATCCTGGGTCCCATCCTATTCTCTTTATACCTGCTGCCGCTTGGTGCTATTTTCCGGAAACACAACATGCCCTTCCACTTCTATGCCGATGACTGTCAAATTTACTTCCCCCTAAGACACAATGGTACATGCTCTATTCAACCACTGCTCAACTGCCTGGCTGACATCAGGGACTGGATGGCTTTAAATTTCTTGAGTTTCAATGAAAAGAAGTCTGAAGTCATGTTGATCCCTCCCAACGACAAGATCACAAACCACTGTATCGACCTCTCCACTCTAACCCTGTCAAAAAACAAAGAGTCACTAATCTGGGCGTGATAATGGACCCTTCCCTGAAACTTAGCAATCATGTAAACATGATTGTTAAATCATGCTTCTTCCAACTGAGGCGGCTGTCTAAACTGAAGCCCATATTGTCCAAAAAGAACCTGGAGACAGTAATACATGCATTCATTACATCTAGGCTTGATTACTGCAATTCACTCCTGTTTGGTATCAGTCAGACCTCCATTGCACGACTACAACTGGTCCAGAATGCAGCAGCCCAATTTTTAACCAGTACAGGCAAAAGAGAGCACATTACACCAGTTTTGGCCTCACTGCACTGGTTACCGGTTCACTTTCGAATCCAGTTCAAAATACTCATGTATGTCTACAAATCACTGAACAGTGTTGGCCCCCCCCCCCCCAATCTCTCTAATCTGCTACAACCGTATGTCCCACCGCGTTCCCTGAGGTCACCAGTTGCTCCTCACAGTTCCAGGATCTCGTCTTAAGTGCAGAGGTGACAGGGCCTTCTCTGTAGCAGGACTAAGACTCTGGAACGAGTTACCTCTGCTTGTCAGACAGGCGGCCCCCCTCCCTCTCGGTTTTCAAGTCCCGTTTAAAAACTCACTACTATTCAGTAGCTTTCAACACCAGATGATCTGTGTTTTGATCCTGTATGCTCCACACTGGTTTGTCGTCATTATCTGCATCATTTTTATGTCTATATTCTGATTTACCTCATTTTGTATTTTGCTTGGTGTGTTACCTGTTGTTTTGTCTGTACAGCACTTTGGTTGGCCTTGTCGCTGTTTTAAGTGTTTTATAAATAAAGTGATATGGTATGGTATGGTATGATTTGTGTCAATGAGCATTTGGAGTTTTATAAATAAAAATACACTTGATAGTTATAATTTTAAGTATATTTACTGTATATTATGGTAATTTATTCTGTATTTTGCCAGATTATGGTGATTCTGGGGTCGTGATGATGGGGCCCTTGAAGATTGTTGCCCAGGGTACAGCGAAGTGTTAATCTGGCCCTGTCCAAACTTGTTGCGTTATTGGATGTAATGTCCGGTCTCACGACCGGAAAAGTAAAAAGATCGAAAACGGACTTTCATTTCATTGTTTTCTTGTCTGGAAACAACGCAAGGGACCAAACAAAAAGGAGATGAATGGCCTGGATATCAGCAGTGAGACGTCTTGATACAATCTTCTCCAGCATCCCAAAATATCTGCCAATTTGTTCCAAACATTTCCATTCTGCTGAGTGTGTAAATTCAGTTTGTTGGTGTTGTGCCAAAAATTTCTGCCATGATTTTGTCCAGGTGTACTCATGTGTAGTGAACTAGACCTCCGGCATCAATCTGTCTCTGAGGACCTTCAGGGGACAGGAACTGTTATTTCATTGATTTGAATCCAGAAATACAAATTATCTCATCAAGAGACTATTTAATTGTATCCTGAGTTAATCAATTGAAAGAACACTTTTCTTTTTTATATTATCATTACTATTTTACAATATCTTGATAATCAAAAGTGTGTTTAGTTCATACCATTTCTAATGTTGAAGTAAACCACTCATTTAAATCAACTGTGAAACAGTATTAATGATTTTTAAACCTCATTAGACTTAGATCATAAAAGTTAAATGTCTATTTATGAAGTAAGTGTGCATTTTAATCGGTCGGTCAAATGTCAGAGAACAAGTTATGAGAACGAAGTGCCTTGTTTTTAAAACTCTCAGACAGTAAATAAGGAACTGGCACCTGCAAAGTCTGTCATTTCTTCAAAATATTTTCCTGTCTGTACTAACCGTTCTAAAAAACATTTCTGCTGTCTGTTGACTTCTAATAACCCTCTGACATCACTAAAACACCACCCCTGCTGGTTGTGCTAACCAATCAGGAAGTACCACGTAACAGGAAGTGGATACCCTTTAAAAGTCAACAATTCTTGGAACTATTCAGTCTTCCTGGAACTTTCAGCCTTACTGGAAGATTCAGTCTTACTGGAGTCTTCCTGGAACTTTAAGTCTTGGGAGTCTTACTGGAAGACTCAGTCTTACGGCGAGCTGATGGATTGGACCATGTGCCAAGGGTCCCTCCATTTCAGCGGAGTCGCAGCTGTCTCGCTGTGAACTCACCCTGAGCATTAAATGCTCTCAACTTCTAAGGAAGCTTATTCTGTTGAACGGAGTACTTCGTCACGACTTCTGACGATCCCCAGCCGCTCTGACCGGAGACGCTGAAAGAAGCGTGAAATGGACCTCTGTACCGGAGCTGATTTATCTTGTGCTAAGGTAACGAGTCGTCACACGCTTAGTGTACCGAGGGCTGAGCTGGAGTCGGAGGAAGTGTGCCATTCCGGGTCAACACATCTTCCTTCATCCATCTAAACCTCCTCTTTAAATCTTTAAACTTCTTTACTCCTTCTCTTTAAACTTCTATTTGCCAGTAAATTAAGCTAGGTGCCTTCAGAAATGAATCATTCTCCCTCAGTAATCTTCTGTTGTCTTGTTTAGTAAATCTTGCTAAGTTTATTACTCAAAAACAGATCAGCCAATCAAGTGTACATGTTTTTTTTTTGCCAAAATATCTTTATTGAATTTTATCAGGTTTAACACACACAACTCTAACATTCTACAAAAATAATACAGCAATGTATTCAAACCAAAATACTAAAAGCCAAAACAAAACAAACAAAAAACAAAGTGCCCCTCACAAGATTCTGATCATATTGCAACCTATTTCAAACTCCATATATCTTCTCCATATCAAGGTGTCAATACAACAATGTATACACGTATATCTTAAGAGAATTTGTTTAATTTAGAAACTGCAGTGCACACCTCTTTCATTCGCTTGTACTATCTTCTGACATGTTTAAGTCCTTAACATACCTAATGAAGGGGTTCCAGACACACTCAAACAAGTCCTGTTTTCCCTTTAATACATATGAAATCTTTTCCAGAGGTAGAGCAGATAACATCTGTCGGATCCATTGGTTGGCAGTCGGTCCATGAGTCTTTTTCCAAAACAACGATATACATCTTTTCCCATTAAGCAAACTCAAGTTAATAAATATCCGTTCATTTTTAGTGTAATGATGTTTTTCTGGGTACAGTCCAAATAAAAACAGCTTGGGATCCAGTATTATTGGTTTGGAGATGATTTCCTCAATTATATCCTTTATCTCTTTCCAAAACAACATAATTTTTCTACAGTACCACATACAGTGAGCCAGAGTCCCTTTGTCTTCTGTACATTTTGAACATACATCAGGTATCTCCCTGTTAAACCTGTTAAGATCTACTGGTGTTATGTAAACCCGCATTAACCATTTGAATTGGATCATTTTAAGACCTGTATTGATAGAGCTAGTGTGAGCCAGAGTACATGCTGCTTGCCAATCTTCCTCAGATAACTCTAACAATAAATCGTTCTTCCAAGCCTTAAGTCTGTCGTGAGATCCTTCACAAACATGCAACATTAATGAATGGTAAAACTCAGATATATTACCTTTTTTCAAACTGTCTTTTGTCAACATTTTTTCTAAAGTTGATTTGGCAGGCTTCGTCAGCTCATTATTTTGACTCATTTTTATGAAGTTTCTGAGTTGAAGATATTTAAAAAAGTGTTTCTTATCTAAGTAAAACTTATTTTGTAGATCCTGAAAGCTCATCAGTATGTCTGAGTCTGGTAAATAAAAATTATGAATTGTTTGGAGTCCTTTATCTTTCCACAGTTTAAAAGTTGCATCGGCTCTACCTGGTATAAATAATTGATTACCCCACACTGGACTAAACTGAGATAAACAAATTGGTTCATTTAAAAGTTTCTTTACGTCTCTCCATACCCTTATCATATTTTTAAGAAATGGGTTCTCAGTCTGTTTTAGCAGTTTAGTTATTGAATTTGAATATAAGTATGAGGGGAGGGTCAATTTTAATCCATGAGTTTCCATATCAGTCCAATGTGGAGAATGATTAGTGTAATAAAACATCATAGACCTCAACTGCACAGCACAATAGTATAGATGAAAATTTGGACACTTCAATCCTCCACGATCATAAGGAAGGTATAGCAGGGACAAACGAAGTCTTGACTTCCTATTGTTCCATATGAAATGTATCATCTTCCTCCTCATTTGCGAGAAAAATTCAGGAGGAGGTGGGAGGGCAATGTTCTGAAATATATAAAGCAACTTTGGTAATACATTCATTTTTATTATATTTATTCTTCCCATCATAGATATTGGCAGTGACATCCATCTTTCAAATGAATTATCAACTTCGTTCATTATGGATTTATAATTGGTCTCAACTACTTGTTTAAGTTCTGGGGAAATATGAATTCCCAGATATTTAAATTCCGTCACCATCTTAAATTGTGTTATATCTGAGGTTGGGCTAACTCTCTCATTTGAATTTAATAACAGAATAGAAGACTTGTTTTTATTGATTTTATAGCCCGATGTCTCACTAAATAATTTAATTATTTCTAAAATAATTGGTATTGATCTGCTTAATTTTGATATGAATAAGATCACGTCATCTGCGAACAGGGAAATCCTGTGTTCTGTATGTCCAACGGTGATTCCACTAAGATGGGGGTGTGTGCGTACTGCAATAGCAAATGGCTCTATTGCCAGGGTGAACAGCAAAGGAGATAATGGACAACCCTGTCTGCAGCCCCTTCTGATATTTATTGGTTTAGATATATTTCTATTAGTTATCATTTCTGCTGAGGGATTATTGTATAATATTTTAATCCATTTTACAAAATTATTTCCACAGTCAAATTTTTCCAGAACCTGAAAAAGATATGACCAGTGAACCCTATCGAACGCCTTTTCAGCGTCTAATGATAAGAGAGCTGAGTCTGATGTGCCTTTGTTATAATGAATTATATTTAATACTCTCCTCACATTATGAAAGCCTTGCCTCCCCATAACAAATCCATTTTGATCATGGTCAATTGTACTTGGTAAAACCTTTTGTAAACGTCGTGCTAACATCTTGGAGATTATTTTCAGATCTGAATTTAGTAAACTAATCGGCCTAAAATTTTCACATTTATTTGGAGATGTACCTGGCTTCGGCAAAAAAGTAATCATGGCAGCATTCATTGACGGAGGAAGATGGTTTGTGTGGAAAATTTCTTTAAACATCTCTAACAGTGGGGTCAAGAGTTTGTCTTTAAAAGTTTTGTATAAATCTATCAGAAGACCGTCCGGTCCTGCTTTTTTTTCCAGATTTCATATTATCTATGGCTTGACCTAATTCTTCTTTTGTAATTTCTAAATTTAAATCGTCTTTGTTTGCTTCTGAAATTTTAGGCATATCTAAATTATTTAAAAAAGTATTTATGTCATCTAATTTTATACTCGTTTGTACTTTATACAATTCTTCATAATAGTCCTTAAAAGTAGCATTTATTTCTTGGGGATCTTGCAAAATTTGTCCTTTTGATATAATAGACGTGATTGGCTGTTTAGTTTCTAATTGTTTTATTTGCCATGCCAACAACTTGCCTGCTTTATCACCTTGTTCATAAAATGTTTGGCTGAGTCGCAGAAGACTTGATGCAGCTCTTGAAGCTGAATATTTATCATATTCTGCTCTCAAGATCAATAATTCTTTTTCTAGTTCTGGATCATTTCCCTTATTTACCTTAGCTTGGATTATTTTTATTTTATCCTCCAATTGTAGTCTAGTTTTTTCAGTTTGTTTTGTTTTAGATCCTGTATAACTAATAATATGTCCTCTAAAGAATGCCTTAAATGCTTCCCATTTTATACAGGCTGTTGTTTGTGTAGTATTAATTTGAAAAAATTCATCAATTTGTTTCCCTAAATATTCCACCAGGTTTTTATCTTGTAGCCATTTATGTTGAAACTGCCATCTCGGAGGGTCTCTTCTTAATTTATTTTCTTTATAAACCAAATAACATGGGGCATGATCTGAAATTACAATATTGTCATAGGAGCAATCTTGAATTCTAAATTGTATTTCTTTAGAAATAAAAAAAAAATCTATTCTGGAATAAGTTTTGAAAGTACTTGAATAACAGGAGTAAGCTTTAGTGTCTGAATTTCTCTCTCTCCACACATCCACTAACTTCAGCTCTTTCATCAATCTGTAAATTGCAGCCCTGCAGTTATTATGTGACTGATCAATTCCAGTTGATCTGTCCCTACTTGGATCTAATGTACAATTAAAGTCCCCCCCCATCAAGTGTGATCCTTTAAGAGTTGAGAGGGTGAGAAGCAGATCATTATAAAAATTACTGTCATCTACATTAGGGCCATAAATATTAGTCAAAATTAAAGTTTCCGACATGAGGGAGCCTTGAAGTATTAGATATCTTCCCCTTTTGTCCTTTATAATGTTTTTAATTTGTAGTGGGACTGATTCATGTATTAGAGTCATCACTCCTCTAGACTGGGATGTAAATGGTGCTGTATATACATTACCCCTCCATCTCCTCCTCACCTTTAAATTGTCCTCATCAAGAAGATGAGTCTCCTGAAGAAACACAATTTTAGAGTCCATTTCTTTTAATCTGTTCATGACTTGTTTGACTTTTTGGAGGCGTTGCAGACCCCTGCAGTTCCATGAAATAAAATTAAATTTTACGCTTTGAGGCATGTTACAACATAAGTAGTAGGTTGCTCTGTATTATAAAAAAAATGAGGCACAACAAAACTGGATGTTAGAACATACATCCAACAACACACAAAACACAACCCTTCCCTCCCTTCTAATTCCCTTCCCCATGTTGGGGGAGTCCCTCCCACGATCATTGTGTCTTCCGTTATTGCCAAAAACCAATCCACACCTAGTGAGGATCAGTAGAACCACTCTCCTAGCTTAATCTACAAAAAATATAAATACCACTGTTACTGTTAACAGCAATTTTTGAACCTTGCCCACTGATATAGAATATCATATTAGGGACAACTTCTCATTTAAATAGTTATTATTACACTTAGGAACTTAGATATGTAACCTAATTAGAAACAAAAATATATACTAAATCAACTTAGATGTACCGCCTGAGAGAGTAAAAACAGACAAACAAATGTTACATAGATATTTTCAATTTTTTACCTCTCGACAGTCATTACTTTACATACCATCTTAGGCATCATTCTTTAATCATTCTGCGTGATCTGAGCCTTCTTGGATTGTCTTGAGAAACTCCTTCGCGTCTGCAGGTGTTTTAAAGGTCAGTGTTTTGTTTTTATAAGTCACCAGAAGCGTTGCAGGGTGAGTCACTCCGTTTCGAATGCCCAGTTTACGCAGCTCCTCCCGGATCGGGTCAAACTTTTTCCTCAGCTGATGCATCTCCGCGGCCAAATCAGGGTAGAAGCGAACCCGCTGGTCCTTGTAGTATACATCTTTTCTATCCCGTGCAGCTCGGATGACAGCCTGTCTTTCTCGGTAGTTGAGGAACTTCATTATCAGCGCTCTCGGACGCGAGTCGCCGCCGCCTCTCGGACCAATTCTGTGAGCTCTTTCTAAACTCACTGAAAGCTGCTGCGCTTCATTCCCCAAAGCTTCAGGTATCCACTTCTCCAAAAAAGCACACACATCTGGTCCCTCAGCACCTTCTGGTAAATTCACGAGCCTTAAGTTATTCAATCGGGACCTTGTTTCCAAGTCCATGAGTTTGTCTTCCATTGTTTTGTTTTTAGCCTGCAAGGCGCCCACTTTAGCTTTCAGATTAGCCACCTCGTCCTCCGCGGTGGCTATGCGCTCCTCTGCTCGGGACATACGTTCAGTATAATCTTTCATCTCCTTCTTCATATCTTGCAACGTCACCACCACATTATCAAGTTTAGAAGAAAACTCGTTTCTTAATGATTCCAGCGCGGCCAGTATTTGATCAGACTTACTTTTTTCTGACTCATTTCCTCCTTCTTGCGTAGCCATGCTTTTGTTAGCTTTATTAGCTTCTCCACGGAGGTTGTAGTCGGACAACTTTGTTTGTTTAGATGCCTCACTTTTTCCTTTAGTTGTTTTACTCGGGTTAGGCATTATACCTTAAAGTGTCCCTTTTCCTCGCATAAATTTTACGTGAGCAGTAATTTCTTGTCCATTTTCAAACAGCAACAACGGAGCGAGGTTTAATGCGTCCTCCTACGTGGCCGCCATAACCGGAAGTCCCAGTGTACATGTTTTGATGTTAAATTTTGATTCTGTTAAATAAATGACCGCATTTATTCTGATGGGTCAAAGATAAAATGGCGTCTCATGTCACTCATTAAAACTCCACTCTCAAGTTAACTTGGTCACATGGAAGAAATTTAACTCGAAAAAGAAAGAATCCATTGTTAATTAAACAATTAATATTCTTTGTGCTTGAACTAGCTTTAAGAATAATTAATTAGTAGTATGTCCGCAGCAAAGCTGTCCCGACATCACTACACATGTTTAGTTCATGTTTAGTTCAAAGAAGTGGGTCAACCTGGTTTAGGTCAGGTTTATATTTTGTATGTAACTTAGTCCAAGTTTAGACAGAGTGGACATCTGTGTTATTGTGAAATAAACTGTTTAAAGTTTCTAGTGTTGTCACTTATACTGTAGTAATACTGATGTGTGTTCTGATATGTCCTCTTCAACACAAACCTTCAGATGAAGTGGAAGAAACTCCAGGAGAGGAGCTCAGTGAAGCTGCGGATGATGGAGAGGAGGAACATGAACCAGCAGCAAAAAAGTACAAATACAATGTGTGAACAAAAAAGAGCAGAAATAAACCATCTGTTACAGAAGAACTGGGAGATCAGGTCAGAGCTGAATTAAAAAAAAAAAAACAGATGGACAAAGAATTAAAAAAAATATTAAATATTATACAGGACTTCCTTGCTTTGCCATCTTGTTATCATTGTTTAACACTTGTTCCACTTTGGAGTAAGCTGTTGGGGGAAGAATCAGTTTTTTGTTGTGTGTTTTGACTGATGAAGCCTTCCTGATCGAAGGTGAAACGTTTCAATACAAAAAAAGAAACTGTCCAGATGACCTGACTGAAAATTGTTCGATTTTTTAACACTTAGGCATTTTCTGCCAGCATAAAAAACCCTCACAATTTCAAATGGTTCTGCAAACACTAATGCATCCTGTTCAGCATCTTTGCCATCTTTTTAAGATGTCACATAAAACTCTGTCTAATACCTGTGTCTTTCTTTTCTTTCCAAGGGATGGATGTGCATCAAATAAGCTCATAACAGAAGCTGTGGCCTTCTCTCCAGATTATTACCGGGGGACATTGTGTTAGCTGACAGAGGCTTTGATATTAAAGACAGTGTGGGAGTCAAGGTCAAGGTGTTATGACTCAAGGTACCCAGATGATAACGAGAACCAAAACGACACAAGATTCAATAAAAGTGTA
>NC_056514.1:1695071-1699601 GCF_014905685.2 Nematolebias whitei
TTCCACTGTAAATAAATTTCACTGTACACTTTTATTGAATCTTGTGTTGTTTTGGTTCTCGTTATCATCTGGGTACCTTGAGTCATAACAGAAATGCTCCAGCCAAACAAAACCCAGAACGAGGCCATAAACGAACAAGCTTCATCCTCTTCTCAAGCTGAGCGAATTTACCAACTCGAAGAGATGTTAAAACAAGTTTTAGTCCAACAACAAAAGACTCAGTCCAACTTACAGGAGCTTGGAGGAATGTTTTTTTTCTATTAATCAGAGACTGGCACCCTCTCCTTCTACAGCCCCAGCTGCCCCACCAGCAACGAGTCCCACCGACACCAGCCCAGTAAGTAAACCAACTAATGAAGAACTGTTTATCAAACCTTCAGAGCTTTTTTCTGGAGACCCCGATCTATGTGAAGGCTTCCTCCTACAATGCAAACTCGCCTTCAAGGGGGCCCCTCAGCGCTTCTCCACGGACATCGCTAAAATCACGTACTTTTCCAGCCAACTCAAAGGTAACGCTCTCCGGTGGGCAACTTCATTTCTACATCAACATGACATGGATACTGTTTCTTTCGACACTCTTCTCACCGAGTTCCGCAGGATTTTTGATCGTCCGCTGCAACAACCCAATGCAGAGAAACGTTTGCTGGGATTACGTCAGGGCTGGCGACCAGTATCCGAACACGCTCTCGAGTTCCGCATTCTCGCCGCACAGACCGGATGGAACGAGAGAGCGTTACAAGGTACGTTTCTAAATTCCTTGTCTGAGTATATTAAAGACCAGATTGTGGCACGAGATGAGCCACCTAGTTTTGACGCCTTAGTAAATTTGGCAATATCTCTGGACGAACGTTTCCGGGAGCGACGTAGAGAACGGGACTACAACTCCCAGAGGGCCGCCTCTTCCGGTCTTGCTGCGTCATCAGGAGGGTTTCGCAACTACAAGCCGGTTTTAGAGGACTACAAATCCCAGGGTTGCTTGAATCCGGTTCCAATGACACACACAACGCTGCCGGAGCCAGAACCTATGCAGGTGGGACGTACTCGTCTAACACCTGATGAAAGACAAAGACGTCGGGAGTCAAGATTATGTTTTTATTGTGGAAAAGATGGACACTATGTAGCATCTTGTCCGTTTCAGGGAAACTAAGATGCCCGCTGGTAAAAAGGGAGATACTGGTGGGTACGTCCTCTTTCACTCCCTCTCATAGACTTACACTTCCCACAGTCATCCAAATTAATCAAAACTGTTTCCCTGTTGTGATATTGATCGATTCTGGTGCTGAGCAAAATTTAATCAGCCAAAATCTGGTCCAAGAATTTTCACTACCTCTTCAAGAAATTCCTCCTGTTTCCATAGCAGGAGTCACTGGTGAGACCCTGGCGCAGATCCGTTTTAAAACGTCAAAACTGCACCTTATAACTTCTGGAAACCACCACGAATACGTTGACTTTTTTGTATTCGATTCACCCAACACCCAGTGTATTTTAAGGTACCCCTGGTTGAAGCATCATAACCCCCACATAAACTGGGAGATCGGGAGGGTAGAAAAATGGAGCGACAGGTGCCTTAAGCACTGCCTTCGTTCTGGTATCTCCAAACACTCCAGACCCAACTCACCCACAGAGGAGATTGATTTATCATCTATTCCCCCCGAGTATCACGACCTGGCCCAAGTAGTCAGTAAACAGAAGGCCTCATCTCTGCCTCCTCATCGGCCATATGATTGTTCCATCGACCTTCTTCCTGGGGCTCCGCTACCGACCAGTCGCCTCTACAATCTCTCTGGCCCCTAGAGAGATTCTATGAGGACTTACATAGAGGAATCCCTCGACTCTGGGATTATTCGCCCGTCCACCTCTCCTATGGGAGCAGGGTTTTTCTTTGTAACCAAGAAGGATAAGACTCTTAGCCCATGCATCGACTACCGAGGACTTAACAACATTACCATAAAAAATAAATACCCCCTCCCGTTAATTGATTCTATTCATGAACAATTACAATCTGCTACAATCTTTACCAAATTGGATTTACGAAACGCCTATCACTTGGTCCGTATAAAACAGGGAGATGAATGGAAAACGGCGTTTCGAACTCCCCTTGGACATTTCGAGTATCTTGTCATACCCTTCGGCCTGACCAACGCTCCTGCGGTCTTTCAGGCATTAGTCAACGACGTTTTAAGAGATTTTATCGGCAGCTTTGTATTTGTATATCTCGATGACATCCTCATCTACTCTACAGACAAGACCAAACACACTACGCAAGTTAGGACCGTGCTTCAAAGACTATACGAGAATCAATTATTCGTAAAAGGTGAAAAGTGTGAATTTCATGTGTCATCTGTTTCCTTCTTGGGATTTATCTTTGGGGAGGGACATTACAGAACGGACCCTGAGAAGACCAAGGCAGTGGTGGAGTGGCCGGTTCCTGAGACCAGGAAACAATTACAGCGCTTCCTGGGATTTGCAAACTTTTATCGACGCTTTATAAAGAACTACAGCCGCATCGCCGCACCCTTGTCACAGCTTACCTCAACCAATAGGACATTCAGATGGAACCCTGAAGCAGATGCAGCCTTTGGTAATCTCAAACAACTTTTTTCCTCCACACCCATCCTCTGTCACCCAGATCCCAAACGGCAGTTCATTCTGGAAGTAGACGCATCTGATACTGGGCTCGGAGCAGTGCTGTCCCAAAGGTCCCCCAGCGACAATAAGGTGCACCCTTGTGCTTTCTTCTCCCGTCGCTTGTCCCAAGCGGAACGGAAATTATGACGTGGGCAACCGGGAACTTCTGGCTGTAAAATTAGCCTTAGAGGAATGGCGTCACTGGTTAGAGGGCACTGAACTTCTTTTTTTAATATGGACTGACCATAAAAACCTGACATACTTGAGGGACGCCAAACGACTGACGCCCAGACAGGCACGTTGGTCATTGTTTTTCAATCGATTTAATTATACCTTGACATTCAGACCTGGTTCTAAGAATACCAAGCCTGACTCTCTCTCGCCAGTTTTCTTCCCCAGATGAACCTGACTCTGAGGAGAACATCATCCCTCCCGTCTGTATTGTTGGGGCCCTCACCTGGTCTATTGAGAGAGAGGTTTGCGAGGCTCATAAGGACGAACCTGATCCCTGTACAGGACCCACTGGGACGCTGTTCGTTCCCTCTACCATGAGGTCTAAGGTACTCGAGTGGGTACACACTAATAAACTTTCCTGTCACCCTGGTACCTCACGTATGTTATCGCTTACCAAGACTCATTTCTGGTGGCCTACGCTCTCCCATGATGTAAAGGAATTTGTTGCAGCATGTGCCACCTGTGCCAGAAATAAGACTGGAAACCAACCCCCTGCTGGTCTGTTGCAACCACTACTAACGCCCAGCCGTCCTTGGTCACACATATCGGTGGACTTTGTCACTGGCCTGCCACGATCAGAAGGTAACACAACCATCCTCACTGTCATTGATAGATTTTCAAAAGCAGCCCACTTCATTCCACTACCCAAATTACCTTCTGCCTTGGAGACAGCCCATCTCCTCGTTCAGCACGTTTTTAGGATCCATGGCATCCCATCAGATGTGGTGTCAGACCGGGGTCTGCAATTCATATCTCAGGTTTGGCGTTGTTTTTGCAATACTTTGGGGGCATCTGTCAGTCTCACCTCCGGTTATCACCCCCAGTCGAATGGTCAGGCGGAGAGATGTAACCAAGAATTGGAGTCCACCCTACGGTGCATTGTGGAACGCAACCTCTCGGCTTGGAGTCAACACTTGGTATGGGTGGAGTATGCCCACAACTCGCACAAATCTTCGGCTACAGGTATGTCTCCCTTTTAAGCCTCCCTTGGCTACATGCCTCCTTTTTTCCCCAGTCAAGAGACAGACATCACAGTACCCTCCATTCAACACCACTTCCGCCGATGTTGACGCGTCTGGTGCCAAACCAAGGCAGCTCTTTTACGAACGGCTGCCCAGAACAAGAGGTTTGCCGACTGCCACCGTTCTGCTGCACCATCCTACCAAGTGGGTCAAAGGGTATGGCTCACCACCAGAGACATACATCTGAAAGACACCCTCAGGAAGATGGCCCCCAGGTTCATCGGTCCCTTCCCCATCATCAAAATCATCAACCCCTCTGCAGTTCGATTACAGCTCCCTAGTTCTATGAAGATTCATCCCACGTTTCATGTTTCCCAAGTCAAGCCTGTTTTGGAGAGCCCACTATGCCCACCTGCCAACCTCCCTCCACCCACCCGGTTGATCGACAATCATCCAGCCTTCACCGTACGGATTATCCTGGATGTGCGACGCCGAGGAATGGGATTCCAGTACCTCGTTGACTGGGAGGGATATGGTCCGGAGGAGCGTTCATGGATTCCCCGCTCATTCATCCTAGATCCCAACCTCATCACTGCGTTCTTCCAAGCCCACCCCGAGAAGCGACTCAGGTCGCTTGGGGGCGATTCTTGGGGGGGTACTGTAGGAGTAGCACTTGCTGCAGCCCCAAGATGGCCGCTGATTACCC
>NC_056514.1:1699701-1734198 GCF_014905685.2 Nematolebias whitei
GGGTAATCAGCGGCCATCTTGGGGCTGCAGCAAGTGCTACTCCTACACAAGGTTCTTTATTGTCATTCGCATCGCATGTTGTATATGAGGTGGAACAAAATTGTGTACACAGGGTCCCAGTTACAGCCAACAAAAATATAAATTAATGATGTAGATCCTATTTTTAAGTAAACATTTTATGTAATTAAACATTTCTAGTAACAAACATGATGAACATTGTGTGAGGTAATACATTTTATAGAAAAATTGCTATACCAAAATGTGCAAAAGTTAACAGCATGATTTACATAATTATGTCTCCCTTGAAGCTGCAGTACAAGCGTGCTCTGAGAAATATCTTTAAGAAGCGTCATGCTTTCTGTAGACGTGCTTCCCAGAATTCCTGATCTGGAGATGCACGGATGACAGCCATGTCTTTCTGGGTCCACACAAGGTCACAGTGGTGTGATTTTGTTACAGAAATCTATGTTTGTACCTGTGTATAGTATGGATGATAAATGATAAATACATTATATGGGCGGCTGTGGCTGAGTGGTTAGAGCAGTCGTCCTTCAATGCAAGAGGTGGGGGTTCGAATCCACCAGCAGTCACATGCCGAAGTGTCCCTGGGCAAGACACTGAACCCCTCATAGTCCATTTACCATTTACCATTATGAAGGAGGATAGCGGTAGCACATGAAAAAAAAATTAATACATTTCTGTGGACAGGTAACATGGTGGTCGAGACGTTAACGCCCCCAACACAGTGACGTAGGTTTCAAAGCTCTATTTGTGTTGGTTTAAAGGAGAAGAAAAAGTCAATTTGGGAATAACTTTTTTTAAGTTATAGTTACATCCCCAGGCCACAAGGTGGCGCACTGCTCTGTGAGACAGTTTAGCAGTTTTTTATTTTATTTTTTATCTTTACTGAAAAAATACAACAGTACAATAAAATGCAGTATACAGCAATGAAATATCAGCCACCAGGGGGTTATAAACATTGAGACAATACTTTAAAATAACATATTACATAAATACATTAAAGAGAGCACAGAATATGCCAGCTTTAATGGCCTTCGTATTGGTGGAATATTTAATAGTTCAAGTGCTTGTCAAACATTCGCCACAAACCAGGAAGTTACCATAACTCCTGTCTGGAAGGTCAGATTTGGCCTATACTTTTAAGACCTGCAACTGGACAAGTAACGACATGGACGGAAGGCGATGTCAAAGATTCGGGAAATGCGCTCTGTGGTGAACGCATTGGGATTGGTACAAGAGCGTTCATGATGGCGACTGGGTGGACTAGCTAGAGCTACCGCAGTCGCAGTAAGGCTGGAGAGGCGCTTTGCTGCAAGGGCCTCCAATGCTGCTTGCAGCTTTAATTTGCACTTGTTATTGTCACTTTGTATGCATCCTTTATGATTAGGGCTGGGTACCTTTCTAAAAAAAATGGTATCGGTACCAGTGTCAGTAGTGTCAGTTTCACTTCAGGATCGGTTCCTGGACGGTTCTTTTTTCGGTACCATTTTGTAATTAATATCAATTCTAACAAAAAGAAAATTACGTTACACATTACAGTACAAACTGTGAGTTTTATTTTTTAACTTTGGTATTTTTCCTTTCCAAGTAGTTTTCTTACATAAAAATAAACAATTTCAGGTCAAAAGACCAGTTACAAACCAGTGGCACGTCAGTGTCTAATGCTCAATGCTACACATTGAGGACCTTTTCACTTAACAGTTTTTCTTCAGAAAAATCAACATGTCTTCTTTCTCTGAACACAAGCAATCCCGCTCCTGGCTGATGGTGTCTCAAGCAGTAGAAAATGTTCACTTTGAGGGTGTGGATGATGCTTGTTGCACACACAGATACCTGGTTGTGAGTTTGATAGCACTGACATATTGTCCCTCACATCCCACCAGCAGGTCACTGGATTCACTGAGGTTAG
Source organism: Nematolebias whitei (assembly GCF_014905685.2). Taxonomy (NCBI): domain Eukaryota; kingdom Metazoa; phylum Chordata; class Actinopteri; order Cyprinodontiformes; family Rivulidae; genus Nematolebias; species Nematolebias whitei. The sequence goes on from NC_056514.1 coordinate 1,701,632, forward strand.
GGTTGATGCAGACTTCTATACCTCTGTGTCTCTGCCTGAATCTTCTCTGTGGTTCTCTGTGGTTTAGGGATCTGATAATCTCCCTAATTGACATTAGAACAAAACATCAACAATAACATGGTTGTGTTATTATTGCTCACAAACCATTATCTAGGCTGAGCAATATAAGTTTAACTGGTCAACAATATCCTTTAAAGTTTACTTACTTCCAACATGCAGCCTCCACTGTAGTTAATAGCAGCAAACTTTTAACAACAAAGTTTGTGACTGTCCTGTGGCCCCCACCTCACTTTTCTTTTGTCTGTCCTCCTCACATCAGGGTCAGAATCTCCTGTGAGGAGAACATTAACATATACAGTGAACATTAGTGAACTGTTTAAGCAGCTGACTAAATGGATGAGCACATTCTTAAAAGCTAAGCTTTAAAGTACAGCCTTTAGTTAGCTTTTGATTTTAGCTAGCTACATAGATACCCATAAAATAAATTTACACACTAATATCTTAAAGTTAGCGTTACATGGATTCTAGTTTAATTCACCGCGATGTACATATTAAGCTGAAGTAACGTTAACAAACGTAAACTTACCAGCTGAAACACAGACACAGCTCTGTCCTCGGAGTTCTTTGATGAAGAGGAGTCCGGTCGTGGAGATAATGAATCAGGCCGTTCATGCTCTCCAACACTCACAGGCTGACTTAAACGCTGAGAGGAGGGGGGGGGGGCTGCTGTCCTCCTCTCTCCTTGCAGAAAAACACGGAGCAACTTTCTGCTCATAAATTGAAGCCGTTCGACAACACATGCGCTGCACACGTGAATCCCGTCTGTGGGCGTCACCAGCACCATAGACATACATTATACATAGATTAGGTACGACAGCTCTATACAGTTCTGGGTGTAAACACGTAGTCTGTTTGTCATATGTCTGGTGTTTTATCTGCCTGCATGCTGAAACCACGTGACACGTTACAGCCAATACTGAAACTTGACACCGAAAAAAGAGTGACGCTTCAATTCATACATCGACTGGTGCAGTTCGGTCGGTGCCATAAAATAACCTCGGTTCGGTACTCAGCCCTATTTAAGATTACAAGATGGCGCCCATGGAGTAGGAGGTGTTGACTGATGCTCCCGCTAGCTAACTAGCTAACTTTGCCAACTTTACAAAACTGACTCCAACTGTGTATGTATATATCTATATAGATAATACATGTGTATTTATATATACAGAACAGGTGGAAGAAGGAAGTCTCTGAACCGTGGATGCTGAGCCACGAGTTTAGCTAACGTTTGGCTAACGAGCTAGTCAGAGAGCTACTTCGGCTAGTGAGGCCTGCGGAGATCCGGTCCACCGCCGTTTGGACCTGCGAGCCGTTGAACCGAGCTGTTTACGGAGGAGACCCGGTCCGCCGTTGTTGGACCTGCGAGCCGCTGAACCGGGCTGTTTACGGAGGAGACCCGGTCCGCCGCTGTTGGACCTGCGAGCCGCTGGAACCGAGCGGTCTGCGGCGGAGACCCAGTCCGCCGCTGTTGGACCTGCGAGCCGCTGAACCGAGCTGTTTACGTCGGTGACCCGGTCCACCGCTGTTGGACCTGCGAGCCGCTGAACCGAGCAGTTTACGGAGGAGACCCGGTCCGCCGCTGTTGGGCCTGCGAGCCGCTGAACCGAGCTGTTTACGGAGGAGACCAGGTCCGCCGCTGTTGGACCTGTGAGCCGCGGAAACCGAGGAAGCTAAACTACAGCTTTGGGATTTGGGAGCTGTTGCAACCGGGACCTAGTCTGTCACCATTGGGGCTGCGAACTGCTGGACCGAGTGAATCGTGGGATCGCGTGGGACCTGGAGGTTGTTGCCGCTAGTCCTCGGCTAGACCTGGCTAGGCCTCGGCTAACAACATAAGCTAACATCATAAGCCTGTGAACCTCGTGGCTAACAACAATAGCCTGAGAACCTCGTGGCTGGATCCTGTGCTTCTGAGAGTTGAGACCAATAATCCAGAAGTATCGTGAGTAATGCCGAGCAAACACAGAGATAAGAGACAAGTGTCAGAAAATAATTCTGAAGATATGGAGGAAGTTAAAAAATCTTTGAACTATTTGAGTGCTGAACTGACTAAAGTATCAGCTAAATGTGATTTACTAACAGGACTGTTTGAAGAAGTGAGAAATTTGAAAGAACTGATGACTAATAAAGACAGAAAAATAGCTGAACTGGAACAAAAAGTAGAAGACTTGGAACAATACACAAGACTAGACAACTTGGTGATCACTGGACTGGAAGTTAGGAACCGAACTTATGCAAGAGTTGTTGCTGGTACTAACACAGCAGAAGACGCACCACAGGAAGAACTACAGACTCTGGAGGAGCAAGTAGTGAATTTTTTACAAAACAAAGACATTGACATCGAACATGAGGACATGTCAATCTGTCACACACTACCCAACAAATCAGATAAAGCCAAACCATCCATAGTCATCAAGTTCATTAGCAGGAAATCAAGAAACAATGTGATAATGCAAGCAAAAAAACTGAAGGGAACAAATGTTTACATAAACTAACACCTAACTAAAAAAAATGGAAATATTGCACGTGAAGCAAGGTGGTTGAAAAAACAGAAAAAAATTGTGTTTTAATAAAAGCATTTTTTTCTGTGGAGATTTTAATATTGACCTGGGAATTAAAACAGATTCAAATAACATCAGTACATTTACAAATTCATTGTGTAGTTTAAATCTTTATCCGTTAATATCAAAACCAACAAGAATTACAACTCATAGTGCTACAATAATCGATAATATTTTCACAAATGTAACAAATGGGGATGGGATGGGAGGTATTTTAATGAGTGATTTGAGTGATCATTTACCAGTTTTCATGATTTATAAAAATGATCAAAGCATTACAAAAGAAATCACAATTAAGAAAAAACAATAAACACATCAAAAAAAGCAATGGACAAATTAAAAGATGATTTACATAAACAAAGCTGGAAAGACGTGTATGTTGATGATGTGAACAGATCATATGATGAGTTTATGAATATTTTAGGAGCTCTGTATGAAAAGAATTGTGTGCAAAATAATTGTACAAAGAGAAATGTTGTTGACCAACCATGGATGATGAAAGGGTTGAGAAATGCTTGTAAAAAAAAGAATTATTTATATACATGTTTCTTGAAACTGAGAACACAAGAGGCTGAAGAGAAATATAAGAAGTATAAAAATAAATTAGTAGCGATTATAAGGAAACACAAGAAGGAATATTATAGTGATTTATTAAATAAAAGTAATGGTGATATGAAAGCTACATGGCGTGTAATAAATAGTGTTCTGAAAAGTCATAAAGCAAAAACAGGTATTTCACAATATTTTTTGAAGGATGACGATGAAATCCATGATGAAAATGAAATTGTAAATGGATTTAATCATCATTTTGTGAACGTTGGATCAAGACTTGCAGCTAAAATACCAAAAGTAGACAATAATGTGAACCATTCAGTTATAAGTTGTGACAACAGTATTTTTCTTAATGGAACTGACAAAGAAGAAATAATGAATGTTGTAAAAAATCTTACAGATAAGAGATCAAAAGACTGGGTGGACATGGATATGATGTTTGTAAAGGACATAATGAGTTATGTTATCGAGCCGTTTACATATATTTGTAATTTATCATTTTCAAAAGGAATATTTCCAGACAATATGAAAGTAGCAAAGGTAGTTCCTCTCTTTAAAAATGGTGATAAATGTGTGTTCAATAATTATAGACCAATATCCTTATTACCACAGTTCTCAAAAATTCTAGAAAAACTGTTTGTGACCAGATTAGATAAATTTATTACTAAACAAAACATTCTAAGTAACAGTCAGTATGGGTTTAGAGCAAAAAACTCTACATCAATGGCTCTCATGGAAATAATGGAACAAATAACTACTGCTGTCGATCAAAAACAGTATTGTGTTAGTATTTTTGTTGATTTAAAAAAAGCATTCGATACTATTGACCACACTATTCCCCTTGAAAAATTAAATAAATATGGTATAAGAGGACAAGCATTACACTGGGTATCTAGCTGTTTGAAAGATAGGAAACAGTTTGTACAAATAAATGGTGTAAGATCTGACCTGTGCAATATCACTTTTGGAGTTCCTCAAGGCTCTGTACTTGGACCAAAGTTATTTATTTTATATGTGAATGACTTAGTGAATGTATCAGGACTCCTCAAATGTGTCCTTTTTGCAGATGACACCACATTTTTCTGTTTGGGTAAAGATGTAAAACGGATGTTGGAATTGATGAAGACAGAATTTGATAAAATACAAACTTGGTTTAAACTTAATAAATTATCATTAAATTTAGATAAAACTAATTACATGATATTTAGTAACAAAAAGAGAACTGTTGATGATCCGTTTAAAATTGAGGGTGTTGAGATTTGTAGAGTTAATGAAATGAAATTTTTGGGTGTAATCATTGATGAACAGCTAACATGGAAAAATCACATCAATTCTGTAAGAACAAAAATATCTAAATCTATTGCAGTACTATACAAAGTCAGGGAATTATTAAATGATAAAGCTCTGTACATGTTGTATAACACAATCATTGTTCCACATTTAATCTATTGCATTGATGTTTGGGGGAAAGCGTGTAAAACATTTACAAAACCTATTTTTATTTGACAGAAAAGAGCTGTAAGAATTATCACCAGAAAGCATTACAGTCACCCATCAAGCACATTATTTTATCAACTGAACTTATTGAAGTTCCATGATTTGGTAGATTATAGTATTTTATCAGTTATGTATAGGGCTCAAAATAACACATTACCATTAAATATCCAAAGAAATTTTGTTAAAAGCCAAAGTTGTTACAATCTTAAGGGGATAGAGATATTTGTCAAACCAAAATTCAGAACTAGTCTGAAGGGAAGGTCTACCTCAATCCAAGGAGTTGGATTGTGGAATGTTCTAGAGAGTGATGTGAAAAATGCCAAGTCAATGTGTACATTTAAGAAAAAGATCAAAACTGAATTGTTAAAAAAGTATATATGAAGTAGCTTAGTGTGTGTTTTGTATTAGAATTAGAAAAATTAGAAAGAGTTATTCATTTTGTTCTGGTACTTGAAGATTATTATGTCTGAAATAATTGTTTTGAAAAAAGGGGCAGATATAATAAGATTTTTTTCTTCTTTCTGCTGCCTTTCATTTTAAATCTTTTGTATCTTTTTTTATATTGTTATGAAATTGTTTTGTACTTTTTTAAAATGAATAAACTATATACCATACCATACCATTTATGATTGTCTACTGTTGTCTTTGTTGTCCACCGTTGCCATCACTCTTTGTTTTTTTTTAACTCTTTGTTAATATCAGGTCTCTCTTGTAAATGAGTCCCCGAGGCTTAATGGGATTAACCTGTATAAATAAAGGTTGAATGAAAAATCTTCTGCAGTGACTGGCGGAGCTCGGAGCCGGGGAGATGATGTCCTGCCCGGCCTGAGGGGGCTCTAAGGCGCCAGTGGAGATGACCGGCGGAGCTCCATCTAGCTCGCTCTAAATTTTGTTGTCGGCTACCAAGCACAAAGAATGGCTGTACATTAGACCACGGTGTTGTCACTGGCATCAAAATGAATGGATGAAACACAATTTTCTCAAATTAAAAACTGACAAAACTGACATACTTGTCATTGGTCCAAACCGTGTTACCAAGTCCACTCAAAATTTCTGTCTCAACTTTGACAACATCACTCTCACTCCATCACCACTCATTCATAATCTTGGTATTCTTCTCGACTCCACTCTTTCATTCAAATCACACATCAAACGGATAACATGGACTGCATTCTTCCATCTCAAAAACATAGCATGACTCCGCCCATCAATCACTTTCTCCACTGCTGAAATCTTAATCCATGCCTTTGTTACATTCAGAATTGACTATTGCAATAGCATTTTGTATGGTACACCAACCAAAACTCTCAACAAACTGCAATATATTCAAAACTCTGCTGATCTCCTTCTCACCCACACCCGCTCCCGTGAACATATCACTCCTGTCCTGCAGAAACTCCATTGGCTCCCTGTCACTCAGTGCATCCATTTCAAGATCCTCCTCATCACATTCAAAGCCTTCCATAATCTGGCCCCTCCATACCTGACCGACCTATTCCATCACCACACTTCTTGTTCCCTCTGCTCCTCCGATGCCAACCTTCTCTCTCTCTCCTGTAGGACCAAGCTCTGAACCTGGGGAGACAGTGCCTTCTCCATCGTTGCCCCCACCCTCTGGAACTCACTGCCTCAACAGCTTTGTGCCTGCTCCGATCTCTTCACTTTTAAGAAAGAACTTAAAACGCAACTGTTTAAATTAGCCCTTTTTAATGTTTTACTGTGTTTTTATGTGTTATGCATTGTTGATTTTATTTTATTTTTTTAACTCATGAAAAGCATCTTTGAGTATTTAGAAAAGCGCTATACAAATAAAATGTATTATTGTTATTATTATTATTATTATTAAATTGTCCCTGAACTCACCTTCAGTGAGAGTGTTCCTCTGACTGCCACAAGAACAGCTGCCATCTTATGATCCAGGGCCACAAAAAATGGGATCTCATAGATCTGTAAAACACACACAGAGTTTGTTTAGATAAACTTCATCAAGGTGACATGGTTGACATAGGCCGCTAAGAAAAGGCCATCAATAAAAAAAACAATAAAAAGAGATTGAACCTGGTTGTGGAAGCAGACATAAATGAAGTCTCTGTACTGCAATCCAGTGGTTTGTAGGATGGATGAGAAATGGCAGCCGAGGTGATCCCCTTCAACAATGTCATGCTCAGCAGCACGAGTCCTGCAGCTAAAAACATGAGGATACATAGCGGGATTCAGGTCCAACTGGAGCCACATCACAAATCCCAACATGGCATGTCTGTCCACCCACACAGCTTCTCACCAGTCTCTGCTGAGCCTGCAGGGTCCGGTGCAAAGGTTGGAAAAAACGTACAGCGGCCAGCCATAAGCTGCTGCAGCAAAGTGCATGTAGTGAGCTGCTTTCTCCAACTCTGCCTGCAGATCGTTCTCCTTTATAAAGCAAAACAGAAGTCATAATCGAGCCGCATCGCCTGCTCTGATCTCTGCTGCACCTCAGTCACTTACAATAGGAGAGGAAGTGCTATGAGAAACAAGAACTTCTGGGTCTCTGCTGCGCTCCATCTTGTCCTGCTCCTGATGCAGCAGAGCCAAACCAGCAGCGATGTCACTGGGAACCAGGTCTGTGTCCTGCAGCATCAGAGAGGGTCTCACAATGTGTTTGGAATTAATAAAACACCAGTTGAGTCCTTTTATATGCCAAAAAAAAAAACACAATTCCAAAAAAACTGAAAAAGGTCCATGTCATGGTTGGACCTGTTTCAACAGTGTGTAAACATCCAGGACCAGAAAACAGCTGAAGGTTTTGGAGGGAATGTTGCCCCATTCTGTTCTGATGGAGGATTCTAGTTGTTTAACAATCCTAGGTTGTCTTGATTTCGTGATGAATCAAATGTTTTCTATTGGTGAAAAGTCTGGACTGCAGGCAGTTCAGCACCAGGACTCTTTGTTTTTTATTCCCCTTGTCCTGTCCGTCATTGTGACACTTAGAATTATTGTCTGTGTCAAAGTGATGCCCAACAGATTTACTTTCACAAGCAGAGCATTATGGCTGGCCTTAATGCTCTGCATGATATATAAATTAAATTTTATTAGAATATGTTTTGGGTTTGTTTCAGATGTAATGGACATGGAGATGAAAAACAAAGAAGATAACAAAGCAGAAAAGTGAGAGAAGAGTTAAAATGTAAAGAAGGAGATAGGAATAGAGGAGAGAGAGAGAGGGATAAAGAGAACACAAATCAACATCATTGAAGTCTGACTCTAGAACTGCGGAAAAAAAAACAAAAAAACGACAAAACCAAGAAACCAAAACAACAAACAACTTATATAATGATAGTTATAACATCATTAGAAAGTATTTTATACAGTACATGGTAATACAATATATATTTGATGGCCACCACAACCCAACTGAGTGTGTATCTGATAAACACCTGAATCTAAACACCTGTGTGAGCATGATGTCACTATAAGATTTCTCCATAAAAATGATCAATAGTGGATGTGGGGACCCACAGACCTGTCCCCACAGGACACGAAGGTAACACAGGGAAGACCGGAACCACAGACACACAGCGGCCCCCAAGCCTGGAACTCCGGTAGTCCCCCAACAGGGACACCCGCACCCCCCCAGAGAGAGAAGCAAAGGGAAGCCCTGGGCGATCCCCAGCAACCACAATGCAGAAACCCCCAGGAGGCCGTAGCGACGAGTCAACAGGCCCCGCCGGCAACCCGCCCCTCCAGAGTGGATCTGGCCATGGACACCAAGCCCCAAGTCCCGAGGTCATACCACCCCCCAACAGAGGCCCGACAGAGCCAGGGCACCCAGGCCCCCGCAGGCAGCCACCAGGGCGGGCCCGCACACACCCCACCACCCAGCCCCAGCTGCTGATAGCCGCCAATGCACCGGCGGCAGGGGGGCCCACCACCGGAGGGGAGCACGACCCACCAAATGGGGGGGCCAAAACTGGTCCAAGAGAGGGGGGCCACCCAAAACCCAACCTGAGACAAACAGGCACACAGAGACAGCCTGACAGAGCCTCTGTTGGGCTGTCCATGCGCCCCACCTGCCCAACAGTGACTGCAAGCCGGCCCCAGGCCGGGGGCCAGAGCAGCAGGGAGCAGCAGCCGAGGAAGGCCGGCCCAGCGCACCAATGCATCCCTAAAGCCCCACACCACAGGCCCGGAGAAGCCCCGGCATGCCACCCATGCACCCCCCACATACACACAGCACCCCGCACCGTGAATGTCACATCAGACCGACCAGCCAGCACTCCGTCGAAGTGAAGCCACGCCCCCGACCGCCGTCACGCACTACCAACGACCACACACACACAACCACAGCTGACCTCCCGCCAGAACCCGGCAGCCACCCCAGCCAAAGGGCTGGCCATCAGAACCAGGAACCCCGATCAAATGATCCAAACAATCCAGGGAAAACCGGAGCACCATCCCCACCTCCAATTGCCCCCAAAGGCCCAATACCTACCCACAGCCCAGACCCTTCTACAGACACCTGGACTCTTATACTATGTAGCAATGTTGTGATGGATACAGGACGTGTTTAACATTGTCTTACTAAAATATGTAAAGTTTTAACCTGAAACATACATTGTCTGAATGAGAGTACTGGCATATGTTGTTGTAAAACCTGTAAAAACTTTTCTGTTTTGAGAATTCCTTTATAGATGTGTAAGCTTCTCATGCCATAGGCACTAATGCACCCCATACCATCAGAGAGGCAGACTTTTGAACTGTGCACAGATAACAGGCTTGATGGTTCCATTCCTCTTTATTATGGAGAATGTAGCATTCCTGGTTTCCAAAAATAATTGTGTGAATTAGGGATGGGCGATATAGACCAAAATTAACATCTCAATTTTTTAAAGATGAATGGCAATATTCATCCATTCAACGTTTATTCATACAGGTTAATCTCACTGAACCACGAGGACGCATTTACAAGACAGACCTGTTTACGATAGGATACAATATACAGGTATATCTTGATATTTTTTTCTTTACATAAATTTATAACAAAAATATATTTCTGGGTCAAAAATGAATTTCTGGGTCCCAGTGGTTCCTAAACACACAGGCAACTTTAATAACAAACGGCTGTAACTGTACAAAAGAAATGTCTCAAAAATAAAGTTTTTTTCCTGCATAAAAAACAAAACGTTGGTTACGTACTGTAACCCCAGATTCTATGAGTATAGGTGCAGCCCTTTAAGGCTATTGGTAGTGGGTTTATCCCATCGTGCGCAGCACATCACTGAAAACTTTAGTCCACACCCACAGGCTATGTGGGCCCCACCCCCAGTCCGTATAGATTACGGTAAGACCGGGCAATCGGCTCCCAAATAGCTGTTTTCTTCAGCCACTTAGGAACCAGTGAGGCCCAGAGCTTAAAGGGTTGCGCCTATACTCGTAGAATCTGGGGTTACAGTACATAACCAACATTCTATTTCGTATAGGCTTAGTTATTTAAGGCTATCGCTAGTGGGTTAAAGGCGAAGCAGGATGTAGTCTATGCCTCACTGGGTCCATTCAGACACAACATGAAGCACCTATTTGCACAAAAAAAACATTTCATCACTCAGCCTTCTGTGTGCGTAATTACGCGCTGCGTAATTGTGTGCTCCATGCGCAGGAGCGCACTGGAGAAAAGATCTTTGGTGAGGAAAAAAGGCTGAGATAGCAGACCTGCTGCTGTGAATAAGAACAATGGAGGATACGAATTGTGACAGTGTAACGATGAACAGAAAAGGCCAACAGCTCCTCAGGATGAACCGATTAATAACAACAAAATCAGCAGTCATGAACTTGTGTAGTGAACTTAACCTGATGTCAAGACTAAGCCTAAGGTCAAAACCCTTGACCTTAAGAACCTTGTGGGACAGGAACTGTCATTTCATTGATTTGAATCCAGAAATACAGGTTCACCCATCCTGAGACTCTCTTTCTTGAAAATCAAGTGAAAGAACACTCTCTTTTTATTATCATTACTATTTTACAAATGTTGATAATCAAAGTGTCTTAGTTCAAACCATTTTAGATGTTGCAGTGAACTAATCAATTTTATTAACTGTGAAACAGTGTAATGATTTTTAATGCTTATGCAGAGTTAGAATTCATGTTAAGGTCTGTTACAGATTTTTATGCATTTTCTGATTTCTGTCTTTGAATGAGCAAGTGTGCATTTTCCAAGGTCAGGAGTCGAAGCAGACATGTGTTGGAACAACTGTCTTGTTTACATCCTCTCAGACGTCAACGGAGTTGGCACCTGTTTCTAAAACTCGCCAAAACAAAACTCTCTCTGTCTCTGAGAACAGTCTAACCTGTTCCATAACAATTCTTGCTTTTTTCTGACTCCTAGTAACCTCTGACGTCACAAAACACACCCCTGTCTGGTTGATATTACCCAATAAGGGACGCTCAAATATACCGGAAATAGAGCTCTTTAAAATGCCGGTACTTCCTAGTTCTCTCAGTTCAGTTCTGCGCGGAGAAGTTCAGTTCGGTGAAGCTTCTGAGCAGTTCGGTTCTGCGCTGAGAAGTTGTTTGGGAGAACAGAAGTCCAGCATGATAAGGCTCCTCCGAGTTGGATTATTGCTATTGCTGATGTGAGCTGGTGTCGGACGGAATCTCGTCACTACTTCGGACGAGTTACAGCCATCCTATGGAGACGCTGGACAGGTAGCGTTAACTGGACCTCCATATCTGCTGATTAATCTTCAGAAAGGTAATGAGTCAAGTTTCCTACCGAAGCGTACCGAGGAAGGCTGGGTTCTGATGGAGAGTGTCGATTCTGGTGAACACTTCCCCTCACATACCATCTTTTACTCCCTTTAAACTTCATTTCCATCTTTAAATTCTTCTCTAAAGTAGAAATCCTTCCAGATATTTTAGAAATGTCTGTGTAAAGTGCTCATCCACCGCCGTGTGGATAATTGATCATAATTGTACAGTTTTCATAAATGTCTGTGGTGAAGCAACGGAAAATCATGGCCGTATGGTTTTCCTGATTGATTGATTATGTTGTTATTTTCATATTTTGCCAAATTAATGTAAATGTTTGATGTTAAACTTTGATTCTGTAAATAAATGACCGCATTCATTTTGATGGGTCAAAGATAAATGACGTCTCACGTTTGCATTTCATTAAATTCAATGCACGTTTTATTCAGTCCAGAAAAATGAGGAATCCGTTTTAATTGATGAATATTTTGCAGCATCTGTTCATCTACACTTGTGTAGATGAACATATGTTGTATATATTCATAAATTAAACGGATTCTTTCATTTTTCTGGACTGTATAATGTACGTGCATTGAATTTAATAAAATGTGGACGGAAACGTGTTTATCTTTGACTCACCAACGACAGTGGGTCATTTATTAACAGAATCAAAGTTTAACACATCACACATTTACATTAATTGGCAAATTGAAAAATAACAACATGGCTAATTTAGCAAGTTTTACAAGGAGTAAACAATACGGCGATTGTTTTCTCACTTCTGGATTAATTTGCTGCAGATAGAAGAATTTTAAAGATGGGAAATGAAGTTTAAGTTGAGAGAGATGGGGAGGGTATTTGTCTGTTATAACCAGAAACAGCACGCTCCTTCTAGACCAGCTTGACCCAACGGTACACTTTGGTTGAGATCACTCTTTACCTTTGCAGATGATAGTTTCAGCGTTGACACTTGACACTTGACACGAGTCCAAGACTCGACAACAAAACAAGTTTAACTTAATAATAACTCATCAACAACATCACTATTCCAATAACAACACATTCAGTGTAGGACAACACTCCAGTAGTCAATTACATGTCAGGGAGACAGAAAAGTGGGTGAAGAATTTATCTGACAGACAGCTCACCCAGCCAGAGACAGAGATTCTTGTCAGGGGACTGAACTTTGCGGTTGCACCAGGTGGAGTTCCTCTGGTGGAGATGATCACAGCTACTGAGTCAGCCGTCCACAACAGCAGAATTGGAGGGGCTGGAGCAGAACAGCTCGGAGTCGGAGTTTCGGCCTGCCTCAGCGGTGCCGGGCCGCCGCCTTCCGGCATCAGTGGAGAGGGGAGGGACGCACTCACCGCTCTTGGCGGGGACGGGGACATCGTCGTTCTCCCAGCGGACAGAGGAGGGTGCACAGTGGTTTTGAACCGGGAAGACTATCATGAGAAAGTTGTGGCGCTCCTTGGTGACTTGAACACTTATGAACCTCTGAAAAGAGATCCAGGAAGTGGTTGCAGGAAGAGGTTGATGGATTGCCTGAGGGTTTTGGAGCAGGACAAGGCTATTGACCGTTTTTTGTACCACGGACTGTGCCCAGGGGAGGCCACACCTGGTCTGTGTGGTTTGCCTAGAATCCACAAACAGGGTGTACCTTTGGGACTGGTCGTTGGCATGATTGGCTCTGTCACTTACAGTGTTTCCAAATGTCTGGCGTCTGTACTCATCCCTTTAGTTGGCAGCTCAGAACACCACATACAGAACACCATGGACTTTGTGGATAAGGTGAGGGATGTCATCATGGAGACTGATGAAACAATGGTCTCTTTTGATGTCACATCACTCTTTACGTGCATTCCTGTTGATGATGCAGTAGAGGTGGTCAGTTTGGAATTGAGATCGGACACCACTGAGCAGCGGGACCACGCTTTCCACAGAGCAACTGTGTCAGCTCTTGGGGCTGTGCCTGCAGTCAACCTACTTCACATATGGGGAGCAATATTATAGGCAGAAACATGGGTGTGCTATGGGGTCTCCAGTTTCTCCTATTGTTGCCAACCTGTACATGGAGGAGGTAGAAAAGAGAGCCTTGACGTCCTTTTCAGGGACACCACCAAGTCATTGGTTCAGGTATGTTGACGACACCTGGGTTAAAATTAAATCTCAGGAAGTCCAACATTTTACTGACCACATCGGCTCTGTGGATGAATACATCGGGTTCGCACGAGAAGATGAAAAAAATGGCGAGTTGGCTTTCTTGGACTGTGGGGTCTCAGTCTCTGATGGAGGACATTTGCAAACTGAGGTGTACCGCAAACCCACCCACACAGACCAGTGTTTGCAGTTTGACTCCCATCACCCACACAGCACAGGTTAGGAGTCATCGGGACTCTGTATCGCAGAGAAGACGGCGTCCCCACTGGCTCAGGAGCCAGGCAGAGGGAGAGATCCCGCACAGGACAGGCTCTGGAGCAATGTGGATGTCCTAGCTGGGCCTTCCTAGAAGCGGAGAGGAAACCCAGACAGGACTCCAGTCAGCCAACAGGTGAAAAGGAAGAACCCAGACCCAGACCGGTGGTCGTTCCATATGTTGAGGGAGTATCAGAGAAACTGAGACGTTTATTTTCTAAACATAACATCCCGGTGGCTTTTAGGCCCCAAGATACATTGCGGCAAGGACTGGTTCATCCCAAGGATCCAGTCCCCCGGCACAAACAGAGTAATGTTGTGTATGCTGTTCAGTGTCAGGAGGGCTGTGATCAGTCTTACATCGGGGAAACAAAACAGCCACTGGCCAAAAGGATGGCCCAGCACAGAAGATCAACATCATCAGGCCAGGACTCTGCGGTCTACACTCATCTCCAGGCCAGTGGTCACTCTTTCAGGGATGAAGACGTGCACATCCTGGATAGAGAGGAACGATGGTTTGAGAGAGGAGTAAAGGAGGCCATCTTTGTGAAAAGAAATCGTCCATCGTCAAACAGGGGTGGAGGCCTACGTGTTCAATTGTCCCCCTCTTACAATGCTGTGATTGCTAGTATCACTCAGCCCTCTGTGAATAGTACACAGCCATCAGTGTGCTAATGATCCATTGTTAGGCTGATGGTCCTTCTTGAGCATGTGATCAGCTGGTTTTGGTTGTCAGCAGCAAAACTGGTTGATCCACTCTGAGAAGGTGCTATTTAAGAGACTGAGCTGAATACAGCACCTCAGACTGAAGAAGTCTCTCGGACGAGAGACGAAGCGTTTCTACATTTTTTTGTTGATTTGCTTTGTTTTGGGTTTTTTTTTGAATGTCCAGAGGACCAGATTTAACTTTTTTAGATTTTTCTACCTGGATTATTGAGCATGCATCAGGATACTCTGTGTCGCACAATAAACTGCCAGGCGACAGACTGTTTTGTATGTGACACGAATGTATTAAACTCCCCTTCTTCATCCGTGGTCTGGTTTAATGGCCTTTTCGTTAGTTTTTTTTTCAAAGAGGCAAGCGATCTTTTCCTCTTCCTCCGTTGACGCCATGACTGAAATTGTGAGAAATGAAGGAATTTGTCACAAGAGAATTAAAATCAGGCCCAGCATGGCTGCGGAAAGATCTGGAGATTTTCCGTTGGGCCAATCTGATGTGTGGGCTGCAGGGCCAGCACTCCCCGTTTTATTTTATTTTTTTAGAACTTTTTATTAACAACATATAAACAGAACACCACTAAGGCTGGCTGCCAGCTCTCTGTTTTTTTTGCGACCTGTCAATCAATCCAGTAGGCGTGTCACAAATGACCAGTCAACAAACTCAATTTGTTCCGAAGGTAAACGCCCCTTGCCTGCGGAGCTGGTCTGCAGTTGGTCAGTGTGGACACTCGAGTATGAAGCCTCAACCGTCTGCTGGCAGTGCGCGGTTTCCACGCAGACTGAGGACCGCCCGAGTCTGTGGGAGCCTTTTGTCAGCAGCATGAAGTTACAGAGAAACAGTAGAAAGTCTTGTCAAAATGAAATATAAAAATATAACTTATGAAAATTATGAAAAAAATACATGAATAAGATGCTCCTACATATAAACTGCAGGGTACTGTCACAATCCTTGTGTTTTCAACCCATATGCAGGCAGGCAAGCGAAGGCAGGAGTTTTAATAAAAAGATTTATTTAAACAACAAAAACAAACAGCTGACGGGGCAGCACAAAAACTTACTCCAGCTAAATACAGAGCGAAATCATCAGACGAATGGAAACAGTACAGGCAGAGGAGGACTGAGAAGTCTGTGCATAACAGAACAATGACTGGACGTTTGTGTAGTGAAGAGGAGAGGTTTAAGTAAGGCTGAGGGAGAGAGAGATGATGAGTGCACCTGGGCAAGTAGCTGATTAGGGACAGGTGAGAATGATCAAGACGGGAGAGACAGACTGAGGAGTGAATGAGTGTGACAGAAAACAGACAGAAACAGAATCACACAAGGAGCAGAATGAAAAGTATAAGAAGCAGAACACATAAAGCAGAAGGGGCAGAATGAAATAAACACAATAAGCAGAAAAGGGGAAGACACAGAAATACAAGACAGACCACGGACAGACTGTCAGGTACAAAGTGTGAGAAAAAAGTAATGGCTTGTACACCGGCAATTACTTCTTTATGCTCATTTAAACTTGTTTCCTGCTAGTTTCAGCTTTTCTGCTATTTCAGTTACTATTTAGCTGTTGTAGGGGAACACCACTTCAGAAAGAGAACACCTTACCTCAGAAAAGAGTTCACCTCATCTCAAACAAAAATCATTCCTGTGTTTTGTGTTTTTAAACTGTTAAAAATAAGATTAATCTATTCCCTTGGGAACGAACAGACATTGTTTTACAAATATTAAAAAACTGTCACTGTGAACCTCACTGCCAATATGAGCTCATTTCCCATGAAATGGACAGGTCATTTTAATGAGAGCTTTTGTTCAACTGACCTCGGAGTTTTTGAAACATACGAACTTGCTATGTAGATATCTCCCCTTTATCGGAAAAGAGTATTTCTCCCAGACTGGTTCCCATTATGATAACACCATAAGAACCCTTTGTTTAATGACATTCCTTTTCAGGAGTGTAAGGATGGCACCATCTGTGGGCCTTCCTTGTCTGTACTCCCTTGTGTGTCTCATCATTTATCCAATTAATTTCACCCTTGTCTTGTGCCAGCTGTTTGTAATCACATCTTGTCTTGTCTGTGTATATAGTCTGTCTGTTACTCTTGTTCGTTGTCGCGTCATCGTTGGGTATAGCCTTGTCCTGTCTGATCCTGCCTTGATCCCGTCCCGATACTGTTTTTTGTGAGTTCATGTTGCCACGTCAACCCTTTAATTTATTATTATTAAAAGTATTAATTTTTTTAACTCCTGCATCTGAGTCTCTGCCTGCACATCGGGTTCTCTCCTGCCCAGCCCTGTCAGAAACCCTGACAGTATGACGAGACCAAACCTGAACCCAGCGGGCAGAACACCTCTCCGCATCACTCACCTGTTCAACGAGCAGTCTCTGATGGAGCCCGTGATTCGGTGTGTCAGGTTCTGGACCGAACCCGTCCGGACTCAAGAACGCTACGGTTGGGCGGTGGAGATCTTGCCCTCCCCTCTTCTTGTTTTGGAAGAGGAAAAAAAGAGGGTCCAGCTCCAGGGTAACCGCCTGACGACAGAGCCCAGTTCTCCTCTCGCCAGAACTGCTCGGCTACTCTGGATGGACGTCGGATGAGGACGCAGAGTCGGAGGACGAGCTCTGTTCCGTTCATGCCCCTCATCCTCATTGTCGCTGCCGGAGTGGCAGAAACCAGACCTAGAAGCAATCCACGGCACCCATTCCGGTACCACCAACGGATCTGACTCAGCTCGGCGGAGCCGAGCCTCTCAGAAGCCGTTCCGGCACCTCAGCGTCACTCCGTGCCTCTCCTGCTCGGTCCGACAAGACTGAGCCTCCTGAGTGTCTCCATGGAGGCGGGTCCCGTCACCTCACCTTTCAGGGGTCCGGTGAGGGTGGAACTCGACACCTCATCCCCGCGTAGAGCCACTCCTACCACTGGAACCAACCCACAGCTTCTATAACCCAGTGACATCACACAAATAAACCGGACTTACAAAATCTCCTCTCCTCTGCCAAAAACAATCCAGATTGCCTTGACCTTGTACTCACCCTTGCCAAGAAACTGATACTGTCTCAACTCGGTCTCACTTTTATCCCTACATATTATCAACTGTTGATTGAAATAAGGACTATGAAAACACCCTCCATAGTCCCAGATTCAGCCTCTGCTCCTGAACCCAAAGAGGAGCTCAGATCCATTCCTGAACCTGTCGAGGCCCCAGAACCTGTCGAGGCCCCAGAACCTGTCGAGGGCCCAAGAACCTGTCGAGGGCCCAGAGCCTGCAGTCAACCCAGAGCCTGCAGTCAACCCCGAGCCTGCAGTCAGTTTAGAACCTGCAGCCAGCTCACAACCTGCAGCCAGCCCAGAGCCTGCAGTAGCCAGTCCAGAGCCTGCTGCAGCCAGTCCAGAGCCTGCAGCCAGCACTCAGCCTACAGCCAACACTCAGCCTGCAGCCAGGTCTCAGCCTGCAGTCAGCTCTCCACCTGCAGCCAGCACTCAGCCTGCAACCAGCACTCAATCTGCAGCCAGCACTCAGCCTGCAGCCAGCACTCAACCTGCAGTAGCCAGCCCAGAGTCTGTTGCAGAAGACTCTGAACCTGCTCAGAACCCAGAACCAGTCGCAGAAGATTCAGAACCTGCAGTGGTACCTGAACCTGCAATCACCGCCGACCTGTCTGAGCTCCTTGCCGCCGACCCGTCTGCTGAGCTCCTTGCCGCCGGCCCGTCTGTTGAGCTCCTTGCCGCCGACCTGTCTGTTGAGCTCCTTGCCTTTGCACCTGGTACGTCTAAGGTCTTCGCCCCTGGTCCGTCTGAGGTCTTCGCTGCTGACCCGACCGCAGAAGGTCCTGGTCCACCCTAAGTCTTCGTCCCCGGCTCGCCTGAGGTCTTCGTCCCCAGTCCGCCAGAGGTCTTTGTTCTCGGTTCGCCTGAGGTCTTCATTCCTGGTCCGCCTGAGGTCTTCGCTTCCGGTCCGCCTGAGGTCTTCGCTCCCGGTCCGCCTAAAGTCTTCGCGCCTGACCCGACCGCAGAAGATCCTGACCCGATGGAGGTCTTCGTCCCTATTCCACCTGATGAGGTCTTCGCTCCCAGGTCCACGCCTCGCCCAGTTTCCAAGACCCACCGAGGCTCTACGTCCAGTCCGTCTGCCTGTCCGCTCCGGCGTCATGGACGACTTGCCGGTCGCCCGCCTGGTCTGCTCCGGCTTCATGGACGACTCACCGGTTACCCGCTTGACCTGCACCTGCCTGAAAGGCCTCCCAGCCACCCGTCTGAAGTATTCCTGTTGGTACGGCCCTTTGGACGACCTCTCAGCTGCCTGCCTGACCGACCCTGGCATGATGAATGGTCTCCAGGCCGCCCGTCTAACCTGCTTCTGCCTGAACGGCCTCCCAGCTGCCCATCTGACCTGATCCTGTCTGTACAGCCAGAAGTACGACCTCTCGACCACCTGCCTGACCGGCCCCAGCCTGATGAATGGTCCCCAGGCCACCCGTCTGACCTCCTTCTGCCTGATTGGCCTCCTGGCCTCCTGGCCACCCGCCCGACTTGTTCCAGCCTGATGAATGTCCTCCTGGCCGCCCGCCCGACCTGCTTCAGTCTGATGGTCGGCCTCCTGGCCGCCCACCTGACCCCTTCCTTCCTGATGGACGGCCTCCCGGCCATCCGCTCGGCCTGCTCCAGACTGATGGATGGCCTCCCGGCTGCACACCCAACCTGCTCCAGTCAAACGGACGGTCTCCTGGTCGCCCGCCTGACCTGTTCCGGCCTGCTGGACTGCTTCCTGGCCGCCTGCCAGAACAATGACTGCCCAGACTTTTATTTGTGTTCCCGTTTGTGTTTAGTTTAGACCTCAGGTTTTGGTTTTGTCAGTTTGTTTTGTTTTTGTCCTCATGTTTCATTGGGCCCTCCATCCTTGCAGTTCCTCCCTCCGCCCACCCAAGTCTTTTAGGGGAGGGGGGCATTTTTGGGGACGCCAGGCGGCGTCCTTGGGGGGTACTGTAAGGATGGCACCATCTGTGGGCCTTCTTTGTCTGTACTCCCTTGTGTGTCTCATCATTTATCCAATTAATTTCACCCTTGTCTTGTGCCAGCTGTTTGTAATCACGTCTTGTCTTGTCTGTGTATATAGTCTATCTGTTAGTCTTGTTCGTTGTCGCGTCGTCGTTGGGTATAGCCTTGTCCAGTCTGATCCCGCCTTGATCCCGTCCCGATTCTGTTTTTTGTGAGTTTATGCTGCCACGTCAGCCCTTTAATTTATTATTATTAAAAGTATTTATTTTTGTAACTCCTACGTCTGAGTCTCTGCATGCACATTGGGTTCTCTCCTGCCCTGCCCTGTCAGAAACCCTGACAAGGAGATGGACAGCGACACCTTTGGAAAAACATTGCATGTTTTAAGTTTGATTCAAAATATGTCTTACCTGAACGTTTATTTATGAAAATGTGTGTTTTAAGTAATCTTTCTTTAAGATGATACATTTGTCTTATTTTCTCGTTTTAAAATGAAACTTTTAAGGCAGAAACAGGACATTTAGTTTTTATAAAAACAAGCCAAGAGTCTAGGACCACCTCCTCCTGGGGTGGACCTTCATCTCTATTCCACACAGACAGTAACTTTCACTACTTTTGAGAAAACACATGCTTTGAAGAGACGTTCCTAAGCCTTCACTTCAGAGAGTCAGAGAGTCAGAGATTCTTTATTGTCATTCGCACCTCATGTGGTACATGTGGTGGAGCGAAATTATGTACACAGGGTCCCAGTTACATCCAACAATAAAATGTATAAGAAAAACAGTAATAACATCTAAGATATGAACTAAGAAAAACATCAACTAATATACACTAAGCACTCATTACATAAAACATTGAACATCAGCACAAACATGAACATGAGTCTGTGTGAGCGGATGTGCACGCATGAACACATCAACATGAAACAGATCAGCAGCAACATGAAACAGATCAGCAGCAACATGATATGATTTTTCAGTGATTATTCTAGTTAGAGAGTCATGAGTCTAACAGCCTCAGGGTAGAAGCTGTTCCTCAGTCTAATGGTTCTACACTTAATGCTTCTCAACCTCCTTCCTGAGGGGAGTGGGGCAAAAAGTGTGTGTGCTGGGTGAGTGAGGTCCTTCATGATGCAGGTAGCCCACTTCCTGCATCTGGAGGTGTAGATGTCTGTGATGGTGGGGAGGCTGACTCCGACAGTCTTCTGTGCAGCCTTCACCACTCTCTGCAAAGCTTTTCTTTCTGCAGCTGTGCAGCCTCCATGCCACACGTTGATGCTGGAGCACAGGATGCTCTCCACTGCACACCTGTAGAAGGAGGTGAGGACTGAGCTTCCCAGACCAGCTCGTCTCAGCCGCCTGACGAAGTAGTCTCTGATGAGCTTTCTTGATCAGGCAGGTGGTGTTGTTGCTCCAGCTGAGGTTGTCATTCATGTGTACACCCAAGTACTTGTAGCTGGAGACCACTTCCACCGCAGATCCTCTTATGTTCAGGGGGGTGTAGATGTTTTTGTTCCTTCTGAAGTCCACAATCATCTCCTTTGTCTTCTTCACATTGATGTGAAGGTTATTCTCTTTGCACCAGTTCTCCAGGTGTTCCACCTCTTGTCTGTAGCTGGACTCATCATTGTTTGTGATGCATCCCACCACCGCTGTATCATCTGCAAACTTTACAATGTGACAGCCTGGATGGGTAGCTGCACAATCATACGTGAGCAGAGTAAACAGGAGGGGGCTCAACACACATCCCTGAGGAGAGCCAGTGCTGAGGGTTATCATCAACCTTTATTTATACAGGTAAATCCCATTGAGCCTCGAGGACTCATTTACAAGAGAGACCTGATTATGGTTATGGTGGAGGAGGAGAAGTTGTGGATCCTCACTAACTGTGGTCTGTTTGTTAAGAAGTCTAGTACCCAGTTGTAAATGGTGTGTATAGTTTGTCCATCAGGGTTTGGGGGATCATGATGTTGAAGGCGGATTTGAAGTCCACAAAGAGCATACGGACGTAAGAGTTTTTCTTTTTCTGCCCCAGGTGGTTGAGCGCAGTGTGGACCACAGAGGAGATGGCATCCTCTGTTGATCGGTTCTCACGGTATGCATACTGATGAGGGTCCTTGTTGATGTTGACGGTTGTTTTGATGTGAGTCATGACCAGTTTTTCGAAGCATTTAGCGACTATCGGGGTGAGGGCCACTGGCCGATAGTCATTCAGACTAGTCACTGTAGAGCTTTTTGGGACTGAGATGATGGTGGCAGTCTTCAGGCAGGTGGGAACTGTCTCCAGGGTAAGTAAGGTGTTAAAGATGTTGAGGGCATCAGGCAGAGATGGGTCTTTGGACATTGTTCACTTCTTCCTTTATAATCTGTTATGCACTTAATGCCCCTCTACATGCTCCGAGGGTCTTGTGAGATGAATTGACCCTCGATCCTCTGTGCATATGTGGCCTTGGCCTTCTTAATACCAGCAACCAGCTCTTTTCTTGTCCTACTCAGCTTCTCTGAGTTTCCAGACCTGAAGGCAGTGTTCTTGGCTTCCAGCAGGGTGTGCACCTCTGCATTCAGCTAAGGTTTTCTGTTTGGGTAGCTTTTAACATTTCTGATAGTGGAGACGGTTTCAGTACATGTACTAATGTAACCCAGAACTGAGGATGTGTATTGGTCAAGATCAAGCGATCCTCCATTTTCAGCAGCTTCTCTGAAAACCTGCCAGTTTGTTCGGTCAAAACAATCTCTCAGTATGGGGCCACTGTCCTGGATCCAGCATTTAACTTTCTTTTGTACCGGTCTGCAGCGTCTCAGCGGGGGCATGTAAGCAGGAGCCAGGAAGATTGAGATGTGGTCTGACAGTCCTAGGTGGGGGTGGGGTTCGGCTTTGTATGCATCTTTTAACAACTGAATTTGTGATTATTTTTTGGTATATCTGTGTGTATTAATTAGGGGCGGCTGTGGCTGAGTGGTTAGAGCAGTCGTCCTCCAATGCGAGAGCTGGGGGTTCGAACCCACCAGCACTCACATGCTGAAGTGTCCCTGGGCAAGACACTGAACCCCTCATAGCCTCTGATGTGTGTCCCATCAGTGTATGAATGTGATCTAGAGCACTGATTAGTCTCTTTAGAAAAATTTGTACAATTAGCTTTGCAGAGATCTAGTAGAGTGCTGTATGAATGGGTAAATGAGGGCACAGATTGTAGTGTAAAATGCTTTGAGTATCTTGAAATAAGATAGAAAGACGCTATATAAGTACAGTCCATTTACCACAGCCCATTAACTGATATGATGCCCTTTAAACACAAGAAAAAAACTCGAATTCAAATTACATTAATTTGGGGTAAATACAGACTGATTTTCCTCTCCAAGAGAGAGATGGTGCCCACACAACGAGGTTATTTGCATAATAAATGCATATCTTATAAGCTTAACTCATAACTGATAATTAACAATAATATTTAAGCCCCATTTCGTTACACTGTTTTATGCTAAATTTAGCCTTTTCACCTAATTACGTTTTTACCTCTCTTCAGGCCGACCAGCCAGCACCCTGTCAAAGCGAAGCCACACCCCCGACCACCGCCATGCACCACCAACAACCACACACACACAACCACAGCCGACCCCCCGCCAGAACCCGGCAGCCACCACAGCCAAAGGGCCGGCCAATGCAACCAGGAACTCTGATAAAAAAGATCAAAAGATCCAAACAACCCACGGAGAACCGGAGCACCAGCCCCACCCCCAATCGCCCCCCAAGGCCCAACATCCACCCACAGCCCAGACCCCAACCAGGCAGCCTACCCCCCCTTCCTGCCCCCGATCCCAAATGTCTAACGGAGAACGAGGGTTTAAGGAGAAAAAAATAAAATATTAATTAATATATATATATATCCATCCATTTTCTTTCGCTTATTCGGGGTCGGGTCGCGGGGGTAGCAGCCTAAGTAGGGAGGTAGGTTTTGCCTAAGTAGGTTTTGCTAGAAAGCTACCTGATGTATTGTTCTGCTCAAAGTTTTCTTTTCTAAGTCTTTGTATTAAGAATTGAGTTTTTTTGTTAAGAACTTAATTTAACTCTAATTTTGCTTTATGCATTTTGTCCAACATGGAGGCTTCTAACAATTTAATGGTTTCTTCTAATTCCTGAATATGTTTATTTTCTATTTTCTTCTTATGTGATGAGAATGAGATTATTTTACCTCATCATTGCTTTCCCTGCCTCCCAGAGAACAGATGCTGATGTTCCAGGCAAGTCATTATACTCCAGATATGAAGCCCACTCTTCTGTAAAATATTTGATAAAATCTCTTCTGTAAAATATTTGATAAAATCTTCATCTTCAAGCAATGATATATTAAATCTCCAGTTTATACTTTTTGGGATTTCTTTTCTGTTTGCTAGAGTTAAAGAGACAGGAGCATGAGCACTGACAGCTATAGGGTGTATCTCAGTGTCCAAGATGTCTGTCAACAACAAGCTGCTGACTAAAAAATAATCCAGACGAGAGTATCAGTGAGGGACAGGTGAGAAGAAAGTATAATCCCTACGGTTTGGGTGAAGAGATCGCCATGCATCGCAAAGTCTGTAATCACTCATGTACTGTTTAACTATATTTATGGACTGCCAACTGCGCTGAGTTCCTGCTCTAATACATCTGTCTAATTCTTCATTTAGACCAAAGTTGAGGTCACCTCCAAGTATAAGTGAGCAATCCAAGTGATCAGACAGTGCTGAGAAAAAAAATCATGAAAAAAAGAGGTGTCATCAATATTTGGGGCATATATGCTGACAATACACAGCTTGTAGTTATTTATACAAAGTTTTATTATTAAATATCTACCCTCTGGGTCTGTAACTGTGTCTAGTACTGAAAAATTAACATTTTTGTGTATTAATATTGCCACTCCCCTTTGTCTTGAGTTATAGCAGGCACTAAACACATCAGGAAAGTCAGGTCATTTAAGATCATCTGCAGTTGTAATAGATTTATGAGTCTCATAAAAAGTCAACATCTGCCTGTAGTCTTTTAAACTGGTTTAAAATTCCTAATCTTTTTTGCTGAGTACTGGTTCCACTGACATTCCAAGTCACAAACCTTAATGTGCCCATGGTTGTGTGTGAGTAGCTAAAGTTGACCAGCGCATGTGTAGTGAACTAGACCTCCGACATCAATCTGTCTCTGAGGACCTTCAGGGGACAGGAACTGCTATTTCATTGATTTGAATCCAGAAATACAAATTCTCTCATCAAGAGACTATTTAATTGTATCCTGAATTAATCAATTGAAAGAACACTCTTCTTTTTACATTATCATTACTATTTTAAGATATCTTGATAATCAAAGGTGTGTTTAGTTCATACCATTTCTAAATGTTGAAGTGAACCACTCATTTAAATCAACTGTGAAACAGTATTAATGATTATTAAACCTCATTAGACTTTGATCATACAGTTAAATGTCTATTTACGAAGTAAGTGTGCATTTAGTCTTCTGTCTGAATGAGGAGTAGTGGATGTCGGTTGAAAGTCAGAGACAAGTTATGAGAACGAAATGCCTTGTTTTTAAAACTCTCAGACAGTAAATAAGAACTAGCTGGCACCTGCTTTGTCTCACTTCTTCATAATATTTCTCTGTCTGGACTAACCATTTTTAACCCATTCCTGCTGTCTCCTGACTCCTAGTGACCCTCTGACATCACTAAAACTACATCCCTGCTGGTTGTTTCAACCATTCAGGAAGTACCACATAACAGGAAGTGGATACCCTTTAAAAGGCAACACTTCTTGGAACTATTCAGTCTTTTTCCAAGTCTTCTTCGTCTGTTGGAGTCTTCGCAGTCTTTTCCAGTCTTCATGGAACTTTCAGTCAAAGATGAGACTCGGTTTGATTCAAATTCAATTCAATTCAAAAATACTTTATTAATCCCAAAGGGAAATTATTTGTTGTTGTAACTCGTTATCCTCATTTCATTAAGAGATGTTATAGATACTGATGGCTGTAGACAGGAATGATCTCTTGTAAAGGTCCATCCCACAGTGGATCCTAAGAAACTGGCTGCAGATGCAGTCCGATCCGTCCACCCAGACTCAGCTGGCCTCTCGGTTCCCCCGGGCTGTAAGAACGCCTGAATGCTGGGCAGAACTCCTCCCAGAGCGATGGCCACTCCTCCCAGCAGTCTGCCGAGCTCCTCGTCGCTGCG
The DNA here is from genome assembly GCF_014905685.2 of Nematolebias whitei. Classification (NCBI taxonomy): domain Eukaryota; kingdom Metazoa; phylum Chordata; class Actinopteri; order Cyprinodontiformes; family Rivulidae; genus Nematolebias; species Nematolebias whitei. Next base: position 1,727,335 of record NC_056514.1, read on the forward strand.
GACAGCCAACTGTAGGCGCCGAGGGACGATCCTGTCCTTCCGCTGTCATGAGCCATGTTTCCTGCTAGTTCCAGGATCTCAGTGGTCAGGCACTCGAGCGCAGCTGGCAGGTAGATGAGAATGCGTCCACAGACCATCCTTTTCAACTCACTTGAGATTTTGCTGTAGTTGAGATATTATTTGAGCTTTTGAGATGTTAATCAACTGCTGTTAGTTGTAGAAAACTGCCTTGTTGCCATGGTTACGCATCATAACAATTGCCCAAAACTAAAAAAGTTTCAGTAAAAATCCTTCCAGCTGCACAGCATACGATACCAGAGGAAACAATCATCCAAAAAATGTGATTTACATCCAGAAAAATAGGAACTAAAGTTTTCAAAAGCAAAATCTCAGAATGAAAGTAACAGAGCTGCTCCAACATGCAGCCACCTGGAGCGGTGCAATTCTAGAACTTTGATGGCGAGTCGTACAGGAACTTTCAGTTCTTACTAAAAGTCAACTAAGTAGCGGATGGATTTGACCATGTGCCAAGGGTCTCTCCATTCCAGCGTAGTCACAGCCTGCCTCGGATGTGACTCAACCCGAGCATTACATGCTCTCAACTTCTAAGGAAGCGTATTCTGTTGAACTGAGTACTTCGCCACGATTTCTGACGACCCCAGCTACTCTGACCGAAGACGCTGAAAAGGGAACGTGCCAATGGATCTCTGTTCCGGAGTGGATGTATCCTCTGCTAAGGTAACAAGCCGTTGACGCCCTGAAGTGTACCGGAGGGCTGAGCTGGATGTCAGAGGAAGGGTGCCATTTTCTGGTTCAACACATAACTTTCATCCATCTAAACTTCCTCCTTAAATCTATTCCTTCTCTTTAAACTTCTCTATTTGCCAGTAAATCAAGCTAGATGCCTTCAGAGATGAATCATTCTCAATCAGTAATCTTCTGTTGTCTTGTCTAGTAAATTGTGCCAAGTTTATTAATCAGAAACAGATCAGCAAATCAATGTGTACATGTTTTGATGTTAAATTTTGATTTTGTTAAATAAATGACCGCATTTATTCTGATGGGTCAAAGATAAAATGGCGTCTCATGTCACTGATTAAACACTCCACTCTCATTGTTATCTTGGTCACATGGCAGAAATTTAACTCGAAAAAGAAAATAATCCGTTGTAATTAAACAATTAATATTCTTTGTGCTTGAACTAGCTTTCAGAATAATTAATTAGTAGTGAAGATAACCCTTACTTCACTACACATGTCACCATAGAGACAAACAAATCCAACTAAAATCACAGTTATTGCTTGAGGTTGTATAGATGTTTAGAAACACACAGTGATGTTTGAAGTGGAACGATACAAGAACATTAGGTATGTTTACATGGACATAAGTAACTGGATCAAATGGCCGGTCGGAATAAAACTGTGTCATGTAAACACTCCGTTCGGGTTATTTTTTGTGTATTCGGCGCAATCCGATATAATTTGTGATCAGAACGAAACGGGTGGTTTACGCTGATCCGTAATTCGATAGGTGTACATGTAAATGCTTGATCTGTTTGTTTTTATCTGATCGTGAAAAACTGACCTGACTGCGCATGTGCGACTTTGCCATTTCCGCCTGGCTAATGCTAATAATATTAGCATGTCAGGGAAGTAAAACTGGTCGGTGAGCGACAACATTTCTACTAGAAACTTTGAAAGAGCTCAAAATGATCTGTATTACCTGCAGCTCAGTCAGGGAGTGCAGTAACGTCTCCACCATCATTAAAACCTGTCACGGGTCCATTTTGTGTGCTCGGGTTTGTTTATGTTCACCCCGGAGGTAGAACTTCTTCTTCGGTGGTTTTTTTAAGGAGAGTTTACCACTCTGCGCATGTCAGTACTGCTGTTCAGAACAAAGCCCGCTGCATGTAAACGCTCATCATGAACAGATTGTGCCCATGTAAACGATACATTTGAATTATTCAAACAGAACACATTTCAATCCGGTCAAAGAATTCTGCACATGTAAACATAGCTATTGAGTAGATGCTGGGTGTGACAGAAGTTGAAAGATATAAAGTTCTCTGGTGTGTGCGTGTGTGTGCACGTGTGTGTGTGCACGTGTGTGTTTTGGTGTGCTTGTGTGTAAATGTTTGTTGGGTGGTAAAAAAGAAAACAGACTGATGAAGTGATGTGGTAACAAACAAACGTAAAAGAGAAAATAGTAAAAATAATAAAAAATATAAAAATAAAATAAGGAAAAAAAATAGCTTTAACACCGTTCACCAACACCAGTGCAGACACCTTACCGAGCTGTGCTTTACATTTTATTTACAAATGCCAGTTAATTCATCTCCAGTGTTACAAGCGTTAAACCAGGACTATTCAACTAAACCGCCCAGGGGGCCACAGTTACTGAAAGCCAAGCGCTCAGGGGTCAGATATCCACTAGTTCTTACAAACCGGATTCCAAAAAAGTTGGGACACTAAACAAATTGTGAATAAAAACTGAATGCAATGATGTGGAGATGGCAAATGTCAATATTTTATTCGTAATATAACACAGATGACAGATCAAAAGTTTAATCTGAGTAAATGTAACATTTTAAAGGAAAAATATGTTGATTCAAAATTTCACAGAGTCAACAAATCCCAAAAAAGTTGGGACAAGTAGCAATAAGTGGCTGGAAAAAGGAAATTGAGCATATAACGAACAGCTGGAAGACCAATTAACACTAATTAGGTCAATTGACAACATGATTGGGTATAAAAAGAGCTTCTCAGAGTGTCAGTGTCTCTCAGAAGCCAAGATGGTAAGAGGATCACCAATTCCACCATTGTTGCGCAGAAAGATAGTGCAGCAATACCAGAATGGTGTTACCCAGCGTAAAATAGCAAAGACTTTTAAGTTATCATCATCAACCGTGCATAACATCATCAAAAGATTCAGAGAATCTGGAACAATCGCTGTGTGTAAGGGTCAAGGCCGTAAAACTCTACTGGATGCTCGTGATCTCCGGGCCCTTAAACGTCACTGCACCTCAAACAGGAATGCCACTGTCAAGGAAATAACAGAATGGGCTCAGGAATACTTCCAGAAAGCATTGTCAGTGAACACAATCCACCGTGCCATCCGCCGTTGCCAGCTGAAACTCTACAGTGCAAAGAGGAAGCCATTTCTAAGCAAGCTCCACAAGCTCAGACGTTTGCACTGGGCCAGGGGTCATTTAAAATGGAGTGTGGCAAAATGGAAGACTGTTCTGTGGTCAGATGAGTCACGATTTGAAGTTCTTTATGGAACACTGGGACGCCATGTCATCCGGACCAGAGAGGACAAGGATAGCCCAAGTTGTTATCAACGCTCCGTTCAGAAGCCTGCATCACTGATGGTATGGGGTTGCATGAGCGCTTGTGGCATGGGCAGCTTGCATGTCTGGAAAGGCACCATTAATGCAGAGAACTCTGTTCAGGTTCTAGAACAACATATGCTCCCATCTAGACCTCATCTCTTTCAGGGAAGACCCTGCATTTTTCAACACGATAATGCCAGACCACATTCTGCAGCAATCACAACATCATGGCTATGTAGGAGAAGGATCCGGGTACTGAAATGGCCAGCCTGCAGTCCAGATCTTTCACCTATAGAGAACATTTGGCGCATCATAAAGAGGAAGGGGCGACAAAGAAGGCCCAAGACGATTGAACAGTTAGAGGCCTGTATTAGACATGAATGGGAGAGCATTCCTATTTCTAAACTTGAGAAACTGGTCTCCTCTGTCCCCAGACGTCTGTTGAGTGTTGTAAGAAGAAGGGGGATGCCACACAGTGGGAAAAATGGACTTGTCCCAACTTTTTTGGGATTTGTTGACGCCATGAAATTTGGAAACAACAGATTTTTCCCTTAAAATGATACATTCTCTCAGTTTAAACTTTTGATCTGTGATTTGTGTTCTATTCTGAATAAAATGTTAGATGTTGGCACCTCCACATCATTGCATTCAGTTTTTATTCACAATTTGCTTAGTATCCCAACTATTTTGGAATCCGGTTTGTATCATTAAGTTACTTTGTTTTACTGTTAAAACTCTAGTTTTGTTTTAAAAGAGTGAACCCATTGGTGTACCGAACTTAGTTCACCTGTGGGCCTGACTTGGCCTGCGGGCCGTCAGTTGAACAGCCTGCTTCAAACTAACCTGTTGTTCCTTTTAATAAAGCCACGGAGTGACGTCCCGTTCCCTGAACAACTGACCATTAATATAAAGCTTATCTACAGCCACCGTAGCTCTGACGCCCTCAGAAGTATTTCTTCCTGAAAGGAAACAAAACCCGCCTCCGATAGAGGATCTCTTTTGGAAATTGATTGTTCACACTGAAGTCCGTCCCACGCATCTCTCTGCCCCGACCTCTGACCTGCTCTTTTTGTTTATAGTGCTCAAATTTAGCGATAATTGGCCGAGGTCGCTTGTTATCGGGCTTCTTACCTCCGAGCCGGTGAACGCAATGGAAAGTGATATTTTTTACCGTCTCACTTGGGAGTTTCAGCTGATGTTGGATAAACTCACAGATCGTAACTTCAGCGTCCTCCTCTGCTCGTTCAGGGATCCCTGAGAAGACAAGATTGTCTCGCATGCTCCGAGCTTGAATATCCAGGATGGATTCCTTCATTTTCCTGGTTTCTCCGGTCAGCTGCGACATCTTCTCTGTGAGTTCTTTGACGTTACCCCTCAGAGTTTGGTTCTCAGCAGTGAGCGACGCCACCTGAGCTTGGCTGAACTCCAGGGACTCCCTCAGTGCTTGAAACTCCTTGTGGAGAACCTCCACCAGGGCCAGCCGGGCATCTAAGCTGGTTAGCTTCTTGTCTATAGAGCCCAGGATATCAGTGAAGCTTTTCTCTGGAGAGGTGGACGTGCTGGTTGAGTTCTCTGAACATGTGCATTTAGGAGTTGGTGTGGCCGTGGATGCGTGTTTTTTTGTGGTTTACCCATCACGATGTTGTTAAAGCACTCGTCCACGTAACTCTCCAGACTGTCCAAGGTTTCCTTGTCCAGTTTGGTTTATTGAAACAATATGCAGAGGTTATTAATAACAATATTTATTACGCTTGACTGTAATATATTGGCTTGTTTTACTTGAGTCGAATCGTTTTGTTCAGCAGTATCCTGCCATGTTACTTATGTAGCACAGCTCTCACATGATCTCAGCAGCTCATCACCAGGTGCACCCTGATTGATCAATAGTTTTAAATTTCCATTTGCGTGAACATTGAACATTGTCCACTTTGCTTCAGTCCATTTTAAATTAGCTTTGACTCATAGAAGATGGAAGCATTTCTGGATGGTGTTCATATATAGCTTTTGTTGCCCCTATACCAACTTTTTTGAGATGTGTTGTTACAATCAATTTCATTTTATTTTTTCATGTTAATAGTACCACTTTCTTAGTTTGAATCTAATGTGTTTATTATAATCTGTTGTGAATAATTAAGGGTTTATGAGATTTGCAAATACTTGTTAATTGTTTTAATTTATATTTTACATTTGGAATTTTTCAGAATTAGCGTTGTACACACGTGCATCATTTTCTTTTTCCTATTTTGATTAGATTTAAGTCGAGTACTTGCAGTGTTTGTCTCTTACAGAGAAGAAGTCACTGAACAGCTGTGAGATACTGGAGAAGGCTGCTTGGTGGCTCTCGTCCTGTGGTAGACAGCAGCACAACAGTCGCAATCGGCACTCCCACACATTAGCGGCCAATGAGCGAGCAGTGGACAGGAACTGGGAGCCCCCACCGCTCTCCAGGTCTCTCACTCCCAGTGGCTCTATTGGGCCAGGCTGAGGAGGACGGGAGTTTCCCATTGGATCGAAGACAAAAACTACGCCCAGCCCCGTGAATAGCAGTATGATCCAGCTGTTGAAAAGAAAAAAATAAATGGATAAGAGCATACTCATTTCTGATCTACTGTATGAGTGTAAAATAAAAAAGGGCATGTGAAAAATATGCAAACCTGGTCTAAAAAAGTTCAATCTGGTCCTCTGGACATTCAAAAAAAAAAAAAAAAAAAGATGTAGAAACGTTTCGTCTTTCATCCAAAAGACTTCCTCAGTCTGAGGTGCTGTATTCAGCTCAGTCTCTTAAATAGCACCTTCTCAGAGTGGATCAACCAGTTTTGCTGCTGACAACCAAAACCAGCTGATCACATGCTCAAGAAGGACCATCAGCCTAACAATGGGTCATTAGCACCTGATGGCAGTTTACTGTTCACAGAGGGCTGAGTGATACTAGCAATCACAGCATTGTAAGAGGGGGACAGTTGAACCAGGAGGCTCCACCTGTTTAATGATGGACGGTGTCTTTTCACAAAAATGGCCTCCTTTACTCCTCTCTCAAACCATCGTTCCTCTCTGTCCAGGATGTGAACATCTTCATCCCTGAAAGAGTGACCGCTGGCCTGGAGATGAGTGTAGACCGCAGAGTCCTGGCCTGATGATGTTGATCTTCTGTGCTGGGCCATCCTTTTGGCCAGTGGCTGTTTAGCTTCCTTGATGTAAGACTGATCACCCTCCTGACACTGAACAGCATACACAATATTACTCTGTTTGAGCCGGGGGACTGGATCTTTGGGATGAACCAGTCTTTGCCGTAATGTATTTTGGGGTTTAAAAGCCACAGTTATGGTTTTTAAACCCCAAAAGGATGGCCCAGCACAGAAGATCAACATCATCAGGCCAGGACTCTGCGGTCTACACTCATCTGCAGGCCAGTGGTCACTCTTTCAGGGATGAAGATGTTCACATCCTGGACAGAGAGGAACGATGGTTTGAGAGAGGAGTAAAGGAGGCCATCTTTGTGAAAAGAAATCGTCCATCATTAAACAGGGGTGGAG
>NC_056514.1:1734298-1741518 GCF_014905685.2 Nematolebias whitei
TTTAAACTGACCACCTCTACTGCATCATCAACAGGAATGCACGTAAAAAGTGATGTGACATCAAAAGAGACCATTGTTTCATCAGTCTCCATGATGACATCCCTCACCTTATCCACAAAGTCCATGGTGTTCTGTATGTGGTGTTCTGAGCTGCCAACTAAAGGGATGAGTACAGACACCAGATATTTGGAAACATTGCAAGTGACAGAGTTAATCATACTAACAATTGGTCTTAAAGGTACTCCTTGTTTGTGGATTTTAGTTAAACCATACAGACTAGGTGTGGCCTCTCCTGGGTACAGTCTGTGGTACAGAAAACGGTCAATAGCCTTGTCCTGCTCCAAATGTTTCAAGCAATCTAATAACTTCTTCTTGTAACCACTTCCTGGATCTCTTTTCAGAGGTTCATAAGTGGTTAAGTCACTAAGGAGCATCATAATTTTCTGATGACAGTCTTTCTGGTTCAAAATCACTGTGCACCTTCCTTTGTCTGCTGGGAGAATGATGATGTTTTTGTCCTTGCTAAGAGTGGTGAGTGCGTCCCTCTCCTCTCTACTGATGTTGGAAGGTGGTGGTTTGGCATTGCTGAGGCAGGCTGAAACTTTGATTCTGAGTTGTTCTGCTTCACCCTCTTTCATTTTGTTGTTGAAGATGGCTGACTCAGTAGCTGTGATCATCTCCACCAGAAGAATTCAGTCCCCTGGCAAGAATCTCTGTCTCCGGCTGGGTGAGCTGTCTGTCAGATAAATTCTTCACCTACTTTTCCGTCTCCCTGGCATGTAATTGTCTACTGGAGTGTTGTCCTACACTGAATGTGTTGTTATTGGAATTGTGATGGTGTTAATGAGTTATTAGTAAGTTAAACTTGTTTTGTTGTCAAGTCTTGGACTTGACATGCTGTGCTAAGCGTGCCTGATCTGTACAGTCCATCACTTGCTGAAGTGTGGTCTGATCTAGACACGTTGTTAGTTTTTGTGTCTAGATCAGACCACATAACGGCCCAGTGGCTTATAAACCGCAAAATACATTACGGCAAAGACTGGTTCATCCCAAAGATTCAGTCCCCCCGACACGAACAGAGTAATATTGTGTGTGCTGTTCAGTGTCAGGAGGGCTGTGATCAGTCTTACATGGGGGAAACTAAACAGCCACTGGCCAAAAGGATGGTCCAGCACAGAAGATCAACATCATCAGGCCAGGACTCTGCGGTCTACACTCGTCTCCAGGCCAGTGGTCACTCTATCAGGGATGAAGATGTTCACATCCTGGACAGGGGGTACCAGGCCCTTTGATACGGGCTGTTAGGTCCTTGTATGACCGGTGTCAGAGCCTGGTCCGAATTGCCGGCAGTAAGTCGGGCTCGTTCCCAGTGAGAGTTGGACTCCGCCAAGGTTGTCCTTTGTCACCGATTCTGTTCATAACTTTTATGGACAGAATTTCTAGGCGCAGCCAAGGTGTTGAGGGGATCTGTTTTGGTGGCCTTAGGATTGCGTCTCTGCTGTTTGCAGATGATGTGGTCCTATTGGCTTCATCAGATCGTGATCTACAGCTTTCGTTGGAGCGGTTCGCAGCCGAGTGCAACACGGCCGGATGAAGATCAGTTCTTCCAAATCGGAGGCCATGGTCTTGAGCCGGAAAAGGGTAGAGCGCCATCTTCGAGTCGGGGAGGAGGTCCTGCCCCAAGTGGATTAGTTCAAGTATCTTGGGGTCTTGTTCACGAATGAGGGAAAAATGGAGCATGAGATTGATAGGCAGATAGGTGCAGCGTCTGCAGTGAAGCGGGCGCTGTACAGGTCTGTCGTGGTGAAGAGAGAGCTGAGTCAAAAGGGCGAAGCTCTCAATTTACCGATCCATCTACGTTCCCACCCTCATCTATGGTTAGGATGCCTACTGGACACCTCCCTGGTGAGGAAGACCCAGGACACGCTGGAGGGACTATGTTTCTCAGCTGGCCTGGGAATGCCTTGGGATCCCCCTGGAGGAGCTGGCCCAAGTGGCTGGGGAGAGGGAAATCTGGGCCTCCCTACTTAAGCTGCTACTCCCGCAACCCGACCCCGGATAAGCGGAAGAAAATGGATGGATGGACATCCTGGACAGAGAGGAACGATGGTTTGAGAGAGGAGTAAAGGAGGCCATCTTTGTGAAAAGAAATTGTCCATCATTAAACAGGGGTGGAGGCCTCCGTGTTCAACTGTCCCCCTCTCACAATGCTGTTATTGCTAGTATCACTCAGCCTCCTGTGAATAGTAAACAGCCATCAGGTGCTAATGATCCATTGTTAGGCTGATGGCCCTTCTTGATCATGTGAGCAGCTGGTTTTGGGTGTCAGCAGCAAACTGGTTGATCCACTCTGAGAAGGTGCTATTTAAGAGACTGAGCTGAATACAGCTCCTCAGACTGAGGAAGTCTTTCGCATGAAAGACGAAACGTTTCTAAAATTTTTTGTTGTTTTGCTTTGTTTTTTTTTTTTTTTTATGTCCAGAGGACCAGATTTAACCTTTTTTAGACTCAGAATGAAGTACAAAACAAATAAACAAAATAGATTTTTTACTGAAAGTCTAACAAGTCAACATAATATAGCACAAACACCTCATACCAACTGTAGTATTGGTAAGTATTGTGTAACTGCAAGTAGGGCTGGGGGATGTATAGAATATACTTGATGTATTGAGAGATTTTCAATTTACAATGGTTCAAATGGCTCTATCACAACCATTGCAAGTATTATTAGACTTGAAAATCCGTGTACAGTAGTTCTTTTTATCCTGTGAGCCGCCAACTGCACGCAGCCCCTCATTGAATTAAACACCCAACCCTCACCCGTACAGTACATTGCGAAAGTATTCGCCCCCCTTGAACTTTTCAACTTTTTGCCACATTTCAGGCTTCAAACATCCATCCATCCATTTCTTTACCCGTTTATTCCATTTTGGGTCACGGGGGTCGCTGGTGCCCATGTCCAGCAATCACTGTGCGAGGGGCGGGGTACACCCTGGACGGGTCGCAAGTCCATCACAGGGCCACACAGAGACAAACGAGACAAACAACCATTCACTCTCTCACTCACACCTAAGGACAATTTAGAGTTACCAATCAGCCTAACATGCATGTTTTTGGACTGTGGGAGGAAACCGGAGTACCCGGAGAAAACCCACGCATGCACGGAGAGAACATGCAAACTCCACCCAGAAAGGCCCCTGGACCGGGGTTTGAACCAGGGACCTGCTCGCTGAGAGGCAGCAGCTCTACCAGTTGCGCCACCGTGCTGCCTGGCTTCAAACATAAAGATATAAAATTTTAATTTTTTGTGAAGAATCAACAACAAGTGGGACAAAATCGTGAAGTGGAATGAAATTTATTGGATGTGTCAAACTTTTTTAACAAATAAAAAACTGTAAAGTGGGGCGTGCAATATTTTTGGGCCCCCTTGCGTTAATACTTTGTAGCTCCGTCTCTTGCTGCAGTTCCAGGTGCAAGTCTCTTGGGGTTTGTCTCCGTCAGTTTTGAACATGGAGACACTGAAGTTCTGCCCATTCTTCCTGCAGAACAGCTCGAGCTCAGTGACGTTGGATGGAGAGTGTTTGTGAACAGCAGTCTTCAGCTCTTTCCACAGATTCTCGATTGGATTCAGGTCTGGACTTTGACTTGGCCATTCCAACACCTGGATATGTTTATTTGTGAACCATTCCATTGTAGATGTGTCTTTATGTTTTGGATCATTGTCTTGTTGGAAGATAAATCTCCGTCCCAGTCTCAGGTATCTTGCAGACTCAAACAGGTTTCCTTCCACAATGGTCCTGTATTTGGCCCCATCCATCTTCCCATCAATTCTGACCATCTTCACTGTCCCTGCTGACGAAAAGCAGGCCCAAACCATGATGCTGCCACCACCATGTTTGACAGTGGGGATGGTGTGTTCAGGGTGATGAGCTGTGCTGCTTTTACTCCAAACATATCATTTTGCATTGTGGACAAACAGTTTGATTTTGGTTTCATCTGACCAGAGCACCTTCTTCCACATGTTTGGTGTCTCCCAGGTGCTAGTGACAAACTTTAAACAACACTTTTTATCACTTAACACTTTTTTTTCTCTCTCTCTCTGGACCTCAACGAACTCTTATCTGGACCTTTGTGGTTCTACCTGGTTCCGACAAATATCGCCGGGTGGTATTTTGCTGGTTTTCAGCTGGACTGGCCCTCGTGGTGTCTCCATAGGTGTGGGGGAAGTGTACCTGTGACCCTCGAATTGGACCAGAACCGAATCGAGGTGGATGTGGGGAAATTCGTCTTCTACAGAGCCGGTCTCAGCTTCAGTGAACAGCCCGTTACTTTTACTGAAAGACGATCCACCTCCGTGGAGTCGTCGTGTTCACCTGGAGGAGACGCTCCGGTGCTTTGAAGCGCCGCCGGACCGGAGCAGAACCGCGCCGCAGGGCTGCCGGACCGGAGCAGAACCGCGCTGCCAGACTGGGCCGCCGGACCGGAGCAAAACCGGGCCAGGGATATCTTCAGCCTCTTCGTCTCTCGTGCTTGGAGCTCCGGAGCCGAACTGGAGCAGAACCGGACCGGACCAGTTGCCGACTTCAGCCTCAGCCTCTCCGGTCAGTCTCGTTTTTCACCAGGGGTGCCCCGTGCTGTCGGGTGTTGAGAAGCGGAGGAGCAGCGTGGAGGAGCAGCGTGGAGGAGCAGGGCTGCGTGGTGCTCGAGTGAAGTTCTGAGTTTGTATCGGAGCTGCTGCAGGCCTCCATCCAAACTCACCGGGATAATAATTAATTTTATTCCGGATCACGTTGTTGGCCCCTGTTGACCTGAAACGAGCTAGGACCATGCCTTTCACTTCAGGAAGATTTTCTGGCAGCTCGCTCTGCTATTTGCTGCGAATTTTCTGTTTCTGTTTCGGCCTGTTGATTCTGGACCCAGCTTCTGTTTCTCATGGGAGCATCCATCCATCCATCCATCCATCTTCACAGGGGGGGCCGGAGCCCCCCTCAGCCTGACTCAAACTGCAGTTGGGCCACCTCGTCGGGTTTGTTTGCCCATTTGAACTGTGACATTTTATGGTCTGAATCTTTTCTGCATCATTCATATTACTGTCACTATTTTCAGTTCTCAGACTATCTGGAGTCACTGAATCTTGTTAATACACCTGAATCTGTCCATCACTGCGACTTTCACTGTTTTTGGGTTCTGAATGATCACGTCTTCATTAATGTTTCTCATGGTTCAATTATGGGGGATAATTGCCACACTGTTAACTCCTGTAATTACACATCAGTCACAAAAAACTCAAGAAAATGTCTGATAATAATGTTGTTACTGCTCTTAGGGATTCAGCCCAACCCTGGACCCCCCACTAATTACACTAATTACAGCACACCAAATGACTTTAAAAACACCTCTGGGCTCCATTTTCTGCATGTAAACGCTCGTAACCTTCTGAAAAAACTTGATGCTGTGAAAATCCTGGTCAGTTCTTCTGGGGCTGATGTTATCTTTATTTCTGAGTCCTGGCTCAACAAATCTGTAATGAATAATGACGTGGCAATCAATGGATTTAACATCTACCGCTGTGATCGTCAAAAAAGGGGGGGTGGAGTCATTATTTACATTAGAGATACCCTGGTTTCAAGTCTTGTGACTTCCAAAACAATTCCAAATCAGTTTGAAGCCTTATCTGTAAACATCACCTTGAATGGAGGCCAGGTTTTAACTGTAGTCTGCTGCTATCGCCCACCATCCGCTTCTCCTGAGGCATTAAATGCCATTAAGGAATTCCTTGGTAATTTAAAATTCACAGAGGTCTTTTTGGCTGGAGATCTCAACATTGATTGGTGTAAGTCGACCCCCCTCTGTGACAAATTCAAGGAATGTTGCTTGTCTTTTAATTTAACCCAACTGATCGACTCCCCCACCAGATTAAATAAAAGCCACCCTGACAATTCCTCCATCTTAGACCTGTTTCTAACTAATATGCCACACAAATTCCCTGGTACAGGTGTATTCGCTGATATTTTGAATGATCATTGTGTGACAGCGGCTTTAAGAAATATTAAACTTCCACCTTCTAAGCCCAGATTAATTCAAAAAAGGGATCTGAAACATTTCTGTGAACAGTCATTCCTCTGGGATCTGTCTCACTTTGACTGGCATCGTATTCTGTTAACTGATGACGTGAACTCTGCTTGGAACTATTTCCATAATAATTTCATTTATTTCCCGAACTTACATGCTCCTTTTCGTCAGTTCAGAATAAAAGGACGAGACAGCCCCTGGTTTACTCCAGAGCTAGCTGACCTCCTGCACAGGAGAGATCATCTTTGGGCCGCAGCAAGAAAATCTGACTCAGACACTGATTGGTTGAGTTTTCGACAGATGAGGAATAAATGCACAACTGCTGTTAAAGCAGCAAAACGCAACTATTTCTTATCTCAGACCTCCAAAAATCTAAATGACCCTAATAGATTCTGGAAAACAATTAAATCTCTCTCAGGCACCCCCAAATCATCTGACCTCCCATCACAACTTCTCGTTAACTCTGTTCCTGTGTCAAATAAGCACGAGATCCTGAACTGTTTCAACAAACATTTTGTTGCTTCTGGTTCTTTATTTGACACAGTTACTAACAGAAAATCAGCCACTTCACTTAATAATCAAACTTCTACAAATCAAATCCCTCCTACAAGTCAATCCTCAGTTAATCACACCTTCTCTTTTTCTCCATTCTCAGTCAGTGAGGTCAATAAACTGTTAAAAGATCTTGATCCTAAAAAATCTGCTGGTCCAGATGAACTTCCACCTTATTTCTTAAGGCTGGCTGCTCATATCATCACAGTCCCTGTGACCCACATCTTCAATCTCTCCATAAGACAAAACTCCATCCCAGACACTTGGACAACAGCCTTTGTTTTTCCTTTGCTGAAGGGAGGAGACCCCATATCACTGAACAACTATCGACCAATCTCTAAACTCTGCATTTTAGCCAAGGTCCTAGAAAAACTGATAAACTCTCAAATCAAAAATTACCTGGACTCATTTAACATCTTACCTCCACATTTCTAGCTCAGTCCTCACCTCCTTCTACAGGTGTGCAGTGGAGAGCATCCTGTGCTCGAGCATCAATGTGTGGCATGGAGGCTGCACAGCTGCAGAAAGAAAAGCTTTGCAGAGAGTGGTGAAGGCTGCACAGAAATCTGTTGGAATCAGTCTCCCCACCATCACAG
>NC_056514.1:1741618-1746949 GCF_014905685.2 Nematolebias whitei
TTTGTTTTTTTTTTTTTTTGAATGTCCAGAGGACCAGATTTAACTTTTTTGGACTTACTAATGTTGTTTCTGTGCTGTGGAGTTGTTTAAAACCAGATTGAAAAATCTCGAAGTTTCTGTTCTCATTCAAAAACTTGTTTAATTGAATGAAAACTATTTTCTCCAGGAAGGGAAGTTTGAGCAGCTCCTGCGTACTAATACAGGCAGAGGTTTCAGGGACTGAAGCAGCATCAGTAATGAATGCAGAGGAAAAAAGAGCAGCGGTTGAAGAGTTAAATATCTGACAACTCTTGGCTGGAGCGAGGGATTTAGACTCATGAATAACAGAGGTTTGGAATGAAATGGGTTTGTGATCTGAAACAAGAGCATCCCCAATTTCCAGATTAACCACAGATAAACCGTGAGACAGAACTAAATCAAGTGTATGGCCCTGTTGATGAGTTGGACCAACAACATTTTGCACAAGGTTGAAAGATTGTAGCAGATTTAGAAACTCCTGCACCAAAGGCTTGTCAGAACAGCAAACATGTACATTAAAGTCTCCCAGAATCAAGACCCTGTCGTAATTTAGCAGTATTCCAGACAGAAAGTCAGAAAATTCACTTATGAAGCGGCGGGGAAGGTTTGTATTCAGAGTCAGAGTTTCTTTATTGTCATTCGCACCTCATGTGGTACATGTGGTGGAGCGAAACTATGTCCACAGGGTCCCAGTTACATCCAACAATAAAATGTCTAAGAAAAACAGTAATAACATCTAAGATATGAACTAAGAAAAACATCAACTAAATATACACTAAGCACTCATAACATAAAACATTGAACATCACCACAAACATGAACATGAGTCTGTGAGCAGATGTGCACGCATGAACACATCAACATTGAAACAGATCAGCAGCAACATGAAACAGATCAGCAGCAACATGATGTGGTTTTTCACAGTGATTATTCTAGTTCATTATTCAGTGAGGGAAAGAAGGAGGGGTGGCATGAAGGTGCAGACTGGGAGGAAAAACTGGCAGTTATAACTAAGTAGAGTATAAGACTATATTGTTTTATATCAATATAGTCTCATTTTATATCGTGAATCCAATATTATTGATATTTAAAAAAAAATCGATATATCGCCCAGCTCTAATGACCTTATTAGTCTTCACGTCATTGTGGAGGAGTTTAAGTTTTATTTAAAAAAAAATTATGCACAGCTCCCAACACAGATTGAGGTCTGGGCTTTCACTGGACCATTGCAAAACCTTCATGCCTTTTGTTTTCAGCCAAGTTGCTGTGTTGAGAATCATTATCTTGTTGTATGACCCAGTTTGGATAGATGGCCTCATGTTTGACTCTAGAATATAGAATATGTTAGTATTCAGAGGAATTCATGGCCGACTCAGTGGCTGCAAGGTACACAGGTCTTGGTCAGCAAAATAAGCTCAAGTCATCATCTCTCCACCACCATACTTGCAGTTAGGGGTGGGCGATATGAACCAAAATTAATGTCTCAATACTTTTAAGGTAAATCGCAATATACGATATATATCTCGATATTCCAACATCTGCTAAGTTCATGGCAAAACCAACACAGACATGTTCCTCTTTTTAGTATTTTACACCATTTTACAATGTAGCTGTTTTTGTTTCGTTTTTTTAAAACCTGTGTAAATAATGGTTTAATGAATGAATATCATTTTCTTTCATTTATTTTTTCAATTTATATGCTTTATTTTATGATTGTCTATGGTTGTCATCACTCTTTGTTAAAAACAGGTCTCTGTTGTAAATGAGTCCTTGAGGCTCAATGAGACTAACCTGTAGAAATAAAGGCTGAATGAATTAATATTTTTCTTTCGATAAAGTAATAACAAAAATATATTTCTGAGTCAAAGCTTTGTCCCATTTGTCACACAGGCATATTTATTAACAAACAGCTGTAAGTACAAAATAAATGTCTAAAAAAATAAACTATTTACATATATTAAATAATATTCCTCTTCAGCTGCACCGCCTTCATGACGTTATTAAGCTTGTGTGAAGCAACACATGAGGGAGAAGGAGGGGCCACATGAAGTTGTATGGGCAGATAAAGAAGAACTACTGTACACAGATTTTTAATTCTTACAGTGAGGGGTAGCGCCACAATAATAAAGCAGCAGCTTATCATATCACTAAAGACACGGTCCTTAGTGGCTAACAAGACTTCTAACTTTAGCCGTCTGTTAGCTGCTAAGCGCTGTATCTTCGATATGATAAGCTGCTGATTTATTAATGTGTTGCTACCTCTCACTGTTGCTCTCATAAGGCGCAGCACGGCTAAATGCGTTTTGACCTGTGGTTTGTCTCAGGGAAGGAGGCTGAAAACAGTCAGAGCAGCAGCTTACAACTTGTTGCGCTGTTTTAAATGGTGAAAAAGATTTGTAGTGCTGACCTTTTGTCGGGACTTGTTTTCAGCATTGTCTACAGAAAAAAAAAATTCTGCTGCTTATTTGACAATTTAAATCTAAACCATCTCCAAATAATAGCCACTGTTTTCCTTTTTGCTCTGTAGCTAAGCTGCTCTTCATATCTCCCGTGTTTACTTGTTGTGTTAACTCCCTGCCCCCAACTAGAGAAGCAGGAAGCACGTACAGTGCCTTGTGAAAGTATTCGACCCCCTTGAACTTTTCAACCTTTTGCCACATTTCAGGCTTCAAACATAAAGATATAAAATTTTAATTTATTGTGAAGAATCAACAACAAGTGGGACACAATCGTGAAGTGGAATGAAATTTATTGGATGTGTCAAACTGTTTTAACAAATAAAAAACTGAAAAGTGTGATGTGCAGTATTATTGGACCTCTTTACTTTCAGAGCAGCAAACTCAGTCCAGAAGTTCAGTGAGGATCTATGGATGATCCAATGTTGTCCCAAATGACTGATGATGATCAATAGAATCCACCTGTGTGTAATCAAGTCTCCGTATAAATGCACCTGCTCTGTGATAGTCTCAGGGTTCTGTTCAAAGCTCAGAGAGCATCATGAAGACCAAGGAACACACCAGGCAGGTCCGAGATACTGTTGTGGAGAAGTTTAAAGTTGATTTGGATACAAAAAGATTTCCCAAGCTTTAAACATCCCAAGGAGCACTGTGCAAGCAATCATCTTGAAATGGAAGGAGTATGAGACCACTGCAAATCTACCAAGACCCGGCCGTCCCTCTAAACTTTCATCTGGAACAAGGAGAAGACTGATCAGAGATGCAGCCAAGAGGCCCATGATCACTCTGGATGAACTGCAGAGATCTACAGCTGAGGTGGGAGAGTCTGTCCATAGGACAACAATCAGTCGTACACTGCACAAATCTGGTCTTTATGGAAGAGTGGCAAGAAGAAAGACATTTCTCAAAGATATCCATAATCAACCTTTATTTCTACAGGTAAATCCCATTGAGCCTCGAGGACTCATTTACAAGAGAGACCTGATTTCAACAAAGAAAGATGACAACAATGGACAACAGCAACAACAATAAGCAGTTATAAAAACTCATACTACAGGTTGTTTTTTTTTAACAAATAGGATGGCTAAAAGGAAAAAGGTAACAAAACAAAAAAACAGCTAGATTCCAAGACAAATGTAGAAAACTAACAACAGGAACATGTCTGCATTGGACCCTGCCAGGAGTCCAACAGATTCTTAAAGACACTTAGAGAGGTCAAGGTCGAGAGCTTCAAATCTTTTTGTAAGATATTCCAGGAAACAGGAGCGGAGTAGGAGAAGACCCTTTTGTCTAGTTCAGTCCTCACTGAGGGAACACTGCAGGTAATAATGTCCTGAGAGCGCACTCCGTAGCTGCACTCACGCAGAGACATGTAGGAGGAGATGTATGAAGGCAGCAGACCAAGAAGTGATTTAAAGATGAAAATGTACCAGTGAGAGAGTCTGCGTGAAGTTAATGATGTCCAGTTAACCAGTGAATACAGGGTGCAGTGGTGGGTACGATAATCACAGCCAGTTATGAATCTTAGTGCACCATGATAGACAGCATCCAACATCTGCAGGGTTCTTGTAGGAGCGTTCATGTAAATAATATCACCAAAATCAATTGAGGGAAGGAAAGTCACAGATACAAGGCGTTTTCTAGCATTCAGGGTTAGACAGGATCTGTTTCTGAAAAAGAAACCCAGTTTAACTTTCAGTTTCTTTACCAAGTTTTCCACATGGAGCTTAAAAGAAAGATGTGAGTCGACCAAGATACCCAAATATTTATAGGAATCAACAAACTCAATGGGGACACCGTTTGAGGATAAAATCGGAGGAAGAACTGCTGGGACCAACTTCCTATTTGAAAAAAGCATCCCTTTGGTTTTGTCGGCATTTAGGACAAGTTTGAGGCGGAACAAATCAGTCTGGATGTAGTTAAATGCAGATTTCAAAAGCTGGAAAGCCTTAGCAACAGTTTTAGCTCGACAATAAACAACTGTGTCGTCAGCATAGAAATGTATGGATGCATTAGGGATGTTTTTACCTACATTATGTATGTAGATTGTAAAGAGGGTGGGTCCTAAGACTGAGCCTTGTGGTACACCATTGTTGACTGTTAAATAACTGGAGGAAGTACCATTTTATTGAACACATTGCCTCCGGTCTGAAAGATAGTTAGAGAACCAACCAATGGTGTGTTCTGAGAAATCAGTTTCTGAGAGTTTATGACACAAGATGTTCTGATCCACAGAGTCAGAATCTTTAGACAGGTCTAAGAAAAGTGCAGCACAATAATCCTTAGCATCCAGTGCTTCAACAACGTCATTAAGAACCTTCAGTGAAGCAGTGGTTGTGCTGTGTTGTTTCCTGAAACCAGATTGATGTGTCAGAGTCAGAGTCAGAGTCAGAGTCAGAGTTTCTTTATTGTCATTCGCACCTCATGTGGTACATGTGGTGGAGCGAAATTATGTACACAGGGTCCCAGTTACATCCAACAATAAAATGTATAAGAAAAACAGTAATAACATCTAAGATATGAACTAAGAAAAACATCAACTAAATATACACTAAGCACTCATAACATAAAACATTGAACATCACCACAAACATGAACATGAGTCTGTGAGCAGATGTGCACGCATGAACACATCAACATTGAAACAGATCAGCAGCAACATGAAACAGATCAGCAGCAACATGATATGGTTTTTCACAGTGATTATTCTAGTTAGAGATTCATGAGTCTAACAGCCTCAGGGTAGAAGCTGTTCCTCAGTCTAGTGGTTCTACACTTAATGCTCCTTAACCTCCTTCCTGAGGGGAGTGGGGCAAAAAGTGTGTGTGCTGGGTGGGTGGGGTCCTTCATGATGCAG
>NC_056514.1:1747049-1763049 GCF_014905685.2 Nematolebias whitei
ACTGATCACAGCCCTCCTGACACTGAACAGCATACACAACATTACTCTGTTTGTGCCGGGGGACTGGATCTTTGGGATGAACCTTTGCCGTAATGTATTTTGGGGTTTAAAAGCCTCGGATGAAAAACAAAACATTTTTACATTTTTTTTTGTTTGTTTGTTTGTTTTGTTTTTTTTGAATGTCCAGAGGACCAGACTTAACTTATTTTAGATTTTTCTACCTGGATTATTGAGCATGCATCAGGATACGATGACATTGTTTCATTTGTCAATGTCAACCGAAATCACTGGAAGTTTCTGGTTAGTAGTCATAAAACGTGCAATAAAAGTTTACATATAAAGTTGTAGGCTTATCAATAAAAAATGTAATAACCATCTTGTTTTTGTTAGAGCATAAATGCTGTGAACCACAGTATTTCTGGTGGATCCTGCAAAAAGTTAAGCCGAAGAGAGTAACTCAGAACTTGCTGCCAAAAGATTTAAGTAAGTACTTTTGAAAGGATGGAAAAGAGAGAAGGGTTGTATTGAGTTAGGACTAATTACTGTGTGGTTGAAAATATGTTTTACTAAAGGTCTTTAAGTCTTTATTGATCTTTAAAGTGTTTTTGTGTTTATAAATACTACAGTATGTAAAAGGTTTGTAGGCTCAATCATTCAGTTTTTATCATGTCATGCAGAAATAGGTGTATATTACACATGAATGTTATTGAAATAAAACTAAATCCATCTTCAAAAATTGATTTTTAAAATTGTATCAAGATACACAACTTAAGTTGGACATATGTGAGCGTAAGGATTGTTCCTTGTGTTACGCACACCAAAGCTTATGAAGGGTTAGTATAGCTGGTGGACATATCAAAACTTTTGAAAGGTCAAAACTTTGTACTGCTGGTATTTTTTGCTGTTGTTTTTTTATTTTAAAAAAATTCTGAAACATATGAACGTACTTTCGTTTTTGATTAAAAAAAACCCACAAACATTGATGTTACTGAATTGATGCTAATGATGACTTCATTAAATAGAACTCAGTGTAAACACTTGCTGTTAATGCATAAATATATTACAATGAAGTCAGTTAGTTATTTGAAATATTGTAATATTATATTTTATTTTTGTTTATAATATTTAATTTATGTTATTGTAATGTATTTGTACTTTTTAATTATTTATAATTAGTACAACTGACAACTGCATATGCTACGAAACAGAGAATACCTGAAAGTACGGAGAACATATTTTGGAAAATTGGAATGGGTGGACATTAACTGGAAAGGAGGCGTCATGGCCCGCCCATATCAGAAGAATGGGAATAGCTGTGGTGTTATTGTGGCAATGGTAAATGATTTCAAAATTTAAAAAAAAATTCATTATAAATACTTTGTTTAATAATTCATTTTTGTTTGGTTTTGTCTGTGTCTCGCTTGATTTAATTTCCATTTATGATGGTTTACATCTTTTACACTTATTTAGATTTCCAGAGAAGTGATGAAGGCTTTTCCAGACACTCCAGCCATCGGTTTTAAAACTTCAAAAACAGCAATGGTCAAAGAAAGAGAAGTAATGGCTCAGCAAATCTTGAATGCATCCGGTTTTTTCGGTGAAATATTTTTATTTTGCAACTAATTATAAAAATGTGCATCATTGGGAAATAAGATTGTGCATAAACATGGTTTACTCAGAAGAGTATAACAATCAGGTACAGGTATAGGCTCAGGTATTCTGTCAGACAAATTATCAATTCTAAACTGTTTTAATGAACACTTTATATCCTCTGGCTCCCTGTTTGAATCTACGCATCCTGAAATGTTAGCTGCTGACCAAACTGATGAAAATCCACCCCCAACTCCGCATGTGCTAGACAAACAGGTCACAAACCGCTTTGACTTTGTATCAATATCTCCCAGTGAGGTTCTAAATGCTCTAAAAACTCTTGACACACGCAAAGCAGCAGGACCTGACAACATAGAACCACTTTTCCTAAAACTAGCTACAGATTTCATTGCTGAACCACTTTCATGTATTTTCAATCTCAGTCTAAATACAAAAACAATACCCAAAATCTGGAAATCGGCTTATGTTCTCCCTCTGCTAAAAGGGGGTGAACCAACTAATGTCAACAACTACAGACCAATTTCTAAATTATGTATTCTTGCTAAACTGTTCGAAAGACTTGTCTGTGATCAGCTAACTGTTTTTCTACAATCAAATAATATTTTATCACAATTCCAGTCAGGATGCAGAAAACAGCACAGTACCGTAACTACAGTTCTCAAAGTATTAAATGATATCATACACGTCCTGGACTGCAAACAATACTGTGTTGCCCTATTTCAGCAGACCAGATGCTTCTCTCAGTCCCAGAAACCCGTCGTAAGCTCAGGGGTGACAGGGCTTTCTCTGTTGCAGGTCCACGACTGTGGAATGAGTTGCCACTGAGTGTCCGGCAGGCTCCCACACTCTCAGTCTTTAAGTCTCGCTTGAAGACCCACTTCTATTCTCTTGCCTTTAACATGTTGTGATTTGTTTTGGCCCGGTCTGCTCTCTACTCTGTTGGCCATTTTAGTTAGCTTCTGCTGCTATTTGTATCTGTATTTCTATTTTATGTTTTCCTGTCTGCTGTGCATGTTTGTGTTCTTTTGTACAGCACTTTGGTTGGCCTTGTTGCTGTTTTAAGTGCTATATAAATAAATTGGTATGGTATGGTATGGTATTTATAGACCTATCAAGGCATTTGATACAGTTGATCACAGACTATTGACTAACATCCTGAAACACTCTGGTCTATCAAAACTAGCAGTCTCCTGGTTCACCAACTATCTAACTGACAGAACACAGTCTGTCCATGTAGCCGGATCCTCCTCTACGTTCCTAGATGTTGTGAAAGGGGTGCCACAGGGTTCTGTCTTGGGTCCCATTCTTTTCTCCTTATATATCAACGATCTATGCAGTGATCTGTCAAACGCCTCCCACCATTATTATGCAGATGACACTATCATTTATTGCTGTTCATCCTCCCTCATCCAAGCCTTCACCTCTCTTCAAGACGCTTTTAATATTATCCAGTCACGTCTGCAAAAACTTAGACTGGTCCTAAATGCTGACAAAAGCAAGATCATGGTTTTATCCAACAGAAAGCAGCAACCAGAGAACCCACCTCAAATTGAAACCCAAGAGGGGAAACAAATAGAAATGGTCTCCACCTACAAATATCTAGGTTTCAACATTGACAATAAACTGTCATTTAAAATCCACATCTCCAAAATGGTCACTAAACTCAAATTGAAGCTAGGCTTCTACTTCAGAAATAAATCCTGCTTCTCATGTAAAGCCAGGAGAACATTAGTAGCTGCAACTTTCATGCCGATATTAGATTATGGTGACGTGCTGTACATGAGTGCTGCATCAAAATACCTACAGTCCTTAGACTCAGTTTATCATGGTGCCCTTCGATTCATTACTGATTCCAGTTATCGCACTCATCACTGTGAACTTTACGTCAAGTCTAGCTGGTCTTCTCTCAGCGCTCGCAGATACACTCACTGGATATCCTTCATCTATAAGACCCTTCTAAACCTAGTCCCGTCATACCTTACCTCCCTAATACAAACATCACACAATCATTACTCCCTGCGCTCTAATGACTTAATCCTCCTGTCAGTTCCTCTGGTCAGAACTGAACTAGGACAAAGAGCATTCAGCTTCGCCGTCCCCTCAGCCTGGAACAACTTACAGACAGATTTGAAACTATCAACACTCATCTCGCCTAGATCCTTCATGTCAACCGTATCAGATAATGTTATCAAAAATCTGGACCATTGCAGATGTTTCTAAAACATTACTTATCAAATATACATGTCTTTGTTCACTTTTAACTGTGTATACTTCAACTGATGTCTGTTCTACATTTAATGTCTACAGAAGTCTGTCTTATCCTGATGGTTTCAAACTGTTAACATTTATTTATCGTGATTGTAGTTTCTTTTTTCTTTTGATAAATGCAAATGCTTATTGTCAATTACCCTGTGACTTGTGCTGATGACCACTTGACCAGGTCACCCTTGTAAAAGAGATCTCGATCTCAACGGGCTCTACCTGGTAAAATAAAGGTGATTGATTGATTGAATCAGAAAGACAGGATAAGATGAACCAAGACTAAAAAAAGTACATTTGGTACTGCATATACGTGAAAGGTAGATAAAATCAATTCATAAAAATTCTCATCCATCATATTTAGTCATCAATGAATCCAATCAGCTACTTAGACTACAAGCATGTCTTAAAGACATAAAAACCTGGATGACCCTAAATTTTCTGCTTTTAAATTCAGACAAGGCTGAGGTGTTAGTTTTTGGACCTGAGCATCTTAGGAATATATTTTTCAGTCTTTTGCCCTCCTTAGATGGCATTCTTCAGTTTTAATTCAATACTGTGTAATTCATCAAAACCTGGGTAAGAACACAAGATTAATTCTGGTTTTATTACTAGATTTCATTTGATACAATTTATTTCTTAACATGTAAAGGTAACGGTTATGGTCAGAGTCAGAGTCAGAGTTTTTTTATTGTCATTCACACCTCATGTGGTACATGTGGTGGAGCGAAATTATGTACATGGGGTCCCAGTTACATCCAACAATAAAATGTCTAAGAAAAACAGTAATAACATCTAAGATATGAACTAAGAAAAACATCAACTAAATATACACTAAGCACTCATAACATAAAACATTGAACATCACCACAAACATGAACATGAGTCTGTGAGCAGATGTGCACGCATGAACACATCAACATTGAAACAGATCAGCAGCAACATGAAACAGATCAGCAGCAACATGATATGGTTTTTCACAGTGATTATTCTAGTTAGAGATTCATGAGTCTAACAGCCTCAGGGTAGAAGCTGTTCCTCAGTCTAGTGGTTCTACACTTAATGCTCCTTAACCTCCTTCCTGAGGGGAGTGGGGCAAAAAGTGTGTGTGCTGGGTGGGTGGGGTCCTTCATGATGCAGGTGGCCCTCTTCCTGCATCTGGAGGTGTAGATGTCTGTGATGGTGGGAAGACTGATTCCAACAGATTTCTGTGCAGCCTTCACCACTCTCTGCAAAGCTTTTCTTTCTGCAGCTGTGCAGCCTCCATGCCACACATTGATGCTCGAGCACAGGATGCTCTCCACTGCACACCTGTAGAAGGAGGTGAGGACTGAGCTTCCCAGACCAGCTCGCCTCAGCCGTCTGAGGAAGTTGAGTCTCTGATGAGCTTTCTTGATCAGGCTGGTGGTGTTGTTGCTCCAGCTGAGGTTGTTGTTCAGGTGCACACCCAAGTACTTGTAGCTGGAGACCACTTCCACTGCAGATCCTCTTATGTTCAGGGGGGTGTAGGTGTTTTTGTTCCTTCTGAAGTCCACAATCATCTCCTTTGTCTTCTGCACATTGATCTGAAGGTTCTTCTTTTTACACCAGCTCTCCAGGTGTTCCACCTCCTGCCTGTAGCTGGACTCATCATTGTTTGTGATACATCCCACCACCGCTGTATCATCTGCAAACTTTACAATGTGACAGCCTGGATGGGTAGCTGCTCAATCATATGTGAGCAGAGTAAACAGGAGGGGGCTCAGCACACATCCCTGAGGAGAGCCAGTGCTAAGGGCCATGGTGGAGGAGGAGGAGAAGTTGTGGATCCTCACTATCTGTGGTCTGTTTGTTAAGAAGTCTAGGACCCAGTTGCAAATGGAGGGGCTTAGTCCTAGTGTGGATAGTTTGTCCATCAGAGTTTGGGGGATCATGGTGTTGAAGGCGGATGTGAAGTCCACAAAGAGCATACGGACATAAGAGTTTTTCTGCTCCAGGTGGTTGAGCGCAGTGTGGACCACAGAGGAGATTGCATCCTCTATTTATCGGTTCTCACGGTATGCGTACTGATGAGGGTCCTCCTTGATGTTTATGGTTGTTTTGATGTGAGTCATGACCAGTTTTTCGAAGCATTTAGCGACTATCAGGGTGAGGGCCACTGGCCGATAGTCATTCAGACCAGTCACTGTAGAGCTCTTTGGGACTGGGATTATGGTGGCAGTCTTCAGGCAGGTGGGAACTGTCTCCAGGGTAAGTGAGGTGTTAAAGATGTCTGCCAGCACCTCATAGAGCTGATCGGTACATTCTTTCAACACTTTTTCCAGGGATGTTGTCTGGGCTGGTTGTCTTGTGCAGATTAATCCTCCTGAAAGTACTCCTTACTTCAGCTGAGGTCACGCTGAGATGCTCTTCATCTGATGGTGAGGTGAGTCTGGTGCTGGGGGTTCTGTTCAGGTCTTCAAAGCGTGCATAGAACTTGTTGAGGGCATCAGGCAGAGATGGGTCTTTGGGGCATTGTTCGCTCCTGCCTTTATAATCTGTTATGCACTTAATGCCCCTCCACATGCTCCGAGGGTCTTGTGAGATGAATTGACCCTCGATCTTCTGTGCATATGTGGCCTTGGCCCTCTTAATACCAGCAACCAGCTCTTTTCTTGTCCTACTCAGCTCCTCTGAGTTTCCAGACCTGAAGGCAGTGTTCCTGGCTTCCAGCAGGGTGCTCACCTCTGCATTCAGCCAAGGTTTTCTGTTTGTGTAGCTTTTAACATATCTGATAGTGGAGAAGGTGTCCAAGGCCCTTAACCCCCATCTGCTCCCTAAAACAGGTCTCTCCTGAAAATGAGTTCTCGTGAGTCAATGAGACTACATGTATAAATAAAGGGTAAATTAAATATTTCCTTCATGCTTACTCAAAATGAGAATTCTGCAATGGAATTAAACTCAAAACAGTCTACTTCTACTCTTCAGATAAATAGTTAACTTATTATTTTATGGTGTAACTTGTTTTTCTTGATTTTGTCACATTCCTCAAAGTTGGAACCCATTGGCAGAGAGGCGAGCGAGGCAGGAGTTTAAAAATAAAAATAATTTATTTTTAATAACAAAACAAAAGGCTGTCGGTGCAGCAAAACTTACTTTGGTAGACAGGATCAGAAACAAGGCAGAGCAGATCCTCAGGTGGACAAAAAACAGACAAGACAGAAGAGGACTGAGATGTCTGTGAACACAGAACAATGACCGGACAAGGAGTGAAGGAGAGAAAGGCTTTTTATAAGACAGAGGGAGAGTGAGTAATGAGAGCACCTGGGCAGGTGGCTGATGAGGGACAGGTGTGAGTGATAAAGACTGAGGAGTGGAGAGGCAGACTGAGGAGTGAGTGGAAAACAGGACCAGATACACAGAAACAGAAATCACACAAAGAGCAGAGGCTTAGGCAGATGGGGGGGGCAGCGGGGGCCGCTGACCGTGACAGATTTACAGTGTTTGATTCGGGCAACAACTGCTCCATGTGTTGTTTGGAAAAACCAGCTGGTGCAGGGCCTCCAATTACAAACTGGTTGGGTACATTTGTTTTAATGTTGTACGTTTTTTTTTTTGTAGTATCACAACAGATGTAAATTATTTAATGTGATTCTGGTGGATTTGATATCATGCTGTAGATAAGGTTTTATGGTTCAAGTATATTATTGTCAATCGCATCACGTGGTACACGAGGTGGAACGAAAGTTTGTACTGAAGGTCCCTGGTACAACATCCAATTAAAGTGTATGTGTTTAGATGAATCTTAACTCCTTTTTTGACTATTACAATGAACTATGTTCAACTTTGGAGGTGATTTATTTTGAAAGTCAACATCAGATGTTGCTCAAACTTTTTGGGCAACATCTAGGGGTCGTCTAGAGTCAACCTGAAGTGAGAGTGGTTTGTGAAATCGTGCAGTTATCCAGCAATCAAGTCAGCAACTTTTGACTATTACAATGAACTATGCTCAACTTTGGAGGTGATTTATTTTGAAAGTCAACATCAGATGTTGCTCAAACTTCTTGGGCAACATCTAGGGGTCTTCTAGAGTCAACCTGAAGTGAGAGTGGTTTGTGAAATCGTGCAGTTATCCAGCAATCAAGTCAGCAACTTTTGACTTTTACAATGAACTATGTTCAACTTTGGAGTTGATTTATTTTAAAAGTCAACATCAGATGTTGCTCAAACTTCTTGGGCAACATCTAGGGGTCTTCTAGAGTCAACCTGAAGTGAGAGTGGTTCCTGACATTGCAGAAAGACATTGATGTAATTAACAGATTTTTTTTTTCCATATTTTTAAGCTTTTATGTATTTATTTTTCTGCTAATAACAACTTTTATTCATAGTTTTTTCTGCTAATAACAACTTTTTTTCATAATTTTTTTCTTATTTTTCAGTTATACACAACTTTTAAGTATGTATTTTTCAAATATGAAGAACTTTTTTTCAGCTTTTATTTTGAAAAGCAACGCCGCATTATCACCGTAATACATGTTGTAAACGTGCACAATTAAACCAGTGAGGGCTGACGGAGCCGAGTGGAGGCTCACTTTACCGCAGTATATAAAGCAGCAAAAAATGTTGCATGTTTTCAGTATGACACATTAGACAATCCCTTTTGCAAGCCTCCCCACCTAAAAATGTTTATTAAATTAATTTCAACTTGTGATTACATATCAAGCTGACAGAACTTAAAAAAGACGTGACAAGTTAGTTACCTTGAGCGCTGACATACACGATGGCACACAGTGACAGGATGATGAGCCCCAACACAACCAGCAGTCCAACCAGGTAGCTGTGTAAAGCTGCTATCCCATCGCAATCAAAGTGACCCTTGTGGTAAATGAACAAGATCATCGTTCCAGTCCACCTACAAACAACAGCATCAAAACCCACAGCTGAGTCAGAGAATGAGAGCTTAGGGAAGGTTTTTGAAGGTGGATGACATACCAGATTACACGCAGAAACAACTCAAAGGAACCCGGGAACACAAGATCATCACTGGCGATTCCCCACCGCCGCCCAAACACCACCATCCCAGGCATGTTGCAGGTAGAAAGGCGGAGATCCCTCACTACTAATGACTCTGTTCGTGACTAAAATAATCTGCGGCCCTTGAGTCAGTCAGGCACTACTCATCTACAGATCAACGCCTACAGTACCCAATCTTTGGCTTGATTTTCACATTTCAGTGTTTCGCAATTTCCGTTTCATGATTTTGCCGACGGCTAACGGTGAAACTGACTCAAAGCTGATGAAACCTAATTTAACTGTTTACGTATCCACCTGCTAGAACGTACTTATTTACCATTTTACCAGGGAGCTAACTCCGTTTCGCTAGGTTGCTGCTAACCAGCTATGTTGCTAAAAACATAGAGCACATACCGCAGCTATTGTCCATAAAGGCTGCATATTACGTGTGACCGTGACCAAAAACACCTTCTTTACCTAATATATAATATAATCTTCAATAAATGTTATAGACGAAGAAAGCATTTAACAATTTAGGATTGGAAACAAATGTTTCGTTTTATCTTGCATGGATAATTGTTGTGTCCGTTAACAAATGTTCCCTGACTGAAACAAAATTCATAGACCACAGTTCCGGTCTCTGTCCCGTTAGAACATTGTGTTGTGTTTTAAAATAAATGTGTTTGAACAATGACTAAATAAATGTTTACAAAAATCTTTGTTTTATAGCAAACAATGAAAATATAGTTTTTTTATGGGAGTTCTAGTCAATAACTTCATAATCAGTCATTTACTCCCCCCCCCCCCCAATTCAATTCAACCTTTATTTGTACAGGTTAGTCTCATTGAGCCTCGAGGACTCATTTACAAGATAGACCTGTTCTAAACAAAGATGAGGTACAGACAGCATCATCATCGTCATTTACTTTATTTCAGACACAATATATGATCCATATAAAAAACAAGCATAGAGTTAAAAAGCTTTTCTATAGAGGCTCAAATGGCACTGAGTCATAAAGTAGAAAAGTATCGCACAGAGCGTAGTCCAGAGTTGGTCAGTGTAGCGGTGATACAGTTTTCAGATCAGACAATCTACACATGCATGAGGTTACACAGCACCGCAGGGCAGGTAGGCACACCTGCGTCTACAAACATTTTGCTCGAACTGCTCCATCAAAGTACCCTTAGCAGCACCCGCATGACGTCATTATATGCCACATTTAGTCTATACATACTGCTCCTCTTATAACGTCTCCACAGGTGAGCGGTATACATGGGAGTGCAGTAGGCCTTAAACAGCTGGATCTTAAATGATGTTGAGCACATTCCAAACCTACGGATCAGTGTGTTAGCTTGTCCATAGAGCATACAACACTGTCTGTAAATGTCTCTTTCATCTGACAGGTCTGCAGTCACATAGTGATTCAGAGAGATGTATTTGTCATTCTCACCACATGTGGTACATGTGAAAACAACAGTAATAAGATCTAAGATATGATCTAAGAAAAACATCAGCTAAATAATACACTAAGCACTAATAGCATAAAAACAATAAAAACATTACGTCGAACAGCAGCACGCACATGAGTCTGAGTGAGCAGATGAGCACAAACGAACACATCAACATGAAACACATCAGCAGCAACATGATGTGATTTTTCACAGTGATTATCCTGGTGGGCAGCGCACAGTGGCGCAACTGGTAGAGCTGCTGCCTCTCAGCGTGCAGGTCCCTGGTTCAAATCCCGGTCCAGGGGCCTTTCTTGGTGGAGTTTGCATGTTCTCTCCGTGCATGCGTGGGTTTTCTCCGGGTGCTCCAGTTTCCTCCCACAGACCAAAAACATGCATGTTAGGCTGATTGGTAACTCTAAATTGTCCCTAGGTGAGAGAGAGAGGGAAAATGGTTGTTTGTCTCGTTTGTCTCTGTGTGTCCCTGTGATGGACTGGAGACCTGTCCAGGGTGTACCCCGCACAATGATTGCTGGACATGGGAACCGGCGACCCCCATGACCCAAAATGGAAGCAGTGGGTAAAGATAATAGATGGATGGATATTATTCTGGTTAGAGATTCATGAGTCTAACAGCCTCAGGGTAGAAGCTGTTCCTCAGTCTAGTGGTTCTTCACTTAATGCTCCTCAACCTCCTTCCTGAGGGGAGTGGGGCAAAAAGTGTGTGTGCTGGGTGAGTGTGGTCCTTCATGATGCAGGTGGCCCTCTTCCTGCATCTGGAGGTGTAGATGTCTGTGATGGTGGGGAGGCTGACTCCAACATCTTCTGTGCAGCCTTCACCACTCTCTGCAAAGCTTTCCTTTCTGCAGCTGTGCAGCCTCCATGCCACACGTTGATGCTGGAGCACAGGATGCTCTCCACTGCACACCTGTAGAAGGAGGTGAGGACTGAGCTTCCCAGACCAGCTCGCCTCAGCCGTCTGAGGAAGTAGAGTCTCTGATGATCTTTCTTCATCAGGCTGGTGGTGTTGTTGCTCCAGCTGAGGTTGTTGTTCAGGTGCACACCCAAGTACTTGTAGCTGGAGACCACTTCCACCACAGATCCTCTTGCGTTCAGGGAGGTGTAGGTGTTTTTGTTCCTTCTTAAGTCCACAATCATCTCCTTCATCTTCTTCACATTGATGTGAAGTTTGTTCTTTTTGCAGCAGCTCTCCAGGTGTTCCAAGTATTTACCTTCATCACTGACCTTCAGCCCGTTGCCTGACAGAAAGAAGTCAGGGAACATCAACTCGGAGTCCTCTCCGCTCCACACACTCATGATTCTGCTTTTCTTAGAATAATATATTATATCAATATATCTTTCATAACCAGAGCGCACCTGCAGCAGCTCTTGTAGGCTAACGGTATAAGGAAAAAAAAAATCACTAAATCATCAGCATTCATTAAATGGTTGATGATCCTGTTACCAACCCTACAGCCTGTTTCTGTCATTTAAAAGCTTTGACAGATCGTCCATATACACATTAAATAAAAAGGGAGACAGGATGCTACCCTGTCTCACACCATTTGAAACTCCGAAGGAATCTGATACAGAGTTTTCCCATCTTACATACAGGTCCTTCTCAAAAACTGAGCATATTGTGATAAAGGTCATTATTTTCCATAATGTAAAGATAAAAATGAAACTTTCATATATTTCAGATTCATTGCACACCAAGTGAAATATTTCAGGTCTTTAATTGTTTTAATACTGATGATTATGGCATACAGCTCATGAAAACCCAAAATGCCTGTCCCAAAAAATGAGCATATTTCATCCCACCAATGAAAGACAAGTGTTTTTAATACAAAAAACACCAACCTTCAAATAATCATGTTCAGTTATGCACTCAATACTTGGTCGGGAATCCTTTTGCATGAATGACTGCTTCAATGCGGCGTGGCATTGAGGCAATCAGCCTGTGGCACTGCTGAGGTGTTATGGAGGCCCAGGATGCTTCGATAGCGGCCTTAAGCTCATCCAGAGTGTTGGGTCTTGTTCTCTCAACTTTCTCTTCACAATATCCCACAGGTTCTCTATGGGGTTCAGGTCAGGAGAGTTGGCAGGCCAATTGAGCACAGTAATACCATGGTCAGTAAACCATTTACCAGTGGTTTTGGCACTGTGAGCAGGTGCCAGGCCGTGCTGAAAAATGAAATCTTCATCTCCATAAAGCTTTTCAGCAGATGGAAGCATGAAGTGCTCCAAAATCTCCTGATAGCTGCTGCATTGACCCTGCCCTTGATAAAACACAGTGGACCAACACCAGCAGCTGACATGGCACCCCAGACCATCACTGACTGTGGGTGCTTCACACTGGACTTCTGGCATTTTGGCATTTCCTTCTCCCCAGTCTTCCTCCAGACTCTGGCACCTTGATTTCCGAATGACATGCAAAATTTGCTTTCATCCAAAAAAAGTACTTTGGACCACTGAGCAACAGTCCAGTGCTGCTTCTCTGTAGCCCAGGTCAGGCGCTTCTGCCGCTGTTTCTGGTTCAAGAGTGGCTTGACCTGGGGAATGCGGCACCTGTAGCCCATTTCCTGCACACGCCTGTGCACGGTGGCTCTGGATGTTTCTACTCCAGACTCAGTCCACTGCTTCCGCAGGTCCCCCAAGGTCTGGAATGGGCCCTTCTCCACAATCCTCCTCAGTGTCCGGTCACCTCTTCTCGTTGTGCAGCGTTTTCTGCCACACTTTTCCCTTCCCACAGACTTCCCACTGAGGTGCCTTGATACAGCACTCTGGGAAACGCCTATTCGTTCAGCAATTTCTTTCTGTGTCTTACCCTCTTGCTTGAGGGTGTCAATGATGGCCTTCTGGACAGCAGTCAGGTCGGCAGTCTTACCCATGATTGCGGTTTTGAGTAATGAACAAGGCTGGGAGTTTTTAAAAGCCTCAGGAATCTTT
The DNA here is from genome assembly GCF_014905685.2 of Nematolebias whitei. Classification (NCBI taxonomy): domain Eukaryota; kingdom Metazoa; phylum Chordata; class Actinopteri; order Cyprinodontiformes; family Rivulidae; genus Nematolebias; species Nematolebias whitei. The sequence continues at coordinate 1,760,289 of NC_056514.1, forward strand.
TGCAGGTGTTTAGAGTTACGTCATTGATTCAGGTGGTTAGGTTAATAGCTTGTTTAGAGAAACTTTTCATGATATGCTCATTTTTTGGGACAGGCATTTTGGGTTTTCATGAGCTGTATGCCATAATCATCAGTATTAAAACAATTAAAGACCTGAAATATTTCAGTTGGTGTGCAATGAATCTGAAATATATGAAAGTTTCATTTTTATCATTACATTATGGAAAATAATTACCTTTATCACAATATGCTAATTTTTTTAGAAGGACCTGTACATGTGCTGATTAGCATACTAAAAAACAAGAATCCTCACCAAACATTTGAGGACACCTCTGTTATACAACTTGTGAAACAACTTTTCATGGTTTACATAATCAAAGGCCTTTGAGGCTCAATAAAACACATAAAAATGGAGGTGTTGTGTCTGTTATATAGATCTAAAAGTTATTTTAAAGCAAAGATGCACAAGTCTGTTCCATGTTTACGTTTAAAACCAAACTGATTATCAGAGGTCAGCAAAAATCTTTCCAGTTTGTTCAAAACAGCCCTCTCCAGTACCTTTTAGACAAGGTGCTGGCCAGAGCTATAGGCCTAGAATTATGCCCCTTTTCCACTGTCACGGCGCGGGTCGGATATTTCCGGCTTGAAGCGCGTTTGAGGTCTTTCCACTGTTCCTGTGACCGGCTCGCCTCGCTAAATTCTGGCCCGGCTTCTCAAGGGGTCCGAGCGAGCCGCGCCGTGACGTCAGAAACACTGTCGGTCACTGATTGGTCGGGGGGAGGAGTCTGTGGAGTCTTTCCAAACAACTCGATCCACCATTTTTTTCTCTACCGCTTGCCATTAGCGATAACACGAGGAGCGTATCTTTTAGTATTTTGAAGCTATATAAAAACAATAATATCAAAGCTGTGGTCAAATGCAGAAGTGCAGGTGTTGTTGTGCTTGGTGGCCGACGAAAAAAGTCAAAGCGAGCTAGATGGAGGATTGGAGGGTGGTTTGGACACGGCCACTGCTCTACTTGAATCATGTATAGAAGACGGTGAGTGTTTTCTAACTTTAAACATATTTTAAGTTACTCATCCCATCGGTTCTGAACATATTTTTAACTAACAAAAGAGGCTGACGCCATAATAGGACAACATCGGTGCTACGATGCTAAGCTAATTTACATAAACGCTAACTGTCCTCCGGTCCCGTTTCTCACTGTATTTTATCCAGAACGTATTTCAGCACGTGACGGTTCATCTCTAAACTCCACATTAAACCCTCCAAGCCTCCCGGCTTCTGCTCCTGCTCCATCAGAGGAGTCTACACCTGACAAAGCTCCATCAGAGGAGTCTACACCTGACAGAGCTCCATCACAGCCCAGCTGCACCTCACAGAGCAGCACAACGCTGCAGCTTCTGTGCTCGGTAAGAACAGATGCAACATGTTCCACATCACTTTATTTGTGCCGATAAGGACTTGATTTATTTTATTTTTAAAGTAAAAAACTAAAATGTTGAATAAATACTGAATTGGGATGAAATTATGTACTTTGTACACAGGGTCCCAGTTACAGACAACAAAATGTAAAATAAAAACAGTAATAAGATCTAAGATATGAATTAAGAAAAATATCAACTAAAAAACATCTACTAATAAAACACTAAGCACTAATAGCAGTAAACAATCAAAACAATACGTCAAACAGCAACATGAACCAGAGTTTGTGCAGCCTCATGAATATATAACACTGTGAAGAATCACATCATGTAGCTGCTGATCAGTTTTATGTTGCTGCTGATCTGTTTCATGTTGCTGCTGATCAGTTTCATGTTGCTGTGTTCATGCATGCTTGTCTGTTCACACAGACTCATGTCTGTGCTGCTGTTCTGCGTATTGTGTTTAATGTTTTTATGCCATTAGAGCTTATCATATTTTTAGTTGATGTTTTTATTAGTTCATATCTTAGATCTTATTACTGTTTTTCTTTTACATTTTATTGTTGGATGTAACTGGGACCCTGTGAACATAATTTTGATCCACCACATGTGGTGCGAATGACAATAAAGAATATCTGTATCTGTATAATACTTTCTGATTCATATATCCATTATTATCATTTTCATTATTTTTAAATCAATTTATTTTTCATTTTCTTATTTGATCAGTTTCTTATTATTAATATATCTATTATAGCTGTTAGCTGCACCTTTCTTTGTTTGATGCATTTATTCAAAAACAGTATGTAGCTTGAATTAACCACCTGTTTCTTCTTTCTAGTGAAGAGAAAGAGAAAAGAGTCCAGTAAAGAAAAGTCTTATTCCATCACTGAATGAACATGAAGAACTGAAGCGGACACAGCAGGAACAACACTTGTGTCTTCTTCTGGATGAAGCCCGTGAGACAAGGGACAGACACAATCATTAGTTGGACGCAGTGATTTTTATTTTTGTACATTTTTCACTTCTTACTTTTCCTATTAAACAATTTTTTTCTTAAGTGGTGTCCTTGAACATTAAATTTCCTAAACAAATTTTACAATGTTAAGTTCATATAGTGTTTGTTTGAATTTATACTGGAAGTTGAGAAGAATTTCCAATTGCATTTGATCTTTAATGGATCCTAAGAAAAGATTACCAGAATCTGCTCAACTGTTATTATGTTATAATGTTTTGTTCTAGGATGAAGTGACACAAAAACAGTCAAAAATTAAGAAAGGACAGTTATCAGTTATCAGTTATCATTTATCAGTTATCATTTATCAGTTATCATTTATC
>NC_056514.1:1763149-1764824 GCF_014905685.2 Nematolebias whitei
TTATCATTTATCAGTTATCATTTATCAGTTTTCATTTATCAGTTATCATTTATCATTTATCATTTATCATTTATCATTTATCAGTTATCAGTTATCAGTTATCAGTTATCAGTTATCAGTTATCGGCCGTACAACTGTAACCCCTGAGAGATTCAGCTGAAAGTCCTGGTGCACCTTTTATTTGAACCTGCAGAGATTTGAACAGCTGATCTGAAGCAAACAGGCAGGAGTTCACCTGAACTGACCACTCCTGCTGTGTTTGATGGTATCCATCCATCCATCCATCCATCCATCCATCCATCCATCCATCCATCCATCCATCCATCCATCCATCATCTTCTGCTTCAGGGTTGTGGGAGCAGCATCTTCACCAGGGAGGCACAGACATCAACAGCCTCCTCTTCAACTCTTCTAGGACCCCATGGTGTTCACAGACCAACTGACTATTTATTAATTAATATCCTGATGCTGCTCAATAATCCAGGTAGAAAAATCTAAAAAGTTAAGTCTGGTCCTCTGGACATTCACAAAACAAACAATACAGTTTATAATAAATAAACAATAAATGTTTTTTGTTTGTTTGGTTTTTGAATGTCCAGAGGACCAGACTTAACTTTTTTAAATTAATAAATAATAAATTTATGTTTTTAAATTTAATGAAAGACAAATCTTTAAAATTCAAGGACAAAATTTAATCTAATTGTTTTCAAGTCTTATTGTAAAAGCAGTTTCAAAGATTACAGCACAGTGTGATGTTTTGTAAATTTAACATGAACCTTGTGCATATCTGTAAATAATAAAAGTGAAGATATTTTTAATACATCTTTATTGTAAAAATCTATACTAAAATGAAAAACACATGGGTTTAAAGCAGCAGGAAGGCAGTAAGGTAGGATTATGAATCAGGTTTATAAGTTACAGCTCATGAGGTACTCCATTAGAGCAGGACATCTCTTCCACAACATCTTGTGACAAAACCTTCAGGGTGTTCTTCTTCTAATACGTTTAGTGGTGGCTAGTAAGTAGCTTAAGGGAGCACTACCGCCACCAGGTGGTAAGACGAGTTGGATTCTAGTCCCTCCTACAGAGCCGGTCCAGAAGTGTAAATGGAAACACATTAGACCCGAGCTGATCTGAACCGACCCGAACTGACCTGATCCGCACTGTGACAGTAGAAAAGGGGCATTATCTAAAAAAGTTAAATCTGGTCCTCTGGACATTCAAAAATACAAAACAAAGCAAAACAACAAAAAAATGTAGAAACGTTTCGTCTCTCATCCGAGAGACTTCCTCAGTCTGAGGTGCTGTTTTCAGTTCAGTCTCTTAAATAGCACCTTCTCAGAGTGGATCAACCAGTTTTGCTGCTGACAACCAGAACCAGCTGATCACATGGTCAAGAAGGACCATCAGCATGTTATGCTGATGGTCCAGATGGCCGTGTAAGCCTTGCTGGGGCCAGATCAAAGGCAAGACCAGGACCAGTGCCGCACCAGGCAGGAGGATCCGAGCTGCAGCCCACATGGATGTCCTGGAGGGCCGAGGAGCTTCAGTAGTCGACATGGAGGGCCGAGGAGCTGCTGAAGGCGACATGGAGGGCCAAGGAGCTGCTGAAGCCGACAAGGAGGGCTGAGGAGCTGCTGAAGCCGACATGGAGGGCCGAGGAGCTGCTGAAGCC
>NC_056514.1:1764834-1765629 GCF_014905685.2 Nematolebias whitei
GCCGACATGGAGGGCCGAGGAGCTGCTGAAGCCGACATGGAGGGCCGTGGAGGCGAATCTTCTGCGGTAGGCAGCGAATCTTCTGCGGTAGTGGAGAGCCTATCTGGAGACTTGGAGAGCGCCGGCCCCTCTGGAGACTTGGAGAGCGCTGGCTCCTCTGGAGACTTGGAGAGCGCCGGCCCCTCTGGAGACTTGGAGAGCGCCGGCCCCTCTGGAGACTTGGAGAGCGCTGGCCCCTCTGGAGACTTGGAGAGCGCCGGCCCCTCTGGAGACTTGGAGAGCGCCGGCCCCTCTGGAAACTTGGGAGAGCTGGAACGGTGCTGCCGCCAACATGGAGGACTGTGGACCTGGCAAGGGGGTCTGAGGGACAGACATGGAGGCCTGGAGGGGAGCTGCAGCCAACTTGGAGGCCTGGAGGGGAGCTACAGCCAACTTGGAGGACTGGAGGGGAGCTGCAGCCAACTTGGAGGCCTGGAGGGGAGCTGCAGCCAACTTGAAGGCCTGGAGGGGAGTTGCAGCCAACTTGAAGGCCTGGAACTCAACTGGAGGCGGTTCAGTGGGAGCCCAAATCACAGCAAGCACAGGGGCCAGGACAGCCGCAAACATGGTGGCCAGCGCTGCCACCTGTGGAATCTGGGGGTCTGCGGCCGCTGGAACCAGGGGCCAAGCCAATGCTGACATGGGGGTTTTGGAGATTGCAGCAGCTGAAAAGAGGGCCTGGACTTCTGCAGCAAGTGACGTGGTGGCCTGGGGAGCTGCTGGGGCAGGCGACGTGGAGGCCGGGGGAGCTGCTGG
>NC_056514.1:1765639-1770899 GCF_014905685.2 Nematolebias whitei
TGGAGGCCTGGGGAGCTGCTGGGGCAGGCGACGTGGAGGCCTGGGGAACTGCTGGGGCAGTTGGTCTGGGACTCTGTGGGACCACAGCAGCTGGCCTGGGACTCTGTGGGACCATGGCAGCTGGTCTGGGACTCTGTTGGACCACTGCAGCTGGTCTGAGACTCTGTGGGACCACTGCAGTAGGTCTGGGACTCTGTGGGACCACTGTAGCTGGTCTGGGATTCTGTGGGACCACTGCAGCTGGTCTAGGACTCTGTGGGACAACTGGAAACGTTTGGGGCAAGGGCTCTGAGGGTGGAGGGGTGGGACGTTGGGAGGACCGACGCATTGTCTGCCTACGGCTCTTCAGAGGGCGAGGGACCTGGCAGGGAGGAAACCGCAAATCCTCGTCTTCGTCCGACTCATTCTCCTGATCCCAAAAGGGGAACGGGAACTTGGACCTGTTCATAAAGTGGAGAGCCCAACGCTGGGCTTCTCTCTTCTCTACCTCACCGTCTGTGCTGGATCCATATTTTGGCCAGATTATTCTGTAACAAGTCTGTATGGATCAGCACAACACCTGACTCAGGACAATATTAAAAAAAGGTTTTATTTATTAAAGGCGTTCGTCTGGGGAGGATCCGAGCCTCGGTTCTGGTCCAATCTTTTGTGGCAGGAGCAGGGCTGAAACAGAGAACGTTGGAGGGCTGGGCAGGAAACAGAATCCAGGGACGTAGCAGGGGTTGAGAGCCAGGAGCTGTGTGAACAGGCAAAAGGATGATCTGTAGTTGTGATCGAAGAGGAGAGCGAGGTTACCATACCATACCATACCGCTTTATTTCTAAAGCACTTAAAACAGCAACAAGGCCAACCAAAGTGCTGTACAGACAAAACAACAGGTAACACACAAAGTAAAATACAAAATGAGGTAAATCAGAATATAGACAAAAAACGATGCAGATTGAAGGATTTCTGACAAGCAGAGGTAACTCGTTCCAGAGTCTTGGTCCTGCTACAGAGAAGGCCCTGTCACCTCTGCGCTTAAGACGAGTTCCTGGAACTGTGAGGAGCAACTGGTCTGCTGACCTCAGGGAGCGTGGTGGGACATACGGTTGTAGAAAATCAGAGAGATTGGGGGGGGGGGGGGGGACACTGTTCAGTGATTTGTAGACATACATGAGTATTTTGAAATGGATTCTAAAGTGAACCGGTAACCAGTGCAGTGAGGCCAAAACTGGTGTAATGTGCTCTCTTTTGCCTGTACTGGTTAAAAATCGGGCTGCTGCATTCTGGACCAGTTGTAGCTGTGCAATGGAGGTCTGACTGATAGCAAACGGGAGCGAATTGCAGTAATCAAGCCTAGATGTAATGAATGCATGTATTACTGTCTCCAGGTTCTTTTTGGACAATATGGACTTCAGTTTAGACAGCCGCCTCAGTTGGAAGAAACATGATTTAACAATCAGGTTTACATGATTGTTAAGCTTCAGGGAAGGGTCCATTATCACACCCAGATTAGTGACTCTTTGTTTTTCTGACAGGGTTAGAGCGGAAAGGTCGATGCAGTGGTTTGTGATCGTGTCGTTGGGAGGGAACAACATGACTTCAGACTTCTTTTCATTGAAACTTAAGAAATTTAAAGCCATCCAGTCCCTGATGTCAGCCAGGCAGTTGAGCAGCGGTTGAATAAAGCATGTACCATTGTATTGTATGGTATTATTGTTTTTAAAATCTTTAAAGTAGGTCCAGCCGCTGCTCCAGTCTGAGAAATTGCAAATGGCGGATCATTGTTTTGAAAAGGGCAGCACGGTGGCACAACTGGTAGAGCTGCTGCCTCTCAGCGAGCAGGTCCCTGGTTCAAACCCCGGTCCAGGGGCCTTTCTGGGTGGAGTTTGCATGTTCTCTCTGTGCATGCGTGGGTTTTCTCTGGGTGCTCCGGTTTCCTCCCACAGTCCAAAACCATGCATGTTAGGCTGATTGTTAACTCTAAATTGTCCCTAGGTGTGAGTGAGAGAGTGAATGGTTGGTTGTCTCGTTTGTCTCTATGTGTCCCTGTGATGGACTTGCAATCCGTCCAGGGTGTCCCCCGCCCCTCGCACAGTGATTGCTGGACATGGGCACCGGCGACCCCCGTGACCCAAAATGGAACAAGCGGGTAAAGAAAATGGATGGATGGATGTTTTGAAAAGTTTCTGAAGGATCCAGTGACTCCACCCCCGACTCCACCCCTGACCAATCAGTGACTGACAATGTTCTGACGTCACATTTTAGTACCTACTCGTTCGAGATAGAACCACAGAGCCAAGGGTCCTGAAAATAGTAAAAGGTTCTAAGTACCGGTACTAATGGAAAAGCCTCGGAACCGGGTTGAGTCAGGTCCAGTCAGCCCATATCAGTACTAATGGAAAAGGGGCATTGGTGTTAGCTCCAGAGCTAATTTATATGCTGTTACCTCAGAGGCTAATAGCATTAGCAAAAGTGTGGATATATACATATATATTTGTGTGTGTGTATGTGACACACGAAGGTGTGATTGTAATGTTTTGTTTTATTAGTGATATATATTCATCGTAAAACAAATGGAAAGTCCATTGATTTGAGTTGATGTACCTTGTTTTACCACCAGAGGGAAGCACTTGCTTAGCAAACTTAGTGCGGGACAGCGGGCAGTTGTGGGGGGGGGGGGGTTTAGAATCATAGACATATACAGTACATGGTTAGGATGCTTGAAAGTTGAGAGAAGTGTAGTGCTATGTCTATTAAAGTTGAATTATCTTTAAAACCCCACAGCTGAATTTCCACAAACGGTGAGAAACATGCTTTGCATGTGTGGAATTAAAGGAAATCTAGGTGACATGTTGCTTTTTTGAACACTTTTTTTTACACTGGTGGTGTGTGTGTGCACACACACATGCGTGCACACACCACCAGTGTGTCCCCTAGATATTTCTGACGCCATTGTTAGTGTATTTTATGTTTATATTAATGATATTTTGATAATAATGTTTTTTAACCTTATACAGTTTATAAACCAGCATACGCACGCAATCACAATACTGTACATCAAATTTGTGGACGGCTACTACATCAGATCAGTCCTCCAGAAATTTCATATAGGTAATCTAAAAAAGTTAAATCTGGTCCTCTGGACATTCAAAAAAGCAAAACAAAGCAAATCAACAAAAAAATGTAGAAACGTTTTGTCTCTCATCCAAGAGACTTCCTCAGTCTGAGGAGCTGTATTCAGTATTCATAACGTCCCAGTGGCTTTTAAACCCCAAAATACATTACGGCAAAGACTGGTTCATCCCAAAGATCCAGTCCCCCGGCACAAACAGAGTAATGTTGTGTATGCTGTTCAGTGTCAGGAGGGCTGTGATCAGTCTTACATCGGGGAAACTAAACAGCCACTGGCCAAAAGGATGGACCAGCACAGAAGATCAACATCATCAGGCCAGGACTCTGCGGTCTACACTCATCTCCTGGCCAGCGGTCACTCTTTCAGGGATGAAGATGTTCACATCCTGGATAGAGAGGAACGATGGTTTGAGAGAGGAGTAAAGGAGGCCATCTTTGTGAAAAGAAACCGTCCATCATTAAACAGGGGTGGAGGCCTCCGGGTTCAATTGTCCCCCTCTTACAATGCTGTGATTGCTAGTATCACTCAGCCCTCTGTGAATAGTAAACAGCCATCAGGTGCTAATGATCCATTGTTAGGCTGATGGTCATTCTTGCGCATGTGATCAGCTGGTTTTGGTTGTCAGCAGCAAACTGGTTGATCCACTCTGAGAAGGTGCTATTTAAGAGACTGAGCTGAATACAGCACCTCAGACTGAGGAAGTCTCTTGAATGAGAGACGAAACGTTTCTACATTTTTTTGTTGATTTGCTTTGTTTTGCTTTTTTGAATGTCCAGAGGACCAGATTGAACTTTTTTAGATTTTTCTACCTGGATTATTGAGCATGCATCAGGATATTTTGAACCACTTTGGCCAGGATTGCTTCAAACTAGTAAGAGAGTTTGAGAAAACAGCAAGGAAGAGGGCAGACTACAGGAACCATTTGCGATTCAACCTCAGATGTCGACAAAGTGGCATCATTCCCAAGAGCCTGGAACTAAAATCTTCGGTCAGCGGGCACCGGGCAAGCAAGATCCTTCAGAAGGCACAAACCCAGCTGCTGAATGAACGGGTGAGACAGACCAATTTTACTATTGAGGCCTTGAAGGCCAAAGAAGAGCACATTAAACAGAAACTAACTATGTGTCTAGATCAGACCACACTTCAGCAAGAGATGGAATTGTACAGATCAGGCACGCTTAGCACAGCATGTCAAGTCCAAGACTCGACAACAAAACAACTTTAACGTACTAATAGCTCACCAACACCATCACTATTCCAATAACAACACATTCAGTGTAGGACAACACTCCAGTAGTCAATTACATGTCAGGGAGACAGAAAAGTGGGTGAAGAATTTATCTGACAGACAGCTCACCCAGCCGGAGACAGAGATTCTTGCCAGGGGACTGAACTTTGCGGTTGCACCAAGTAGAATTCCTCTGGTGGAGATGATCACAGCCACAGAATCAGCCATCCGCAACAACAAAATTAAAGAGGGTGAAGCAGAACAGCTCAGAATCAAAGTTTCATCCTGCCTCAGCAATGCCAAACCACCACCTTCCAACATCAGTAGAGAGGAGAGGGATGCACTCACCACTCTTAGCAAGGACAAAAACATCATCATTCTCCCAGCAGACAAAGGAAGGTGCACAGTGATTTTGAACCAGAAAGACTATCATGAGAAAGTTATGACACTCCTTAGTGACTTAAACACTTATGAACCTCTGAAAAGAGATCCAGGAAGTGGTTACAAGAACAACTTAACAGATTGCCTGAAAATTTGGAGCAGGACAAGGCTATTGACCGTATTCTGTACCACAGACTGTACCCAGGGGAGGCCACACCTAGTCTGTATGGTTTACCTAAAATCCACAAACAAGGTGTACCTTTAAGACCAATCGTTAGCATGATTAACTCTGTCACTTACAATGTTTCCAAATATCTGGCGTCTGTACTCATCCCTTTAGTTGGCAGCTCAGAACACCACATACAGAACACCATGGACTTTGTGGATAAGGTGAGGGATGTCATCATGGAGACTGATGAAACAATGGTCTCTTTTGATGTCACATCACTTTTTACGTGCATTCCTGTTGATGATGCAGTAGAGGTGGTCAGTTTAAGATTAAAATCAGACACCACTCTGAGCAGCAGGACCAC
>NC_056514.1:1770999-1774413 GCF_014905685.2 Nematolebias whitei
TGAAATACTAAATCAGATCACGTTGTGTCAAAAGTCAAGGAAATAATAACAAAAAGCATAAACTCAGTCAGAAACAATGAAATACTAAATCAGATCTGATGACCTTGTGTTAAATAGGAATAATAACAAAAGCATAAACAGAATCAGCATCAATGAAAAACCAGATCTAAAGCTGATCACCCTGTGTTAAATGTCAGTGAGTACAGATGTGTTTTTAGGAGAGATTTAAAAGCAGAGACTGAGGTGGCCTGTCGAATGTTGATGGGCAGATTGTTCCAGAGTTTAGGGCCCACGACTGAAAACGCCCGATCTCCTCTGAGCTTCAGCTGGTTTTTGGTACGGCCAAAAGCAGCTGGTCTGATGATCTCAAAGCCCGAGAAGGAGCATAAGGATGAAGAAGGTCAGAGAGGTATGATGGTGCGAGGCCGTTAACGCACTTAAATGTCAGCAGAAGAATTTTAAAATCAACTCTGACACGTACAGGAAGCCAGTGAAGAGAGGACAGAACCGGAGTAATGTGCTCAAACCTGTGAGTTCCTGTTAGTAGCCGAGCTGCAGCATTTTGTACGAGCTGGAGACGTGAAAGTGAAGCCTGACTAACCCCAACATAAAGTGAGTTACAGTAGTCCAGCCGGGAAGTAATAAATGCATGGACTAGTTTTTCAAGGTCAGATCTGGACAGAACGGACTTAAGCTTTGCTATCTGCCTTAGCTGAAAGAAACTTTTTTGTAGAACAGAGTTGATCTGGTTATTAAACTTAAAGTCCGAGTCTAACACTACCCCGAGATTGGTAACTGACTGCTTTAGATGTGGCTGAAGGGAGTGCAGGTTTACAGGATCAGTGACAGTGGTAGAGCTTGGGTTAAACACAATGACCTCAGTCTTCTGATCATTAAAACTCAAGAAGTTTGCAGCCATCCACGTCTTGATGTCATCAAGACATTTTAGCAAAGGGTGGATGGAGCAAGAACTGTTTGGTTTTAAAGGCAGATAGATCTGAGAATCATCGGCGTAACAGTGAAACGAAATACCATGTTTCCTCAGGACTGACCCCAAGGGGAGCAGATACAATGAGAACAGAAGGGTTCCAAGAATGGAGCCTTGTGGGACCCCACAGGAAAGAGGGACAGAAGCAGAAAAATGATTGTCAAAGTTAACACAGAAACTCCTGTCACCCAGATACGAACGGAACCATTCTAGTGCCACCCCTGTAATCCCAACCCAGTGTTCTAGCCGTGACATAAGGATGCTGTGATCAACAGTGTCACATGCAGCGGTAAGGTCGAGGAGTACCAGGATCACAGACTGACCAGAGTCATTTGCTAGCAGAATGTCATTACAGACCCTTACTAAAGCTGTCTCGGTGCTGTGCAGTTGTTTAAATCCTGACTGAAAAATCTCAAAAATTCCATTTACATTCAAAAACTTGGTTAGTTGACTAAAAACTATTTTCTCCAAGATTTTAGAAAGAAATGGAAGTTTTGAGATTGGCCTGAAGTTTGAACAAGCTGCAGGGTCAAGTCTGGGTTTTTTAATTAATGGAGTTACCACTGCATGTTTTAAAACATCAGGGACCACACCTGTAGCCAAACTGCTGTTAATAATGGCAAGAACAGAGGGTCCAGTTGACGGTAGAACCTGTTTAAAAACAGTGCAGGGATGGGATCAGCAGGGATGGGATCAGCAGGGGAGCCTGAGGGTTTCATGTGACCAACGACCTCATTTAAAAATGAGAGTGAGATGGGGTCAAAGTGACTGAAGACTGCTGAGCAGGGGCCAAGAACTGAAGGGTCGGCTGTGGAGTGTGGAATTGATGACCTAAAGAGCAAATACAGTACAGTAATATTATATTCACAAAATACTAACAATAATATGTTCATCTTACTGTGAAAAGTTATCCCCCGAGACCTGACGTCAACAGTCCGTCGATTAGAACAGAAATAAGCTGCGAAGTGCTGAGACATCTTCTGCTTTAACCAAATAAGGACGACCGCTCCAAAATGGAGGCCGAAAATCCTGCGCCGCAGCAGCCAATGAGGGATGTAGTGATCATATGATATCTATGCTCACAACATGGAGGACGTAGCGGAAATGCCCCTGATGTTACGTCACATGGGAAATATGTATAAACTACGGCGACAACCGTCTAAAAGGATCTCCGAGTGTTCTCGCTTCTTATCCATCCTCACGAAAAAGAGCTGTAAAACACTACTAAAGCCTTAAAACCCTGATAATTTACGTTGTAATGAGTTAGTTGTTACTGAATGTTACCTTAAATTAAATAAAACACCTTAATTTAACGCTCAAGTACTACATGTTATGATGATAAATAAAACATATATCATTTGGTACCGGACCGCGTGGCCTAATGGATAAGGCGTCTGACTTCGGATCAGAAGATTGAGGGTTCGAGTCCCTTCGTGGTCGAATATTTTTATTTATTTATTTTTTCAAGAGGCATTTTCTAACTAACTTAATCGTCACATACAGTGTGCAAATCACGTTAGTATTTAAAGCAACATATCCTGATGCATGCTCAATAAACCAGGTAGAAAAATCTAAAAAAGTTCAATCTGGTCTCTGGACATTAAAAAAAATAAATAAATTGTAGAAAGACTTCTTTAGTCCGAAGCACCTCAGACTGAAAAAGTCTTTCGGATGAAAGACTACACGTTTCTACAATTTTTTTATTTTTCATATTGTAACGTCCAGCACTTTTCCAATCAAAATGATTCATTTATATAATGACACCTGACGGTCGATCATAGCAGAGTGGCGCAGCGGAAGCGTGCTGGGCCCATAACCCAGAGGTCGATGGATCGAAACCATCCTCTGCTATCTACTTTAATTTTCCAAATGTTTTTAAAATTTTATTTATACTAAGTCTTTGACATTTGTTGTTTATGACGAATTTACTGTAAAGCTTTTTTTTTTCCTTTTTTTTTCTTAATTTGAAGTTATACTAAATAAACATGAGACTCAAATTAAAGTGAAACTCCAGCCTTTTTTGAAGTGGTGTTTTAAAAAAAAGCTTTACTGGTACTTACCTATATGAATATCCTGATGCATGCTCAATAATCCAGGTAGAAAAATCTAAAAAAGTTAAATCTGGTCCTCTGGACATTCAAAAAAGCAAAACAAAGCAAATTAACAAAAAAATGTAGAAACGTTTCGTCTCTCATCCGAGAGACTTCCTCAGTCTGAGGTGCTGTTTTCAGCTCAGACTCTTAAACAGCGCCTTCTCAGAGTGGATCAACCAGTTTGCTGCTGACAACCAAAACCAGCTGATCACATGCTCAAGAAGGACCATCAGCCTAACAATGGATCATTAGCACACTGATGGCTGTTTACTGTTCACAGAGGGCTGAGTGATACTAGCAATCACAGCATTGTAAGAGGGGGACAGTTGAACC
>NC_056514.1:1774513-1787172 GCF_014905685.2 Nematolebias whitei
ATCCTTATGTCACGGCTAGAACACTGGGTTGGGATTACAGGGGTGGCACTAGAATGGTTCCGTTCGTATCTGGGTGACAGGAGTTTCTGTGTTAACTTTGACAATCATTTTTCTGCTTCTGTCCCTCTTTCCTGTGGGGTCCCACAAGGCTCCATTCTTGGAACCCTTCTGTTCTCATTGTATCTGCTCCCCTTGGGGTCAGTCCTGAGGAAACATGGTATTTCGTTTCACTGTTACGCCGATGATTCTCAGATCTATCTGCCTTTAAAACCAAACAGTTCTTGCTCCATCCACCCTTTGCTAAAATGTCTTGATGACATCAAGACGTGGATGGCTGCAAACTTCTTGAGTTTTAATGATCAGAAGACTGAGGTCATTGTGTTTAACCCAAGCTCTACCACTGTCACTGATCCTGTAAACCTGCACTCCCTTCAGCCACATCTAAAGCAGTCAGTTACCAATCTCGGGGTAGTGTTAGACTCGGACTTTAAGTTTAATAACCAGATCAACTCTGTTCTACAAAAAAGTTTCTTTCAGCTAAGGCAGATAGCAAAGCTTAAGTCCGTTCTGTCCAGATCTGACCTTGAAAAACTAGTCCATGCATTTATTACTTCCCGGCTGGACTACTGTAACTCACTTTATGTTGGGGTTAGTCAGGCTTCACTTTCACGTCTCCAGCTCGTACAAAATGCTGCAGCTCGGCTACTAACAGGAACTCACAGGTTTGAGCACATTACTCCGGTTCTGTCCTCTCTTCACTGGCTTCCTGTACGTGTCAGAGTTGATTTTAAAATTCTTCTGCTGACATTTAAGTGCGTTAACGGCCTCGCACCATCATACCTCTCTGACCTTCTTCATCCTTATGCTCCTTCTCGGGCTTTGAGATCATCAGACCAGCTGCTTTTGGCCGTACCAAAAACCAGCTGAAGCTCAGAGGAGATCGGGCGTTTTCAGTCGTGGGCCCTAAACTCTGGAACAATCTGCCCATCAACATTCGACAGGCCACCTCAGTCTCTGCTTTTAAATCTCTCCTAAAAACACATCTGTACTCACTGACATTTAACACAGGGTGATCAGCTTTAGATCTGGTTTTTCATTGATGCTGATTCTGTTTATGCTTTTGTTATTATTCCTATTTAACACAAGGTCATCTGATCTGATTTAGTATTTCATTGTTTCTGACTGAGTTTATGCTTTTTGTTATTATTTCATTGACTTTTGACACAACGTGATCTGATTTAGTATTTCATTGTTTCTAATTGTTTTTGGTTTTATATTTTTATTCCATGTGCTGTAAATATATCACTGGCCAAAAGGATGGACCAGCACAGAAGATCAACATCATCAGGCCAGGACTCTGCGGTCTACACTCATCTCCAGGCCAGCGGTCACTCTTTCAGGGATGAAGATGTTCACATCCTGGACAGAGAGGAACGATGGTTTGAGAGAGGAGTAAAGGAGGCCATCTTTGTGAAAAGAAACCATCCATCATTAAACAGGGGTGGAGCCTCCGGGTTCAACTGTCCCCCTCTTACAATGCTGTGATTGCTAGTATCACTCAGCCCTCTGTGAATAGTAAACAGCCATCAGGTGCTAATGATCCATTGTCAGGCTGATGGTCCTTCTTGAGCATGTGATCAGCTGGTTCTGGTTGTCAGCAGCAAACTGGTTGATCCACTCTGAGAAGGTGCTATTTAAGAGACTGAGCTGAATACAGCACCTCAGACTGAGGAAGTCCTCAGGATGAGAGACGAAACGTTTCTACATTTTTTTGTTGATTTGCTTTGTTTTGTGTTTTTGAATGTCCAGAGGACCAGATTTAACTTTTTTAGACTTTGCAGAGAATGTTGATTTGAAGCTCTCGACCTTTGACCTGTCTAAGTGTCTTTAAGAATCTGTTAGACTCCTGGCAGGGACCAATGCAGACATCTTCCTGTTTTTAGTTTTCTACATTTTCCTTAGAATCTAGCTGTTTTTTTACTGTTTTTTTTTTTAGCCTTCCTATTTGTAAAAAAAAAAAAAAATTTGTATGACTTTTTATAACTGTTTATTGTTGCTGTTGTCCATTGTTGTCATCTTTGTTGAAATCAGGTCTCTCTTGTAAATGAGTCCTCGAGGCTCAATGGGATTAAGCTGTCTAAATAAAGGTTGAATGAAAAAGGTGAAGGCTGCACAGAAGATGTTGGAGTCAGCCTCCCCACCATCACAGACATCTACACCTCCAGATACAGGAAGAGGGCCACCTGCATCATGAAGGACCACAGTCATGCAGCATACACTTTTTGCCCCATTCCCCAGGAAGGAGGTTGAGGAGCATTAAGTGTAGAACTACTAGACTGAGGAACAGCTTCTACCCTGAGGCTGTTAAGACTCATAAATCCCTAATCAGGATTATCACTGTGAAAAAAAAAAATCACTGTAATGCCACTTGACTGATATGTGCTACTACACATGCTGCTGATCTTATGCTGCTGATTTATTTCATGCTGCTGTGTTCATTTGTCCTCATCTGCTCACAAAGACTGATGTTCGTGCTGCTGTTGTTCGGCATATCGGTCTTTTGCAGACACGTGACTTATGCACTTCCGGTCGCCATATTGGGGGGTTACGCAGATACCGGTTCAGGTAAACAAAGTCCGTGGTAAACAGTGATAAGAACGATGACATCTGCAAAATGGAAAGTAAATATAAAAATGAGAAGAAGCCGTATAGAGATAAACTCAACGCTGAAGCCAGAGACCGTTATATGGCGAAGTTAACGTCAATTAACAACGTTGATCCATACGAGGTAGCAGCTAAGGCATGGACGTCCGAACCAGGGCTACTTCCACCAACAACAAATATGGACATTATTTGCTATCTTGTAAATGGTGTCAGTGCCTACACATTTGACGAATTTCTGAACTATAAGTCCTTGGAGGCTCATGGGCTGTTCACCAATGGTTGGGTGCAAGATTTATATTCATTTAAACCTGAAGGATGCACCAACACTGTGGTCACAGCAAAGGTAAAACACCCTAAACATAACATCTTAGTCATCTTAGTCAAAGTTATACACATGTTGTCACTTCACTGCTAGTTTAAAGACACAAGTTGGGTATGTGTGTATATACACACATATTAATTTATGTGAGTTTTGTGTGTCTGCATAAACATATACGTATATTACCTGTAATCCATACTTTAACTATAAATCCAAGCAAATACACATACATTTTCACAAATATGTGAGGTTAGAATAAGTGGAGGTTGTGTATCTCAGTCAGAACATGAATTTACATCTCAAAGCAACACATTAATCTTAATATATTGTATATGATGTTAGAACATTTTACTCTGAAGTCTGTATTACAAGTAATTTTTACTCTATTTTGTGTGTTTTTTTAGGTGATGCACTCCCAACGCTTGCGAGAAGCACCACTCAAGCCTTGGGCAATCCTAAATTCTTCTGGGGCTATATTGTGTGCTCATTGCACCTGTATAGCGGGCTTAGGAGAGTCATGCACACATGTCGCTGCTATGCTGTTTAAGTTGGAGGTAGTTGTCAGATGCAGAGAGACAGTGACAGTGACAGGCAGACCTGCATACTGGATGATTCCAGGCAATCTGTCTAAAGTGGAACCAGAACCAGGATATAAAATTGACTTTACAAGTCCAAAAGCAAAGCGCAAAGCTCTGAACCAAATTGTGGAAGAAGGATCTGTAGCATCAACAGGTATCAGGACTACACGGACAAGGGCAGCTGGGACTGTGTCAAAAGAGCAGCTGGACTCCTTTTTCAGTGCAATTCACGAGGCAACACCACAAGCTGCTGTGCTGTCCTGTTTGCCTGAATATTGTGGAGAATTTGTTGACCATGTGCAACCATTCACTGTGCCACGTTCCCTTCACTCTCTGCGGGATGCTACAATGGATGGCAAGGACATATCAGATTTGCGCACGCACTGCAAATCACTTGCTGGTAGTGTCTCAGTTTCCAACGAGCAGGCTGAGTACATTGAAAGGACAACAAGACAGCAAAACCGATCTTTAACCTGGCAACACCATCGGGCTGGGAGGGTTACAGCATCCAACATGCATTCAGTTTATGTGACAAACTTGGACAAACCTTCACAGTCAGTAATAAAAGCAGTGTGCTACCCTAACAACACAACAAGCATGTGTAGTGCTATTGCATGGGGCGAAAAAAACGAGGACACTGCCCGTGAAATGTACAGATTGCAGTGTAACAGAGATCACTCAGGGTGCAAGGTTACGCAGTGTGGTTTTTTTATAAACCCAAAATTTCCAGAGGTTGGGGCCTCACCTGATGGGCTTGTGCAATGTGTCTGTTGTGGCAAAGGCTGTATTGAGATAAAGTGCTCATATAAATACCGGGACCAACATGTGACTGAAGCTTGCACAAACTCTGACTTCTGTTTGGAGTTATATGAAGGAGAGATGCGACTGAAGCCAAAACACCCCTACTACAAACAGGTGCAAACTCAGATTTTTGTCACAGAGGCTGAATATTGTGATTTTGTGGTCTGGACAACAAAAGACTTTGCTGTTGTGCATATTTCTCCGGACCCTGAGCTTTGGGCAGCTGTCCTCGAGAAGGCAAAAAAATTTGTTGAATGTGTGAGTCTCCCTGAAATTGTAAGCTGTCATTTCACTAAGGTAGTTAACAGGCCGACACTTGCTAACATTCCTGTTCCTGCCTGTAACGACAACAGAACTCAGGAAACTGGCCAATTACCAAAGAAGTGCAAGCGAAAATGTGTTAAAAAGCTGTGGTGCATTTGCCGGTGTCCTGAGACAAAGATGACATGGTCGCCTGTGACAACGAAAACTGTAAAACAGTTTGGTTCCATTTCAGTTGTGTGGGTCTGCAGCTTGCACCTGCACAGGAAGAGACATGGTTTTGTTCTTCATGCACCAGTAAGATGTGAGGCACATACTTTGCTTAATAAAGATGGCTTGAACAAATGAGAAGCTTTTGTAATTTTATTTTTATGCAAGATATATTTGATATGTTACATTTTTTTAACCTTTGTTCTGCATCACGACACGTAACAATTAAGAACCACCAAAATTCAATATGTGGATGTAAATCTTATGACAACAGTTGAACATTTTGTATGTTTATTTCATTTCATTGTGTCATAAATCATTTACAGTAACTGTCACATTATTTAATTACAGTTGGGCAAAGATTTGTAAATGCACAACACACTGTAACCACTTTATCTAAAAGCGTTACATCCTCACACTCACATGGCAGTATCAGAGAGATTGGCATTGTACCTGACAAGATCTTATACTTTTGACATACATTTCCAATCACCCTTTCAACATGGATTCTCAGATGTGCTATTTTTCTAGTTTCCTCCACGTTTTTTGCATCTAGCTGACACATGCCTTTTGTAAAAGCAGGGAGTTTCACCTCAGCACACAACATCCCAACATGTTCTTGAATATCAAAACCTCTGTCAGCCAAAACAATGTCCCCTGGCAACAATTTATCAAGAAATCCACTATCAAGTGTGATATGCTTGTCACTTGTACGCCCCCCCCATCCTTTGGACAAAAAACAGATGGCTCCTCTGGGTGTAATTCCCATCAGGTACTTCATGGTGTGGTTGTGCTTATAACTTGAAAACATCTGGGCCCGGGCTTTGACATTAGATGGTCTCTCTGTAAAAATTTCAAAGCAATCAATAATCACAGCAACCTTATTTCCAAATGAATGCACAAACTCGTGTGGCATAACTTTACGCAATGTGTCTCTGTCTGGCCACACAATAGAAGGTTGCAGGATTGTATATAATTGTGACACAGTATCGCTGAAAGCCCTGTAGACAGTACTAGGTGAAACAAAAAACAGATCAGCAAGGAGATAAACAGGTACATCGAGTCTTAGCCGCATACATGTCAGAAGCAGCATTTGATATGGTGTGAGAAGTGTCTTTTTGGGGTTTGTGACAGAAACCAGCAGTGACAGTATTTGCATGAAGGTTTGAAGATTAGGCAGTCCTGTATAATGTCTTACTTTATCATTGTCATCTTCGGAAAAAAAGCCATCACTGAACTTAACTCTGTTCACCTGCTGCCTCAGTTCTCCATTTTCTTCTCTGAGTCTATTTATTTCTGCCGACTTAAGGGCACATGCTTCACATTCAGGGATGACAGTCCCCTGTTCAGCAATCTGTTCAGATTCATCAGTCGGATCTGAAACGCATTCCAGCTGCACCTCAGCAAACAGATCAGCCTCCTCCAGGACATGATGGCCACAAACGTCTTCATCCTGCTGCGCCACTAACTCAGCTTCCTGTGATGTGCTGTTACGTTGCTGGTCTCGTTTACGTCGTCTTGCATAGCGTGCTGCGTCAGTCGGTTTAACGTCAGTGTGACCCAGACGTAGAGATGGAGCCCAGTCCGCATCACTTTCCATCATCTCATAAGCTGACTGACCTGCAATCACATAGAGATGACAGATGAATGACAGATGACAGCTGTGATATGTCAAGACAGATCTTAAATCCTGCTAGTTGTTCTGGCTTATTGCTATTTTAGCCCTGGTTTAGTTCAGACTTAGACAGTATTTTTAGTCTAAATCTGACTTAGCTCTGTTTTCAGACCTAGTTCATTATTCGTTTATTTAAGTACGTCTTGTATATAAATAGGATATAAATAAAGTACTTATAGATAACTGTAGCATCACAGAATAATAGAGAAACAAAGCATTAAATAAAAAATCAGCTTACCTTTATGAAAATGCAGTGAACAAACACGCATGTTCGCTGATATCTGACTGAATGTGATCTCCTTGCGCCTGACAGCTGCAACCCAGGCCAACCTGCGTCTCCTGCTTAGATCTTCCATTTGCTGTCCACGGTCTTTTCTATAGACGGGAAACCTGAAAAACTTTATGCCAAAGTGTCCTGTTTTACTCGAACAGCCTTTTATGCAACACCAACGAGCCATTTTTTTATTTAAAAGCACACTCGGCTTAAGGTGGAAAAAGAACTGAAGCTAACTCGGAAAAGCTACGCTGCTATCAGTACTGCTCACGACGGTAATCCCCCCAATATGGCGCCCAGCATAGGCGTGACGTCACGTGCAAAAGACCGATTGTTACTATTAGTGCTGTGTGTTCTTAGTGTAGAGTACTTCTTTGTTCATATCAGATCTTATTACTGTCTTTCTTTACAATTTATACTATTGTTGGATGTAACTGGGACCCTGTGTACACAATTTTGTTCCACCACATGTACCACATGTGATGCAAACGACAAAAACTTTGACTTTAATAAAAAGTAGTTTTTCAGTGGGGCCGACAGGAGGTCACCCAAAATGCAGTTCACATGTCCACCGCCATCTTGTCTCCAGAAAAAAAAAATGTAAAAGGTTTTGAAGATGTCTAGACAACAGTTAATTAAAAAAAACAATAGTTTATGAACACAACAATCAGTCAAAATTCACTCGTCTGTCATATTTGATAGCTGAATGGATTTTCTTCTGTTTGAGACGCTCTTTGTTCCTCTTCTCTAACCTGCAAGACAAATTTTACAACAAACTTACATATACCGCATTTATAATCAAGATGGGTACCAAAACAAGTTTGTAGTTCTACTGAACTGGAAAATACCTGGCTGCTCTTAGAGCTATGTCTTGGGCTGTTGCTGGGCAGGGCTTCTTTCTGGACTCCCTTATAATGGCAGTGATCTTCTGTATGCAATCAGCGAGGTTTCTCTGCTGACTCCTGCTCCTCTCTGAGGTCACCAGCAGCTCGCCGGCCTTATTGATGCGGTTTTTGTTCTGTTAAGTAAACATATATGAAAATTAAAGAAAAATGTAAACCAAAAAAGAAAAAAGAATATATAGGCCTATGTACTAGGGCTTTAACAGACTACACAAGTAATCTACACATTGATTCCTAGGACACCTATCGAGGTTTTTAATTTCACGTCGAGTATTCGCCGTTACGTCATCGCGTCACGTGATCCGCACCAGGCGCAGGTTACAAAATGGATTCCTCCAGCAGATGGAGCAGAGCAGGCCCAGTCTTGACAAACAGGTAGAAATGCATCAATAGTCTGGAAATATTTCACTAAAGATGAATCTTCTGGTTCAACTACCGTGAGGAAACAGGACATGAATCAATTTCCTGACAGGAGCTCTTTGTGAACCGGTGTTGCACCATATTCTGTGACCACCGTATATTGTGACCGTAGGGGGCGGTGCTGCATGCACTGTTGCAGGTCACAGAATATGGTGTAACACCAGGTCCAATGACCGAACCAGAACCAGCTTCCTCTGACCTTGTTTCACAAACTAAAAGCAAAAAATATTAATCTCTAAACCTATAAAAAAACCTATAAACATATTAATCTCTAAAACTAAACCTAATGCGCACCACAGCTGGAGGTGGGGCGGGGTGGTCGACCCCCCCACTGGTTTTAGTTTCGTTTTTCACGTGCCGCATGTTTCTTTCAATTTTGCAGCTTAATAATAAAAACTAATAGTTTAGTTTTTCCTGTGACTTATTTGCAGTATGATCAATGGTAGGAGCAAAATATACTCTCCCAATGTTTTGTTGGGTTTTTTTTGTAAATAATGACCTTTTTTTGCGGTTTTACTTATTTATTTATTTTTGTATCTTTAGATCCTATGATGTCATCAAATACTTGAGTTTTAATATGTTAATGTCGAGTTTTAAAATTATGTAGTCGTTCAAGCCTTACTATGTACACGTGTAAGTAAAAGCTGGAGTGGGTGTCAACAAGTCAAACAATCAAACCTTTTCAAGAATGTTTTGTCGAACATCTTCTGGAATCCAGTGTGCTGTGTGCAGGTGGAATCGGACCTCAGCTTTTGTGTTGACTGTGGATTAAAATTAAAAGTCTTATTACGATTGAAATACTAATGTATCAAGCAGGTAGTGTTTACTTTCAGCTAAGTTTACTTTAAAACTCAGTACAATGAATTCCATACAATGATTTGATTGTAGGGATTAATATGGGATCAGAGAAAGATTTAGATTGCGTAACCTTTGTTGACATGCTGACCCCCAGGACCACTGCTTCTGCTGTAGGCCACTGTCAGACGCTCTGCCGCATGAACAACATGGCATGCACAAATGAGAACAGATGTACTTTTATCAGTCTACTTTAATATATGCGAGCGTATGCTTACCTACTGGAATGTGTATTTGAACGTCCTGTGAAAATCAGAACAGACCGTGTTGCTTTTCTTGTGTAATCTCGTCAAAAACAAGTAAGCACAGGTGTCAGTTGTTAGGTTTATATGTAACTTGGTGTTATTTTACGAACCTCTGTGTCGTCTGTCCCTCGAGTGCCATAATACATCCTTGAGGAGAAGGCTTTGTTATTCTGTCTCATCATTACGACACTCCCATGATGAGAGACTGCTTTCATTTCTGCACTCAAACTAATGAAATAAGCGCTGGTCTGACGAGCACGACCCACCATGCAGGCCGCCATGTTGGATCGTTACTGCGCATGCTCAGTCTCACTCAGCCGAACTTTCGGTTCTTTGAAAGCGAACCTTTTATTTATTATTTATCTATATTTGTAACCATCACACTGACTATGAACTCTTTGGGGGGTAAGAATCTATTAGAATGTTTTTTTAAAGTTAAATATTTCTTTATCAACGGCTGGTGTTTATGCGTGCGCACTGTTGTACTTGGCTCGCAGATTGCGTCAAATTGATGAATATTTATATTAATCAGACATCGATAAGTGTCTCACAAGAGTTCACATAGTTCCATTGCAAAAATTTTAAGAAGTAAATCATAAGAAAACGGCGACATAAAGAATAGGTTCCACCGAGATTTGAACTCGGATCGCTGGATTCAGAGTCCAGAGTGCTAACCATTACACCATGGAACCACCGGGACACCCCCCGAACTATGTGTAGTAATAGATTACACTATGTGTAGTAATAGATTACACTATGTGTAGTAATAGATTACACTATGTGTAGTAATAGATTACACTATGTGTAGTAATAGATTACACTATGTGTAGTAATAGATTACCAGGAGGGAGCCGAGTCGGGAAGGAGCAGGAATATAGAACTGAAGCGTCTGTCCCATCCAGAGTGTTAGCAGAGATGTAGTTTCCAGGAAAATATGCGTGCTAACATGAAAAATACCGGTATAATTGATGGAGGAATAAATGCACACGACGTCAGCTCAGGTTTCGTCAAGAGAAGAAGAGAGACCATTTTATTAAAACTCGCGAGATTATATACGCTCCATACAGGAAGCACAGGAAGTGATCTTTCAAAATAAAATACAAAATAAAAGTACAAATGAGAGCATACATATCTTAACACCCCCCACTTGCGCTCACTTTGTCAGCTTTAAATAAACTCAAATACGGTTACATTCCAAACATATAGTCTACAAATTTTAACAACTTTGCTTTAGTTGCTGGCTTTGTCATGACATCTGCTACCATCAAATCTGTAGAACAATATTCCAGTATTAATTTCCCAGCATTGACTGTTGATCGTACAAAATGATATTTGATGTCAACATGTTTACATCTTTGTCGGTTTACAGGATTCTTTGCCAATGCTATAGTTCCCTGATTGTCCTCATAAATCTCAGGTGGTTCCTTCTGATGTTCATACACGCTTTGCAAAATCTGTGTTAAATACAAACATTCTTGTGTTGTTACTGCCAAAGCCATATACTCTGCTTCACAAGTTGACAATGCAACAGTTTGTTGCTTCTTAGTCTTCCATGATATTAAAGTTCCTTTTTCATTCAAACTTGTGCAGTATCCTGTAAAACTCTTCCTGTCTGTTCCGTCTGCTGCCCAGTCCGAATCACTGTGAGCTTGTACTCTCAGATCTTTGTCACTTTTTCTACAGCACAACGTTTTGTCTTTTGTTCCTTTCAAATATCTCAAGACATGTTTCGCAGTAGTCCAGTGTTCTATAGTTGGCTCTTTGAAGTGCTGCGATAACTTACTTACAATAAAACTCAAATCTGGCCTCGTGCAAGAGGTCAGGTAAATAAGGCTACCTACTGCCTCTCTTACATTCTGACATCATCCATTTTCTCAGCATCATCACTGTAGCTCAACTTTTGTTCACAAGGAGTCGACCTTGGTTTACAGTTTTGCATTTGAAATCTTTCTAGTATCTTGTCTACATATCTTTCTTGTGACATTTTCACACAATCCACAGTTTGTTCAAAATCAATACCAAGAAAATATTTGAGTTTACCCATATCTTTCATTTTGAATCTTATCGTTAACATTTCTTTCACAGTTTTCAAAACATTTTCATCACTGGCTGCAATAATAATGTCATCAACCCAAATAATTAGGATCACTTTGTCTTTTCTTGTTTTTCTTGTGTAAACACAATGATCTGCAGGACTTTGAATAAAACTATTCTCAGTTAAATATTCATGTAATGTCCTGTTCCAGTTCCTTCCTGATTGTTTAAGCCCATAAAGTGACTTTTCCAGCTTATAAACTAGTTTTTCTTTGGGTTTGCCTTTTACCTCATATCCTTCTGGGTGTTCAATGTAAACTTCTAAATCTATTGGTGCATGCAGGTATGCAGTTTTTACGTCCATCTGATGTAAGATCAGGTTCTCCTGTATTGCACACTGCATTAACATTCTTACACTGGCCAGGTTAGCAGTTGGAGAAAAAGTTTCCTCATAGTCTACTCCGTAGTGTTGGCTATAACCTTTAGCTACATACCGTGCTTTATATTTTTCTGAGCCATCACCATTGTTTTTCTTTACATACACCCATCTACCCCCCACTGCTTTCTTTCCCTCAGGTAAGCTTGTTAGGGTAAAAGTGTTGTTCTCTTTTAAAGACTGCATTTCTTCATCCATTGCTTCCTTCCACTCTTTGGAGTTAGGTGACTTTATCGCTTCCCTGAACGTTTCAGGTAAGTTACACATCAGTCTGTAACAGTAGTCTATGTTGGTTAATGCTTGATCATCTATATCATCTCCTGACACATAATCGTTTAAATATTCTGGTTTCTTTCTTGTTCTAGGAGGATATCTCTTGGAGTTTTCAGATTCTTCACTAGGTGGCGTCTGACTGTTCTCTTCCGGTTGTCTGTCAGTTTCTGATTCTAGCACATTTACTTCTGAACCCTTTCTGTCCATCTTTGCTCTCCTCCTCACCTGTGTGTCATCATCATCATCATCATCATCATATGTTATGTCTGTCTGTGTTGATCTCCCTTCATTACTTTTGGTCACAAATTTAACCAATCTAAACTTTTGCACTTTAGCTCTATCTGGAAAGTAAATACAATATGCTGGACTGTTTTTATCATATCCTATAAAAATCCCTTGTGTACACCTCGAATCCAGCTTCCCTTTGTCTTGCTTATAAGCATCACATTCACTTCCAAACTTTCTCATTCTGGATAAATTGGGCTTTTGCCCGGTCAGCAAGAAATAAGGCGTCTGTCCTGTCCTGTTGTTAAAACATCTATTTCTCACAATAGCTGCAGTTCTGATCGCATACGTCCATAGCTCCTTTGGAATTGAACTCTCAATAATCATACATCTTCCCATATCAAAAAGTGTTCTCCAGCTGCGTTCTGCTGTCCCGTTCTGATGTGGGGAATATGGAGCTGAGGTTTCATGTCTAATTCTATTTTTA
>NC_056514.1:1787272-1793490 GCF_014905685.2 Nematolebias whitei
TAACTTTTACAGCAAGATACTAGAGAATTGACTCCACGAAGTCTGAAGTTCTTCATAATATCTTTTGTCTGTTCTTAAACAATCTTAATCTTTTTCCTTGACTTTTCATAACACCTTACATCACAAAACACACCTCTGTTTTGGTCCATCGACCAATCAGAAACTCCCAAATGAACCGGAAATAGAGCCCTTTAAATGTTGGCACTTCCTAGTTCACGGGAGTGCTGCAAGAGGTTCCACTTCCTAGTTAACAGCAATTCCAGAGTTCATGAAGGCTGGAATTCAGGATGCTGGAGGAAGAAAAATCAAGCTGAACGAGAGAAGATCTGGGAATTATGAAATGTCTGTTCTGGATGATCTCACGACTCCCGAGGTTTAGCTGTTCTTACGGAGACGCTGAAAGAGTTGAAAGGAGAGCTCTACACCAACGCTGAAACTATCATCTGCAAAGGTAAAAGAGTCAATCTCAACCAAAGCGTACCGTTGGGCCAAGCTGGAAAAGAAGGAGCGTGCTGGTTCTGGTTAGGACAGACAAATTCCCTCACACATCTCTCTCAACTTAAACTTCATTTCCCATCTTTAAAATTCTATCTGCTAAAAATCATTACAGATATTTTTAGAAATGTCTGAAGCAAAGTTTTTCAATCACCGCCATGTGATTAATGTCTGCTGTTCTGCTGGAAGTGAGAAAACAATCGCCGTATTGTTTACTTCCTGTAAAAACTGATTAATAAGCTGTCGTTATTTTCAATTTTTGCCAATTAATGTAAATGTGTGATGTGTTAAACTTGATTCTGTTAATAAATGACCCACTGTCGTTGGTGAGTCAAAGATAATTAACGTCTCACGTCTACATTTTATTAAATTCAGATGCACGTCATTATACAGTCCAGAAAAATGAAAGAATCCGTTTTATCTATGAATATATGACAGCATATGTTCATACTACATCTGGTGGCCCGTTACGGGTTCATAAAATGGACTGTGTATTCGTGTAACAATTGTTATCATGTTGGCATGAAAAGTGCAGATTTTGCTGTGTGAAACGCAGCGCAGCTGCGACGCTTGGAGAAAACGCAGCGTGTTGAGCGGCGATGCTCGGAGAAAATACAGCAAGGTTCTTGCATGCAGTGATGTTTTGAAAGCTGACATTGAGAGTCAATATGTCTGTTTAAAAGCTGAAATGTACGTCTGTTATGTGTAACTGAAGCTGGGTTTGTGTGAAAACGTTATTCTGTTTGAACTATGGTCCAGACGTGACTCTGGTCCGGCTCGTTTCTGATAAATTCGAACGAGTTGTTTTAAATGGTTGTAAAGACGTTTTGAGACCGGAGCGCCGCCTCCGTTAAGCTCAGAGTTGATTCGTTACATTTTTAACAGAAAATAGTGCATTTTGACAGTTTAAAAGACGAAAAGTTGACGGACTTGTTCAGGCTAAATGCTACACGCTAGCTGGAAAAACGATCCGTGATTGGTTGAAAACGGCTGAGTTGGGACGCTGTGATTCGCTGAGAAGTGAGTGACGTGGCTGTGTCACTTCCTCTGAGTCAGCAATATAGGAACCCACCCCGTTGTTGCTCTGTCATTGGTAGATTCAGTCACGTGACCCGGAAATGAAACTCGTTTTCATAGGGAATTTCAATCTGCTTTTTAAAGTTGAAATACGCTTTAAAGTTGCATTCTGATCCGCTGCTCAGTTCTTTGAAGCCTAATCGCTGAAATTTTGCCACGTTTGAGTTTGAAATCCGTCACTAAATGGTGTTTTTGGACCACGCTAGCCGATGCTAATTTTGAGCTAACAGCTAATGACCGGATATCACCGGATGCCACAGGAAGTCATCGCGACTCCTACTGGACATCACTAACAGTGTCTGGGTTAAAATAAAATAGGGTTATACTCCCCCCTCCTGTGGAAACTTGATATCACAGTTTCACTTTGTTTTTAGGTTACTTTGAGTGAAATTAAACGTGTTTATTTTCTGTAAGACGAATTTTTGAGTTAATAAACGTTCCTCAAGCTGAATAATCACTGTTATCTTGCATTTAAAAAGTGATTAAGGTATTTATGCAGCAGGCATTTACCAAAAACTTTTTATTCACTGGTAATTCCTCATGACAGAGGTGCAAAATAAAAATTAGAAACTTTTTAAAAGATACAGATACAGATATTCACAGAGTAGATAAAGTTTACTCATTTGCTGGAAAGATAATACACGTCTAATTGCTAAATCACTAAATAAGAGTAAATATCAGGAAAAAAAGAGACTTTTCTGATTTTATTTTACCACCTAAAACATTACTTTCTCCTATTTAATTTTTAAATAGAAGAAAATGGCAGAAGAAGAAGGAGAGGTTGACCCTTTAGACTCCCAATCACATGATGACATCATTTTGGGGGCTTTACATATTTTAACAAATTCAATTATTGGTAAGCAATTAGAGCAATTAGAACAACTTGATGAAATTCAAAGAGTGGAAGAACTGAAAAGTTTGGCAGAAGGAGCCACAGTGTCAGAGAGTAAAAAGTCAAGCCAGGAACGGTTAGCAAAAATTTCTCTGCTTCTTAAAGCGGAATTGGATCAACAGGTTGAACGCAATGTCATGCTGTCTAGAACACATGAGAGGGAGCTCTCAGAAATTCAGGCGTCATTACAAGCTCAATCTTATGACAAGATTAGGGATAAAGACCGTGAGTACCAAGCTGCGTGTTCAGACAATGAGAAGCTACAACAAGAGTTGCAGCTCGCAAAAAAAGATCTGGACAAACGCAAAATGGATAGAGAGTTATTACTCGAACAATATATGCGTTTACAAAGTGAATGTCAAACATCACAGGAACGCTTAAAAGCATGTGAGGAGAAACTAAGAGTGGCAACATATAAAAGTAATAACGAGGGGCGAGGTTGTCTGGAATCCAGAGAAGACCGTGAAAGGAGTCCGGATCATCCACCAACACCTCCAAAAGTCTATTACACACCTCTTGCTTTTAAGCCCATCCAACCATCTCCACATATGGGTAGAGAAACACCTACACATATGGGTAGAGAAACACCTACACATATGGGTAGAGAAACACCTACACATATGGGTAGAGAAACACCTACACATATGGGTAGAGAA
Organism: Nematolebias whitei; assembly: GCF_014905685.2. Taxonomy (NCBI): domain Eukaryota; kingdom Metazoa; phylum Chordata; class Actinopteri; order Cyprinodontiformes; family Rivulidae; genus Nematolebias; species Nematolebias whitei. The sequence goes on from NC_056514.1 coordinate 1,790,393, forward strand.
ACACCTACACATATGGGTAGAGAAACACCCCCACTACCAACCACGCAAGTGAGAACGTTGATACTTTCTCCTTCAATGGATGATTTACAAAAAATCTCAAAATATGTACAACGCTTTGTACCGGGACCAATGGGCTCAGCTGGAACAAAAGCGTACCTCAGAGATCTTGCGTTCAGATTGAGAGGTTATCCTAATGCTACGGTTGAGGATAAGATCAGTCTGATAAGGCTCACTTCGGACAGAGAGGTGTTCACCTTCATCGAGCGTCTACCTGATGCAACGAGAAAGGATTACAACCTTCTGTGTGAAGCTTTGATCAGAGAGTACGACCCCTGCACGGGACCTGCTGGTTTCCCAGCTGCTGACAAGGTCACGCAGGGCAAGAATGAACATCCAAAAGTTTATTACAAAAGAATCTTCCAAGCTTATTTTGGTAACAGAAATGAAACCGGAATGGAAGAAGAAGAAGGTTTTAAATTTGTTTTCAGCAAAAATCTCCACACTGATTTTAAAAGATCAGTACAAATGATGGCAAATTTCAGAGAAAAATCCATCAATGAGATTAAACAGTGTGCTGTGAATGTGTTCGAGGCATGTTCTCATGCTAAGACGCCCATAGAAGTGTTTCCTGGTATAAAGGTTAAACCCCACTCCCTAGAAATGGAAGGATGGAGTGCATCGCCTCCACCTCCTAAAAAAGGCGAGAAAAAGCAGTATTTTCAAACTAACAAACCACGTAATGAAGGTGCACTCTGGGACAGAAAAGCTCCTCTTTCAGAGGATGAACGTGATTATCGTAAATGGGGTATGCGTAGGACGCAAAGATATGGGATCCAAGAGGACCCATATTATCAGGGGAAGTCCGAAGAGGAACCCCCAAAAGACGTACCTAACCCTCCCCCACCTCGGACGAAACGAACCGAGGCGATAAAATCACAAAGGTCCCAGGAACAAGGCCCTACACCTCTGAGCTCGGAAGAGACAGAGGAAATACAAAGGTTTTTAGAAACTTTGATACACGCTGAAATGGGAAACCAACCTGGAACACTGTGTAGTGAGGTGATCGCTATTAAATCTGAAGGCGCGAATGACAACATTACAGATGTCGGTGGAACACACCAAGACATTGCTGTGGTTGCCTCCAACAACCCCTCATCGGATGAAAGGGGGGTAAACTCACACACAAACGATGATGAGTCATCGCAAGCTGAACACTCAGAACCTGACTTTCATGATTTTGAACTAGGCATTCCAGTTCTGGGAGGACTCCCAGATAACCTGGTACCGAGTCAAGAAGCTGGGCCAGTATGTTTCACGAAAACAACACAGGCCATCGCTCTTTTCTCAAACAATGACGTCGACCAAGGACCTCAAACCTATGGTGTCTTACCCATAGACAGGTCCGACGACTCAAAAAAGGATTCGTTGGAGCTCCCCAAGGAGCAAGAACCCTTAACAGTCTCATCACAGATTGAACAGGTAGTCGCCCAAGCCGACACTCTGACATCTGATGAAGAAAGAGACAAACTTCGCCAAGTTCTTTTAAAATATGAAAAGTCATTTTCACCTGACCCAGACATCATCCAACTTCACAAGTTGGATGATCCTGCAATTAACTCGATGATACTGTATCTGACTGACCCAGACAAATACACTCCATCGAAAGGTAAACTGGATTCCAATCCAGACCTAAAAGTCCTCTTTCAGCTGCGCAAACAGTTAAAACTACTCAAGGACAGCCTAACTTTAGCTCATGGAGCGATGTCCTCACCCGTGTTCGCGGTCTCCCATGACCGAAGGGGGGTGACGCCAGTTAGGATAATGCTACCAGACGCGATAACGTGATTCAAATCTGACATCCAGAGTGAGTGGCGCACCGAAGCGTCATTTTCTAGTTGCTTAATCACTGCTTTTGTCAATGTTGAAACGTTGTTTTACTGGTTGCTTAGTCACTGTTTTTGTCGATGTTGAGACATCGTTTAATTGGTTTTTGGTATCGTTTCTGAACACCCCAAGCAAGAATGAATTTTGTTGTGTAGTTAAGTTAGAGACTAAGAGGCCTTTAACCATGCCAACATGCAGTTCATTCGTTAAAATGCCATCTTTGCAGAGTCAATGTAGATTAATGCTACCTTAAGTACCATAATCTACATTGATCTCACAACGCGTGAGCCGAACCTACTCGAACAATTCTATTCGGGGGGGTAGCTAATTCTTTTTGATGAGTCTCGCCATAGACTTCCAAAACATTTATGGGGAAACCAAACACCCAATCTCAAGTCGTTCGTCTAAAAGACAACAGACAATTGAACCAAACTATATTTTACCATGTAAAGCTAACTTAAACCAAGTTAGAAATGGAAAAATAGTTTGGAACACTCTTCTATAGGTATAAATCCCTATAGTTACCCTTTTCAGCATGTTCCATCCCTTAACTGGTAGCTGTAGCTGTTCCCAATCATAATAGCTTACACACCAGGTGCATATAGTTTAAGGCCTTATGTAAAATCCCCTTCATAAGCCCACCTTAAACCAGATAATTGCATGTCACATTTGAACCAGAACGGCAGACTGGACATCCACCCAGAGATGACCGTCGCTGGAGGAGACCTGCAATCCTGACGTTGGTCTCCACACTTCATCCAGTGGCCACATCTTCAGTTCAATCCAAGGGAACCCTCTGCATGCTGATCAATCAACACCTCCAATCGTTGTGGATTTACCGTTGTGGATTATATGACTTTTTCCAATGGATTACAGACTCTGTTTCCAAGGGGGTTAAAGCATTGCTACAATGGAATTACCAACAACATTATGGAATTATCATCAACACAATGGAATTACCAAAACATTGTGGAATCACCTTGACTTTTGGTTTCCTTGCTGGATTACATCAAGACCAGGGACATTCAAAGGCGTAAGTTCATGTTGGAATTCATCCCCATGGACAGGCGATGATTTCCAAAGGGGGGACTGTAGTGAACTTAACCTGATGTCAAAACCTTGACCTTAGGCACCTTATGGGACAGAAACTGTCATTTCATTGATTTGAATCCAGAAATACAGGTTGACCCATCCTGAGACTTTCTTTCTTAAAT